>NC_036871.1:15295403-15318050 GCF_002910315.2 Salvelinus sp. IW2-2015 | reverse complement strand
CACACTACTATGCACATTCTACCGCCCACACTACTATGCACATTCTACCACCCACACTACTCTGCCCCTGCCTCCCAAACACATAAACACATGCAGACTTTCCTAAAACACACCGGACTTTCTTCACATTTCAGCTCCCAAAACCCCCAAGTAACCCCCAGACACTCACCTCCACCCCACCTGCTTCCCTCTAGCGTTCCAGCCCACGCACTCTCATCCTATCCAGGCCTCAACTTGGTGTGGATAAGCCTCCTCGCTCCTCTCTGGCTGCCTAACGCTCCAGTGCACAGAGCTCTGCTGGGCCGCATTATCAATTACCGGCCCTGGCAGCCCCAGTAGGCACCAATGCTGCTGCTGCCTTCCCTGCATTCTGAGCTTACAGTAGAAAGGGGGTAGCGGAGGGGAGTGTGTGTTCCAGAACAGACTAAAGGTGAGTCCAAAAGAGCTCCCTATTCRCTACATGCACTACTGTTGACCACGGCCCATAGGCTCTGATAGAAAATAGTACATTCTATAGGAAATAGTGTGCCATTTGAGCCGCAGCCTAAGACRCAGACTGTATCTAGCCAGACAGACACAGTTTGGCCAATTATATTAAAACCAGGCAGGCATTTGTGATTCTACATAGTTTCACATCACGTCTCAATGATTGCCTAAAAGTCCCAATTAAATAATAGTGGCACTTCTGCAAGTCATGGATAAAACATTTGCCAAGTCCTCGTTTCTAAAGGCCTGTGTGTGGGTGTGTGTGTGTTTGCGAACACAGATGTGTGTTAGTGCCCTGTATGTAATGAGCCTGTGTTTCTATCAGTACTGCTGCGTCTGTACCTGGCTGGAGGTCAAGGGTCAGGCCCGCTGAAGCCATGCCGTCCCCACCGTTACCAGGGGACACCAGCGCTGACAGTGATTGGTGGCTGTGCCCTGCACTTCTCTCCTCCACCCATCCCTCCACCCTTCCCTCGCTCCTCTGTTCCACTTTTATCTGGCCCAACTGGCTGTCCCCAGCTTTTAATGCAGCACTCGGCTTAGCATTAATCAATGTCAAGCCTCTCAGTTGGCTGCGAGAGAGAGAGAAGAGAGAGAGAGAGAGAGAGAGAGAGAGAGAGAGAGAAGAGAGAGAGAGAAGAGAGAGAAGAGAGAGAGAGAGAGAGAGAGAGAGAGAGAGAGAGAGGAGAGAGGAGAGAGAAGAGAGAGAGAGAGAGAGAGAGAGAGAGAGAGAAGAGACGAGAGAGAGAGAGAAGAGAGGGAGGAGGGAGGGAGGGAGGGAGGAGGGAGGGAGGGGAGGGAGGGAGGGAGGGAGAGAGAGAGAGAGAGAGAGAGAGAGAGAGAGAGAGAGAGAGAGAGAGAGAGAGAGAGAGAGAGAGAGAGAGAGAGAGAGACGAGAGAGAGAGAGAGAGAGAGAGAGAGAAGAGAGAGAGAGAGAGAGAGAGAGAGAGAGAGAGAGAGAGAGAGAGAGAGAGAGAGAGAGAGAGAGAGAGGTTTTTTTTATCTGCAAACTGCTACTCTAACACAAGACCATCACATTACACATCTTACGAGTCTATACCTACACACTATAGCACAGAGCCATTACACATCTTACGAGTCTATACCTACACACTATAGCACAGAGCCATTACACATCTTACGGGTCTATACCTACACACTATAGCACAGAGCCATTACACATCTTACGAGTCTATACCTACACACTATAGCACAGAGCCATTACACATCTTACGAGTCTATACCTACACATTATAGCACAGAGCCATTACACATCTTACGAGTCTATACCTACACACTATAGCACAGAACCATTACACATCTTTTACAAAAGGGAACGAAAGCTCATTCATTTTCACCAAACCCCCAGAACATAACTTGAATAGTTTTGGGTGACCTGTTCCCATTCTCCCTCTGCATCAACTCCCTCATTGTGATTTTCCCGGGATAAGCTTAATACATTTCACATTCCGGAATCCAAATTCCACAGGGCTTTCATCCCTCAATTCCCAGCTGGACGCTTCTGATGTGCTTGACTGATTCCCAGTTTGACGATTGGTCGGAAAAGTCCTGATAATTGGTAAGATGACCAAAGGCCCAAGGCCCATTTCATCACATAGAACAATCTAATTCTSGTTTTTCCTTTAAGACTGAGACAGCACCACAGTCTCACCACAGTCTCACAGTCTCTTGCTCTCCCTCMCTCACTTTCTCTCCCTCCTAGGCATGCTGGTTAACCACTGCCTCCCCATTAGCAATAGCTCAGAGGGGCTGCTCTGTCGTGACTACATGGTAATGGACCCCTCTCACAGATCATAGGGATGTGGCAGTTCTGCTTTGCTCTGTGCTGTTCTGATCTGTTCTGATCTGTTCTGTTCTATTCTGTCCTGTCCCTTTCTGTGTTCTGTTTCTATGAGTTTCTTTCAGGGAACCATTTAGCCATTTTTTTTTTAAATCACTCCGGTGATGCCATTGGTGACACCACTGTTGAAATGTACTGTAGATGTAAACGGGCATTCTTGGTGCCTTTTTGAAAGCGTCAAGTCCTGGAATTTCTAGCTGCCAGTTTCTGGATTCAAGGGACAAGCTACAACATGTATGATAAACTAGCATTAAATGAAGCAGAATGACAACCTGAGCCAGCCCTTAAGAGGATGATGAAATGGTTGGACAACCAGCTCCTCTCTGCCCTCTTATAGTCAGTCAAGTTCTGTGAATTGAGGCAGTGAGAAAAGCAACAACCCATGTAAAAAATAATTAAGAAAGTTGCACACTATCATACTCCAATTATTTATTGACTGACTGACTGACTGAAAGAAAGAATGAATTAATGAATGGATGGATGAAATAACCAATGGACYTACTAATAATAGAACGAAGAAATTAATGAGCAATCTATTCAATACATACAAGGGATAATGCATTTTCATTTTGTATTTTTTTTTACAGTAACCTATGATTGTGTCTTCATCTGTTCCTACTCTAAACCAACCCATGTACACCAACAACACATGGAGACACTCAAGGCATTCAAAGCTTGTAAACACAAAACATAATGAGTAGGGATCCAAACATGCCTCACATCCCTCTGGTTTTAGTCATGTCAAAGGCTCAAATCCCTTTGGTATGTTTTGGTTGTTTGGATTTGGCTCTGACTACTTCTATCTCTTTGTATCTAGAATCCCGCTGAGCCGCAGACTGTTTTCATGAAGTTGGGGTTTCGCCGGTTTCCACATGCCCAAAGAAGGCTGCAAGATGGAATAGATGGAGATGTTTGGATTTTGGGAGTACTTCTAAAAACAGTTGCTGAGAAGTAGAATGGAATGGGAGGAGGAGTGTTTAGATAAGAGGGATTCTCAGGTTGGTGACTGGTTTGGCAGTTGGCACAGAATCTAGAGGTGCGTTCAACAAGGGAAATAGCTTGCGAACTTTGGCTAACATAAGCTAACATATTCATTTTTTGTGTGTTAGCCCGCTACCGTTCACTAACACTAGCTAAAAGTCTGAGAACGTAAGTGTCTGTTTCAGATCTAAACTGCCGCTAAAAATAATCAAGTAGCCATGTAGACATTCTACTATATTRAGGAGGAAGTCATGTTCATTTTGAATATTGTCGCTAAAAAGAGACAGTAACCCTTACAAAAACGAAATGTTTGATGTTTCACCGTAACATTTTGGAATGTTCATTCAAATCGTTCAACTGAAATTCTTACTCTGGCAACATGTTCGCCGCAAACAAAAGCCTTGTTGAACTTGCCTCAGGTTACAGAGTTGTGCAAGTCAGGAGAAAAAGATAGGCCGTGAAAAGCAGCAAAAGAGGGAAGAAAAGTCTCTCTCTGAGAGGTGTCATTCAGCTGTTCATAGGTTAAGTGTCCTGGATGGAGGGATGGAAGGTTGGCGGGAGAGAAGGAGGCTGTTGAGGACATTSTGTTACCTAATTTCCTACATTTTCTGGAGGTTTTTAAACATCGTCTGGTTCTTGACTGTAATGACCCTAGTATGCATTAACCTATCTTAATGGACATTTAACATTTACCACACAACCCTCAGGTCTGCACACGGTGTGCTCCTAAGTGAATTAAAGCATAATGTTCCCCAAAAAGACATCAAATGGGAGATGGCAGCTTTTGACTATACAGAGATCAAAATGACCAAACCAGGGCTGTAGAGAGAGGGTAGTAAATAACCTGAGAAGTGTGTGTGTGTGTGTGTGTCCAGTTTAGTGCAGGCTGTGAATCAGAGTATTGATCAGACTTTCATTCCAGACACACACAGGGACCTAGGACAGTTTAATGACCTCTGCACTGATTCCCACAGGAATCATCTCTGCATCTCACGGACTGTCCTCCTCTCCTCTACCAATCGCTCCCCCTATATCCTTCTTTCGTCTAACTCTCTCTCCGTCTCTCTTCTYCACACCTCGTCTCCAACTCTCTAACACGTTGTACGTTGCCCCGCTCGCTCTCGTCTTCCGCCCTACCGCTCCTCAATTTCTCCGCCGATCTTACAATCTTCCGTATAAAACACAAGTTTCAAGTTCTAATGTCACATGCACAAGTACAGTGAAATGCCATTCTTGCCAACTCAAAACCCAACAATTCCATAATCAATAACAATGCAATACTAGAAKAAAACACATGAGAAATAAGTAGAAATATGAAGAACATAGTAAGTAAGTATACTATATACAGGGTCAGTTCCAATACCATATTAACAGTGTGCAGGGATACTGGAGTGACAGAGGTACAGTAMATATAGTATGTACAGGGGTAAGGTGACTAGGCAACAGGATATAAAATAAACAGAGTAGCAGCACCTTGTATGTGAGTGGGTGAGCGTGTGTSTAGAGTTAGTATAAATGTACAGTAGCAGTAAAAAGTTGGGARACACCTACTCATTCCGGGGTTTTTCTCTATTTTGACTATTTTCTACATTGTAGAATAATAGTGAAGACATCAAAACTTTGAAATAACAGTAACCAAAAAGTGTTAAAGAATTTGAAATATTCAAAGTAGCCACCCTTTGCCTTGATGACAGCTTTGCACACTCTTGGCATTCTCTCCAGGTGGTCACCTGGAATGCATTTCAATTAACAGGTGTGCCTTGTTAAAAGTTCATTTGTGGAATTTCTTTCCTTCTTTAATGCGTTTGAGCCAAACAGTTCTGTTGTGACAAGGTAGGGGTGAAAAACAGAAGATAGCCAAGATCAATTRCATATTATGTCAGGAACAGCTCAAATAAGCAAAGAGAAATGACAGGCCATCATTACTGACATGTAGGTCAGTCAATCTGGAAAATTTCAAGAACTTTGAAAGTTCCTTCAAGTGCAGTCGCAAAAACCATCAAGCGCTATGATGAAACTGTCTCTCATGAGGACCGTCACAGGAATGGAAGACTCAGAGTTACCTCTGCTGCAGAGGATAAGTACATTAGAGTTAACTGCACCTCAGATTGCAGCCCAAATAAATGCTTCACAGAGTTCAAGTAACAGACACATCTCAACATCAACTATTCAGAGGAGACTGCATGAATCAGGCCTTCATGGTCGAATTGCTGCAAAGAAACCACTACTAAAGGACACCAATAAGAAGAAGAGACTTGCTTGGGCCAAGAAACACCAGCAATGGACATTAGACSYGTSGAAATCTGTCCTTTGGTCWGATGAGTCCAAATTTGAGATMTTTGGTTCCAACCGCTGTGTCTTTGTGAGACGCAGAGTAGGTGAACGGATGATCTCTGCATGTGTGGTTCCCACCGTGAAGCATGGAGGAAGAGGTGTGATGGTGTGGGGGTGCTTTGCTGATGACACTGTCTGTGATTTATTTAGCATTCAAGGCACACTTAACAAGCATGGCTACCWCAGCATTCTGCAGCGATACGCCATCCCATCTGGTTTGTGCTTAGTGGGACTATCATTTATTTTTCAACCCGACAGTGACCCAAAACACACTTCCTGGCTGTGTAAGGGCTATTTGACCAAGAAGGAGAGTGATGGAGTGCTGCATCAGATGACCTGMCCACCACAATCACCCGACCTCAAACCAATTGAGATGGTTTGGGATGAGTTGGACCGCAGAGTGAAGGAAAAGCAGCCAACAAGTGCTAAGCATATGTGGGAACTCCTTCAAGAGTTTTGGAAAAGCATTCAAGGTGAAGCTGGTTGAGAGAATGCCGAAAAAGGATGTCTTTACTGTTATTCTACAATGTAGAAAATAGTAAAAATAAAGAAAAACCCATTAATGAGTAGGTGTGTCCAAACTTTTGACTGGTACTGTATGTGCATATTATGTGTGAGTGAGCAGATGGAGTGTGTGTATGAGTATCTAGGGCCCTGTAAGTGTGCATAGAGACAAAAATAGGTCAATGAGGTCAATGAGGATACAAGGTTAACTCAGATAGTACGTGCAGCTATTTTGTTGCTTGGGTATAGAAGCTGTTCAAGAGCCTGTTGGTGCCAAACTTGATGCACTGGTATCGTTTGCCGTGTGGAAGCAGAGAGAATATTCTTTGGCTTGGGTGGTTGGAGTCTTTAACGATTTTCTGGGCCTTCCTACCACACCTCCTGATATACAGTAGATGTCCTGGATGGCAGGGAGCTTGACCCCAGTGATGTACTGGGCTGTCCGCACCACCCTAGGCAGCACCATGCAATCGAGGGTGGTGCTATTGACATACCAGGCAGTGATGCAGCCTGTCAAAATGKTCTCAATGGCACAGCTGTAGAACTTTTTGAGGATTTGAGGGCCCACAAACTTTTTCAACCTCCTGAGGGAGAAGATGTGCTGTTTGGACCATTTTAGGTCTTCAGTGATTTGGACACCAAGGAACTTGAAGCTCTCGACCTGCTCCACTGRGTCCCTGTCGATGTGGATGGGGAAGTGCTCGCGGGTCGAGAGCTTCACGTTCCATGGTGTCCCCCTGTTTCCTGTAGTCCACGATCAGCTCCTTGGTCTTACTGACGTTGAGGGAGAGGTTGTTGTTCTGGCACCACACTGCCAGGTCACTGACCTCCTCCCTGTAAGCTGACTCATCAGTACCGGTAATCAGGCCTACCATAATGTGTCGTCAGCAAACTTGATGATGGTGTTGGAGTCYTGCGTGGCCATYCAGTCGTGGGTGAACAGGGAGTAGAGGAGGGTACTAAGCACACACCCCTGTGGGCCCCTGGGTTGAGGGTCTGTGCGGAGAAGTTGATGTTGCCTACCCTCATCACCTGGGGTTGGCCCGTCAGGAAGTCCAGGATCCAGTTGCAGAGGGAGGWGTCCAGACCCAGTCCAAAGCTTGGTGACGAGGTTGGAGTGGACAATGGTGTTAAATGCTAAGCTGTAGTCAATGAACAGCATTCTCACATAGGTATTCCTCTTATTTAGGTAAATGAGGGCAGTGTGCAGAGCAATTGAGATTGCTTCATCTATGGATCTGTTGGAGCGGTATGCAGATTGAATATGCCTGACAGCATGCTCTGAGAACTCGCCCTGGAATACCGTTGGGCCCCGCGGCCTTGCAGGTGTTGACCTGATTAAAAAGTGAGGTCACCAAATCATCTGGGTCAGTGACGGCCCTCACACCCGGCACGATGTTGTTGTTGTCAAAACGTGCATTAAATGCATTTAAGTTCGTCTGGTAGAGAGGCATTGTTAGGCAGATSACAGTTGGGTCTTCCTTTGTAATGGACTGTATCCCCTGCCACATACGGTGTGTGTCAGAGCCTGTGTAGTATGATTCCACCTTATTCCTATATCGTCCTTTTGCTCGTTTGATGACTCTGCGGATGTCATAGCAGGAATTATTCCTGGCTTCGGCCGTAGCCCCAGGGTTGTCTACGATGGCTCTGMGMGCGGTAGCCCTTTCCTTTAGTTTAGCTCCAACCTTGGTGTTAATCCAGGGTTTTTGATTGGGGAAGCAGCGAACCCTCACCCTGGAGACAACATCGCAGATACATTTTCTAATGAAGCCGGTGACGGAGGTGGTTAACTCGTCAATGTTATCGGCGGAGTCTCAAAACATATTCCAATCAGCGRTGGCAAAGCAGTCCTGTAGCATGATATTTGATAATGAGTTTCTGCTTGTAAACAGAAAGAAAAAATACGGAGTCGTGATCCGATTTACCGAATGGCGGACGAGGGAGATGGCCTTGTATGCTTGCTTGTGGGTAGAATAACAATGGTGTAGGACTTTATTGTCCCTAGTGGCGTTGGAGGCGTGTTGATGGAAGTTGGGCATCACGTGCCTTAGTGACGCGGAATTAAAATCGCCGGCAACCAGAAAAGCAGCCTCTGGATGTAGGTTTTCCTGCTTGTTTATAGCCATGTTTATAGTTCGTTAAGTGCCAGATTGTAATTTTTATTATCCTGACATGGAATGTATACAACAGTCACGATAACAGCTGAAAACTCCATCGGGAGGTAGAAGAGTCTGCATTTGACCATCAGGTATTCCAAGACGGGTGAACAGAGTTGACACTTCCACAGCGCTGGAGTTAGCAGACCAGTTGGAGTTGGTGTAGAGGTAAACCCATCCCTCCTCAATTTCCCGACTCCACTGTCCTGTCCGCCCGCTGAATGGAGAATCCATCGAGTTGGATAGTCATGGGGGGTTTCTTGTCCGAGAGCCATGTTTCAGAAAAGCAAAGAATATTGCAGTTTTGAGAGCCCAATGAGAACTTTGAGAGTCCAATGATAATGTTGAGAGGATTAACAGATTGCCAACACCTTTGTGTCCTTTTTAACTGTTTTTGGCATTCAGTCCAGTTTGCACATGGTAAGAAGAAGAATAACTTTCCCCAGACTCCCACTCTCAGACTGCCTTAACAAAGT
The DNA here is from genome assembly GCF_002910315.2 of Salvelinus sp. IW2-2015. Lineage (NCBI taxonomy): Eukaryota > Metazoa > Chordata > Actinopteri > Salmoniformes > Salmonidae > Salvelinus > Salvelinus sp. IW2-2015. The sequence goes on along the minus strand of NC_036871.1, from coordinate 15,309,249 downwards.
TTTCTCCCCAAATTATCCTCAGATCCTTCGATCCATCTCATCAACGAAAGTTCATATCCACATCCATATCCTTATTGCCTGTTATGAAACCCCTCAAGTCAGAAGCAACAGCGCCGCAATTACCTAGCCACAAAGAGTCCCCTAGGGCTGGGCATGGGCAGAGCCAATTACAGCCAGTCACCTTTTTACCCAGAGCCCGGGATCACACAATGCTTCCCAACATCTATCTGACAAGTAGGGCATATTTAGCCATTCAAACATGGGACAGTCAGAAGCCATTAGGCTACCCTAATAATCAGAGCTATTTACCTCCTAATTTCCCTTTACTTCACTGTCAGCCACCACGACTTAAACGACCATGAGCCAGAGAGAGAGAGTGCTCCCTTCTTCACTATCTGATGTTATTTTCTTGGAGGTTGTTGCGATTAAACACAGGAGTTTCGATTCCAGAAACGAGGAATGGGGAGGTTGTATAGTTTGAGAATGTCTAAAATATATATAAAGTGCATTCGGWAAGTATTCAGTACCCTTGACTTTTTCCACATTTTGATACGTTACAGTCTTATTCTAAAAAAATGTTTGTATTTTTTAAATTCTCCCCTCATCAATCTACACACAATACCCTATAATGACAAAGCAAAAGCAGGTTCTCAGACATTTTTGAAAATGTATTAAAAATTAAAATCTGAAATATCACATTTACATACAGTAAGTATTCAGACCCTTTACTCATTACTTTGTTGAAGCACCTTTGACAGCGATTACAGACTTGAGTCTATTTGGGTATGACGCTACAAGCTTGCACACCTGTATTTGGAGAGTTTCTCCCATTCTTCTCTGCAGATCCTCTTTCCCCGGATCTTGACTAGTCTCACAGTCCCTGCCGCTGAAAAACATCCCCACAGCATGATGCTGCCACCACCATGCTTCACCGTAGGGATGGTGCCAGGTTTCCTCCAGARGTGACGCTTGGCATTCAGGCCAAAGAGTTCAATCTTGGTTTCATCAGACCAGAGAATCTTGTTTTTCATGGTCAGAGACCTTTAGGTGCCTTTTACTGAGGAGTGGCTTCCGTCTGGCCACTCTACCATAAAGGCCTGATTTGTGGAGTGCTGCAGAGAAGCATGTCCTTCTGGAAGGTTTTCCCACCTGCACAGAGGAACTCTGGACCTCTGTCAGAGTGACCCCCGGGTTCTTGGTCACCTCTCTGACCAAAGCCCTGCTCCCCCGATTGCTCAGTTTGGCTGGAGTCTTGGTGGTTCCAAACTTCTTCCATTTAAGAATGATAGAGGCCACTGTGTTCTTGGGGACCTTCAATGCTGCAGACATGTTTTGTACCCTTCCCCAGATCTGATCCTCAACATAATCCAGTATCGYAGCTCTACGGACAATTCCTTCAACCTCATGGCTTGGTTTTTGCTCTGACATGCACTGTTAACCGTGGGACCTCATATAATGGGACCTGATATAGAATGGTGTGTGTCTTTCCAAATCATGTCCAATCAATTGAATTTACCAGAGGTGGACTCCAATCAAGTTGTAGAAACATCTCAAGGATGATCAATGACAACAGGATGAACCTGAGCTCAAGTCTCATAGCAAAGGGTCTGAATACTTATGTAAATAGGTATTTCAGTTTTTTATTCGCAAAAATGTCTAAAAAGCTGTTTTCATTTTGTCATTATGGGATATTGTATGTAGATTGATTAGGATTTTTTCTTAGGGCTAGGGGGCAGTATCCTGAATTTCCGCCTGACTGACGTGCCCATAGTAAACTSCCTGTTACTCAGGCCCAGAAGCCAGGATATGCATATAATAGCATTGGATAGAAAACACTCTGAAGTTTCTAAAACTGTTAAAATAATGTCTGAGACTATAACAGAATTGATATGGAAGGCGAAAACCCGAAGAAAATCCAGACCAGTATTTAGTTTTTTCAGCTCCCAGGSTCTTATTATGGAAACCTATTGGAAACCCATATGTCCGTCACCCAAATTGAAATTCCCATGGCTTCCACTAGATGGCAACAGTGTTTATTCATTGWTTGAGGCTTCTTTTTTGAAAAACGAACAAGTATTTTGAGTTTTTGTTGGGAGAGCACCTGGACCAAATCAGTCTTTCGGCGTGCAAGGGAGAAGGCGCGCGCATATGAATTTTCCTTACCTATTGAACATAGTACTTTCCATGTGAAATATTATAGTTTATTTACATTTTAGACTACCTGAGGATTAAATAGAAACGTCGATTGACTTGTTTGGACGAAGTTTACTAGTAGCTTTTTGGACTCCTTTGTCTGCATGTTGAACGAGTGGATTACTGAAATCAATGGCGCCAACTAAACTGACTTTTTGGGATATAAAGAAGGATTTTATTGAACAAAACAACCATTCATGTTGTAGCTGGGACCCCTGGGATTGCAAACAGAGGAAGATCTTCAAAGGTAAGTGATTTATTTAATCGCTATTTGTGATTTTGTGAAGCCTGGGCTGGTTGAAAAATATGTTGATGTGGGGTGCTSTCCTCAGATAATCGCATGGTATGCTTTCGCCGTAAAGCCTTTTTGAAATCTGACAACGCAGTTGGATTAACAAGAAGTTAYACTTTTAAATTATATGAGACACTTGRATGTTCATGAATGTTTAATATTACAAATATTTATTTGAATTGCGCGCCCTCCAATTTCACCGGATGTTGTCGGCTTCTATCCCACTAGAGGGAAACCTAGCCCAAAGAGTATTATTAKTCTGTTTTAGACTAAGGCTGTACCGTAACAATATGTGCAAAAAGGCAAGGGGTCTGAATACTTTCCGAATGCACTGTAGCTAAAAAAAAGAGATTCACCTACGCTCAGCAAAATCCACAAACTGGAGGGTTCACAACTTTTACATTTCCATAGCGCCATAGCTCTGCTTTCAACCATGCTGTTACGGTGGAGTAACACGTACCAAAAATACCCAATGTTTATAACACAGAAAATCCCAGAAAAGACGCTGTATACAATCAAAACTGTAACATGGTACACACACACAAAATGACCACTCAAAAACCAAATACACAACAACACTCCATACACAAATACACTCCACATATTTGGCAGACACTCTTGAGGTCTCTTATAACAGCAAACACAGAAAAATGAAACAAGTCTCATTTAAATGTTCCACTTGGTCAATACTTTGTGCTCGAGGTCCCTTGATAAGTGTCACTATGTACATGATGGAACTCCACAGGAGCATGAAGAACACTGTAGGAAAAGGACCGGGCAGACAAAATATCCCAAAGCTGTCATTTCCAGTGGCTGAATTCACATTCCATCACAAGGCCAGAGAAATAGAAGGGAGGGAAGAAGGGATGCAAGAGAAACGACGAATAGGAGAGAGAGAAAAAATTGAAAAATCGCACGGGACTTGGAGAGAGCGAGAGACTCGAGAGCCTTTGAGAGCAAGAGCCTTCCAACATAAGAAAAGGAGAGAAAGAGGGTGAAGGAGAGAGATGAGGAGGCTGCCGTCCAACTCTCTGGCTTGGTTCATGCTGCCCTAATCGTGGGCTAATGTCTTGGACAGAAYAGTTGTCTGCTTGGTCATTATGTAGTACTAAACACCCAAACCCGTCTTGTCTCACTGCCTGTTCTGTAACAGCTACGGCACTGCTGCCAAGACAGCAAACAGCAGAGAAACTGGCATGGGCCAGTATTCACCAAGAATCACAGATAATAAGATCAGTTTRGTCTTTTAAATCAAAACGAATAAGAGGAGGGACTTGATTCTTGATCACGCTTCTACTCTCTGTGATACTTTGTYAATACTGGCCCTGTTCTGCCTTATTAAAACAACTTCCAGCTATTTCGCCCAGGATTGTATTTGGTCGTTTTTTTTTCAGGGATGTGTTCAATACAGCATGAATGTTTTAGGCTGTGGCTTTATAGACTGTTCTCAGTCAGTCGTGAAGGGAGAGGCCGAGTCAAGTCGAGTTATTCGAAAAGAAGACCGGAAAGATAACCAGCAAAGATATCTGATAAGCCACAACACTGGCTCAACGCTGTCTCAACGCTGTCTCAACCTTCAAGATATCAAGTAGAAAGGACGTTATATAAAAATCGTATTTGCTGTTTGTCGTAGATAGATTCATTTACTTTAGGCTTTTTACTGAAGCTTAAGAAGCAAACAATTCTGTAATGTTGTCTTGGAGCAAAATGCAAACCAGCATTTTCCCAAAAAATTAAAGTTTCAAAGGGTTTGATGTGTAAATAAAACTGGGGAACTACAAAGGGTGCAGAAATAGGGCAAAGGGAGGGATGTGCTGGTCTCACCACAGATCCTAACATGCCATGTCTTGGGTTGGGGTTTTGAACTTCACCATGTTTTCAAAGGGAAAAATCCCCCAATCCCTCAACACACTCAATTATATAGCAGGCCTCTGCTTTCATACGAGAAAATAGGGCGATAATACGATAGAAGAGAGACAGTTTCAATATGTCACTTTGTGAGTTCTCGTACAGCTGGAGTCAGCTGCCACCCCCTCACGTATTCACGGTTTAGCACAATGACCTCTCTCCAGCTKACATTGTGAAAGGAGAAGCAACAGGCCAGGAGTCAGAAATGCAGACATTATGTTGTGTTTCCCAGTGCTGAGCAACGTGGGATGAATTATGATATCAACAATCAATGAAACGCTATACAAAATTGTTTCTTTGTACCGTACACTAGAAAGGAGACACAGGTACAGTAAACTATGCCAACAATGTACATGAACACAGATGACGATAACAATGATGATGCCGACCATCTCCTCTCAGTGAGACTACACATCACACACAGAGAAACCCCCCCTCCCACACACACACTATTCTCTTACCAGCCTGGTTGGTGGTGATGTCTATAGACACGTGCTGGGCAGGGTAGGGGCTCTTATTGGTCACCCCGTTGACGGCCTGTATCTCGAAGCTGTAGAGCGTGTGGGCCCACAGGTTACTGATGAACACTCTGGTTTCCGTCAGGCCCAGCTGCCGCGGAACAAACTCCACGTTGTCGTCACAGTGTGAACAGGTACGGCGGTCCGCCCGGCACTTCTTACAAACAATGTTGTAGACCACGTCCTCACGACCGCCTGTCTCCCTAGGCGAGTGCCACTCCAGGATCACTGAGGTCTCGTTCACGACGGATATCACGTTCCGCGGGCCCGAGGGAACGCCTACAAACAGACACAGAGAGGAACCTTTATTTAACCAGGTTTTCCCATTGACATCTCAGTTAATCTCTTGCCAAKAGGCCTTGAGATTGACAAACACAATGAGAAGGATTGCATTCTATTCAACCATTATTTGTGAATTTGTTAGATTACTTGTTAGATATTACTGCACTGTCGGAACTAGAAGCACAAGCATTTCGCTACACTCACATTAACATCTGCTAACCATGTGTATGTGACCAATACCATTTGATTTGATTTGATTATTTAACCAGGAGATCCCATTGAGATCTCAAAGAATCAAAATTTCCAAAGAGAGACCTGGCTAAGAACGTAGTTTTAATGTAAACCATAGTAAGCTAACACAAATCCTGGACCCCTCATAGGATAGGCAAGGTAATACCCTTTTCACACTACTAAGCCACACAGAACCGACCCAAGCTGAGCTGCACTTGGTTGGCCTGGTAACACATCCACCATCATTTCTGGAACCATGCTGGAAAGGGCAATATGAATGGAAAACATCACACCCAGCACAGTACAGGTCAGCCTTATAGTGGGAATTAGGCACACTTGTTTTTCYACATTATTGCGTCTGTCTTGCCAAGGAGAGGGAAACGGGTCATACTTCATATCCATCTAAAGGACAGGAAAGGCTTAGATAAACTGGGATTAGTGGAATGTTTTTATGAGTCCGGCTCTGTTGATGGAAGAGTTTACACCACTTAAAGAATGTTTCTGGACATGCCAATGATGAGAGAGCAGCTACTCTATATGCTAATTATAGTCCATCACTACAGCGAATGAGCTATAGCCAAAGGAGAGGGAGGCGTACAGGACTGTAGCTACCAGCTATCCTGTACTAATCCGCAAGCTCGCAGTTAGACTAGGGGTTGAGGTCTTTTATAAATCAAGGTGAATCCAGGACTATCTAGTCTTTTCACATARGGTATTAATCTTTTCACGGGTGAGTTCCAAATATKTCTATCGGTCGCCCCAGCGTGAGTTTTTTCATGCACTCACTGTTCCAAAATGTGATCGTTAAGCAACTCAAGCAACAGGACAGTTAATCCGCGCTGACCTCAAACCAAGGCATGCTGCCTGCTAATTATCTATAGGCTATGTTCAATGTGTCAATTTAAAATTATTTTCTAACAAGTTTTATTTTCTAACAACTGTTGGAATTGAGGTGTGTTCCACCTCCTTAACAATTCCTATAAGAAGTAGACCATTTCACTGTTGAGGACAAATTCTTTTTGAGTCTTTACTGAGCCAGACAAACTTCTCTCTTCAGCGAGAGCCCACGCACTTTGCCAGTGTTTCCCCAGATCAAGTATGAAGACATTGCGCATCTCTAGTCAGAACAGAGAAAAAAAAAGAAATTGCACAAACTTTTTCCCCCAGCACATTTTCTGTRTGGCGCCTGCATTGCCTMCATTGTTGTTTTCCTTACAAATTGGAATGAATGGATCATTATGTATTTACTGTTTTATTCACGTTTTCAAGWACTGGTGACAATTCATGCATTCTGATTCTTGCAGAGATTGTAATGGTCACATACGATGTGTGTAAAATACTTTTTTGAAGGTTGTACTGATTATGATGAGCTAATGCTAAGCTTTTTGCCGATTATTTGTCGCTCCATGTTTGTTGACATCATACAATGCATTCTGGTTGCCACGTAAGCGTCTGTCAGACCAAAGATGTTATAACAAGGGATAGTTCACTCGACTGAACTCTGAAAAATACTAGGTCAAATCATGACATCAGTGATCTTCAGCTCGGAAAGGTGGAGCTCTAGAAATAGGCCTGAGTTCCCGAGTTAGAATTCCGAGTTGGATGACCGTTCAAAATGATTTTTCCCAGTCAGAGCTTGTTTTTTCAGAGTTCCCAGTTGTCTTGAACGCACTGAAGTCTGAGATTTCCCAGTACCCTGTTGTTTTGAACGCGYCATCAGATTGTAACTCCTTTCCAAGGGTTTTATTTTTATTCAGTTTATAAACTTCTCCTGTGTTTGCCCCCCATTTATTAAGAAATCCCCCATTATAGTAATATTTCCTGCATCAAATCCCCCCACGATACCTTCCCCCATTTCTACCCCCCATGGACTTGAAAACCCCCCACAAATGAAAGGAACCTCCCCACAAACCCCCCTAAAATGGTTTCATCCCTGTTTAGCTTTGGTGTGATGATCTGTGAGGTGATGCTATTTCATTTGCTTTGTGATTTGTCAAAAATGGTAAATGACTTGTCAAGCCATGTGTTCCGATTCTTGTATACACTGTAACAAGTACATCAAAGATTTGTAATATGCTGAAAAGTGGCTAAACTAAGTCCATATTTTTCAGGCAATGGGCACAGCCATCTTTYACTTTGACTTTGTTTATTTACGTCTTATAGTGAATGACATTCTGGGATTAGGAAGTTTTCGCCAAGTCAAACATAAAGAAACATGGCTGCCATCATAAATAATTTTGCTGCTGTTAGCTTAGCTGACACGCATTTCTTTTCTAAACAACATTACATTAGTCTCTTGTGGTCACCAGAGATGTGGTACATTGTAAACTAGTCTAGCTGTTAGGTTGCTAACTTATGTTTCGTTTTTTTGTCAGCACAAAAACTGTTATTTAGACTGGTTTATGGAATGAGTTTATCCGTGTTATGTTTGGATGATACAGTTCGCATTTATCTTTTACAATAAAAGGTGAAATTGAGGAACATAAGTTTCCCATCAGTACAAAACACTGTTTAGATGCTTTTCAGACAACAATGCTGTCTAGACACGTTTGTTGCATCATACGTTCTGTTCCAATCACATATTTGAGATCGTACGCTGCAGGGACCACTCAACAATGATCACAAATATGTGATCATCCGCGTCAAAGGGTTAAAGTTATTCAATGTGACTTATTAAAGCACATGGGCTACACAAAAAGGTGTGTGAAAACGTATTACCCGAATAGATCTGGGTTAAAAAATAAAGGATACAATTCAAGGAAGCCGTATAACCATAGTATAACGCATCCCTTGAGTTTCCCATTACAGAGAGSTTGAGGGAAGGCAGTTGAAAATAAAGGAGACAAGAGCAATAAGCTGTATTAGCGTATTAGGACACAGCCCTTAGTTTCCCATCATGAAGGGTGAGGGCAGGCATTTCAAAATAAAGGAAACAAGAGAAGGAAGCTGTATTAGTGTATTAGYACACAACCCTTAGTTTCCCTTCGCCGAGGGGTGAGGGCAGGCAGTTGCTTCTGTCAACACAGCCACAATAAATCATTGTTCCTGCAAAGCCACGTGGGATAGCACTGGGGCGCTTGGACAAAGCAGCGGAACACACAGAGGTGACGGAATGGCAGTGTTTCCGCGGCGACCTCGGCTTTGCGCCACGGTGACGACTAAGGGGTCAGTGACAGGGAGGACGTGACCTCCACAGTGTGGTTATTATGGTCTGCCACAAAGAGGACAGAAAGAGGATGGAATCCATCACCTCTAGATAGCCCACAGTTTTACCCAAAGCCACTTACAGGTAACATATATGTTTTTCGAATTGATTTTGTATTTTTGAATTAACCTTTATTTAACTAGGCAAGTCAGTCATAATTAGGATGTTTCCCCATGCAAAAAAACAGACCAACAAGCACCATATTCATTGGCGCTACCGGGTGTGCCTACGAGAGCGAGAGAGAGATGATTTGTTAATGTTTATTTCACTTTTGTATATTATCTACTTCACTTGCTTTGGCAATGTTACCATATGTTTCCCGTGCCAATAAAGCCCCTTGAATTGAATTGAATTGAGAGATATAGAACGAGGCAGGAGCCTAAGAGAATGAGAGAGATGTGCTAGATAGTGAGATGAGAAAGAGTGAACGAGAGGAGAGAGTGTGTGTGTTTGCAGAAATAGGGCAGAGACGGAGAGAACAGCTGCACTTACAATATGTCCCATGGGTATCACACACACACAGAGGGCATACACTATACATGTATATACATATAGTCCATATAATCACCATGACACACCTACTGCTGTGAGAACTGATATAAATGACCCYGCCTATGTGTTGTATGACAGTCAGACTACATAATACACGGCTTCTCATGGAACAAATACATATGACATGTAATCACACTATCTGTTTGCATGTACATTATTCACATGCTTGTGTGCGGTCTGTTTTCATGTATGTATACAACAAAACAAAATGGCTGTGAGAGGAGAGGTGTGAATTTGGCTCGGTGCATCTCGTCTCTGGGCCCCTGTTGGTAGCTGTATAGATTTCCCTATGCAGTGACGGATGGAGAAATCCYATGTGACTGCCACTTAACCGGTGATTTGCAGGCTATTATGGCTGCCCTTGGCTGTTTTAATTTGCCATGGGATTTAATTTGTCGAGTTCATTACTTACCGAGCTCCTACCCTGGCATTCATTTAGCCGCACTAGTCAGCCTTGATTGTTGCTTACATCTCACACGCCACAATTAGGAAGACTGCGCGATCATCAAGCGTTTTGTTTACTCCTAGTGACGTGTTAGAATGATTGGAGTGTTTYTGACAGTTTGTGTGGGGTTGGGTGGGTTGGGTTAGGGTGTGTTTGTGTGTGTGTCTATGCATGCATGAGTGTGTGTGTATGTATGTACACGTGCATGCCCAATAGTGTTACTGTCAAACTCATCCCCACCATTTAAACTAACTGATGAGGCATAGAGAATCCCATGTAACAGGTGGATAGAGAGTAATGTCTACAGTCCACATATTGTTGGAGGACCAGAAAGGCCACGACCCCTGTTTGCCCCCTGGGCTGCCTGCTGATGTCAAGAGCACTTCAGCGCCCCAAATATAAACAGCCCACCACATTGTTTACTCAGCCTGGCCCTCTAAGCCAATCGCAGTGCTTTGCTGGGCCTCCTTCACGCTGTTTGTCTTTTCAATGGGAAACAGCTCCTCAGGGACTCACTACAACTCCCTGTGTGGAGATCTGGAGCACAGACTGACTAAGGAATTGGGGGAAGAGAAAAAGAAAGGCGGGTTGGTGCTGGCTGCTTTGTTTCAGAGGGAGAACTAAACGGAATGGCTCACACGCACATACATACATACATACATACTTAATTCTCCAATTGAATTCTTCTACAGCATATGTCGCTCACAAGTACTACACACCACCCATCAATTTGGTCATGTCAGGAACATCTGCACTTGAGAAACCCATCATGTCACTCACGTCACATCAATGCTCAGCCATAGTCATTGCCTGTCTCGCAAGACGCATGGGGCTCGCAGCAATAACATGAACGAATGTGTTGCGCAAATTGTTTCCCTCAGTCAGCTGAATGCATCGCTTAGTTCATAGAAACGTGGTCTCCGTGGGTAACCGTCGACATCCGCTATTAGCGCTTGCGACAAACGGAGCGGTAACAGCGGTTTCTAGCGTACCTTTGAGAAAGAAAAGAAAAACATCCAACAGATTTGACTCTAGCTTTTGAACAGTTGGAGCTATTAGCGACTCCGACCACATTCCTGGTATGGCGGTGTGCCCAGCGAAGTTGTTTCAACAAAAGTGTCTCCCTCAGAAATATTACTGACTCCCACCGCACTAGATAGAACAGGAGAAGTCTAACACACAGGGGAGCTGGTCTGCTTGATCTACAAAAGCTCAAATATCAGTGCCTAACAAGGAGCACAGGATGTGAAAGAGATCGCTAGAGAAGACTGAATGTTCGTTTGAGTTGAGGTCTAAAGCACAGCACCATCTCTCTCTCGGCAGGCAGCAGTGCAGGCGGAGGGATTAGCCCAGGCCAGGCAATTACACTGGCTTATCTCTGTTGACTAGTGCATTACTGGGAGAACCAGCAGCTTGCTTACTCTACCACTGCAGAAGGAGAGGAGGAGAGAAGGAGGAAGAGGAGGGACGGTGAGAAAAAGGAAAGGAGGGATGGAGAAGATGAGAGCGGGAGAGAATGACAATTGGAGGAAAGGAGAGAAAGGAGGAAAAAGAGCAAGGAGAAATGGGAGGAGAAGGAGCAAGATAGGAGAGAAGATGGACAAAAATATAACATGACAAGTCGAAACATGAGAAAAGGCATGAGGGAGAGAAATTAGGAGGCTATATGGTGAAAAGGAGAGAAAGATTGAAAAGGAGATAAGAATTGCCTGAGAAAACATCTCTCTCAGCCTGTCCTTAGAGTGCAGAATGTTAGGAGGTTTATGGATTTGTGGCCTGAGGTCCAGACAGAGATCAAGGAAGCATCTGGAAGCTTGGCCTCAGTTATGAGTTGAGGTTCTCTTTCCATGAACTCAACCATGCTACTTAATTTCTCGATTTCCCTTCCTCTTCACACAGTGGAGCCACAGCACAGTTCTCCCTTACTCCCCTCCATCCCTGTATCTCACTTATCAGCAAGAGTTCCACTGGCCCACTCCCACKGACTCCCATCAATTAACGGCCTGTCAGTCTGCCTCTCTCCCCCACACAGAGAGAGACCTGTGGGTCCAGGAACTGGGGGAAGGCTGGGGAAAGCCTGGGGGTGGTGGAGAGAGGGGAGCACCGTGCAGAGCGACCTCTTTCCAAAGGCCTCCAACGGTGGGTAGCATAGCCGAGGGGAATGGGCCTCGTGCTGGGAGACAGAGGGTTTGACGGCCTCCCTAGTGGAAGAGGAAATGGGAGATGGAGGTTGTTTGAAGTGGAGCCTCGGCTTGGTGAGTCCCGCGGGGAGTGAGGGGATGGTGAGGGCTCATTGCTACTTCATTTCTCCATTTCCCTCCCTCTTCACACAGTGAACCCACAGCACACTTCTCCCCTACTCCCCTCCATCTCTATAGGTGTTWKTCAATATGCATACTACCGTGCTCCACACACTCATGCTCTAAGTTCCTTCTTTGATGACGTTCTCTTGAGTACGTTGTTTTGAGGACCAGAGGTTGGAGAACACATACATTAGCGCACTCCTGTGCTACTGCATTACCTTTGACCAATAGAAACCAAAAAAATATATATTACATAAAGCAAACGCAACCTTGTGACTTCATAATTATCAGCTAGCTATATGTGAATCGCATTAATCTAGCTAGCCAGATAGTTTTAGATGTGAAAAACAACCTAAAACAAATGTTGTTATGAAAGGTAGATGGCCAACGTTAGCAACCAATTCTTCGTGGGTGCCTAGCTAGCTACCAATTCTTCGTGGGTGCCTAGCTAGCTACCAATTCTTTGTCAGTTAGCCTGTGGTCTATGCACACTACAGTGGATATTCTAGGTAGGTTTATGCACACTACAGTGGATATTCTAGGCAGGTCTATGCACACTACAGTGGATATTCTAGGCAGGTCTATGCACACTACAGTGGATATTCTAGGTAGGTCTATGCACACTACAGTGGATATTCTACGGCAAGTCATGCACACAAGTGAATTCTAAGACAGGTAAACACAGTATGTATTTATTAACGTACCAAGATAAAATATTGTAGTCAGGCAACATATGAGATGTTGAGCGATTTGGAAAGCCATAGTCAGTCAAAAAATWATATAATAATATTCGTAGGAAAGGTTATCATCTTTAGCTCACAATCTGTGGATAATATACYATTAGATAGATAAAAAATTATGTAAAACATCACAGCACAATTGAAAAACATATGGCACATGGAAACCAAATGAGGGTGGTCTATGATGATAGGTGGGATGGGCTGAGAGTGGCTGAGGGTTGGGAATTAAAATGAGCTTATGTTTGGTAATGTATTATTGTTATGTGACTGCTTTATATAAAAGTACAATGTATGTAAAATGTGTACGCAAAACGTGTATGTATATATGTAAGTTTTATGTAGCAGAAAAGCTGTAAAAAACTACAAATATATTCAGGACGGGTAGATGGGTTAATACAAAAATAAACATTTTTATATGAGATGTGAGTGGGAACCTTTTCATTCCGAAGTCAGAGTTCATTTTCTCTTGCTTTTGCTCAATCCAGCAGCCATTATTTTCAAGAAATCATTTTCCATGGTTGCGTCATATTACATCAACAATCCTGGGAATATTTTAGTTGAACCTTGCGTCGATGCATGCTTTGAAATTGTGTACAAACGAAGTACTCATCTGAGAACTGTCCTCTGTGCTCCATTTCGAAAACGTTAATTTGGACTCATACTCTGATCGTTTCGTGCTCCAATTTGCATGCTCAGAGTGCGCTAGCATGCATATTGAGAAACACCCTGTATCTCATTTCTCCCCAACTAATGAATCAACAACAGTGGGCCCACTCCCATCAACTCCCACCAATTAATGGCCAGGCCTGTCAGTCTCCTTCTCTCCCCCACACAGAGAGAGGCCTGTGGGCCCAGCAGGCAGGCAGGCAGGCTGCCCTGGACCAGCCAGCGGTGAGGGAACTGGGGAAAGTCTGGGGGAAGCCTGAGGGTTGGTGAGGGAGAGGGGAGTGCCATGCTGGGCGAGCCCGTCCCAATGGCCTACGCTGGCAGGTAGCAGAGCCGAGAGGAGTGGGCCCCGTGCTGGGAGACAGAGGGTTTGGTGGTCCCCCTAGATGGACGTTGTTTGAAGTGGAGCCTCCTTGGCCGGTGGGTCCCACGGGGGGTTAGGGGTGGTGAGAGGGGGATCGTTTTGGTCAATCCATCACCTGCTAATCAGAAGGAGAGATCTGGAGCATAG
>NC_036871.1:15269975-15286053 GCF_002910315.2 Salvelinus sp. IW2-2015 | reverse complement strand
AAAAGAGAGAGCAGTAATGGCTAGCTAGTTAGCGGGCTACGCGCTAACTAGCGTTCAATCAGTCTACGGGTCCACTTGGCTCTGAAACCTAGAAGTAGTAGGTTGCAATCCTTATGCTCTGCAAGGGCCCCTGGCCTTTGTGGAGCGAATGGGTAACGATGCTTCGTGGCGGAGACCGTTGTGATGTGTGCAGAGGTCCCTGGTCGCGTCGCGCTGTGTCGGGGCGACGCAAAGGGGACACGTTTAAAGTTATCTGTTTACACTACTACTACTAACTACTACTACTTACTACTACCCTACTCTGTACTGCTTACGATACGAAACGTACTTACTGATACTAACTACTACTACTTACTACTAAATTTGTTACTGCTACTACTACTGCTACCCTGGCTACACTACTACTACTCCTACTACTGCTACTGCTACTACTACTGCTACTACTACTGTACTATTCTGCTGCTACTAAACTACTACTATTACTACTATTACTTACTACTATTCTACTACTACTGCTGAACTCCTACGCCTATACCTACTGCTTACTACTGCCACCGTGACTAACTACTGCTAACTGACTACTACTACTACTACTACTTCGCTACTACTACTCGCTACTACTGCAAGCTATCTGCTAACTACTACTACTAACTACTGCTAACTGACTGCTACACTTAACTACTCTCTGCTTACTACTACTACTACTACTACTAACCACTCACTACACTGCTCATGCTACTACTACTACCATTACTACTCACGATACTACTGCTACGACTACTGCTACTACTGCCTAATACACTACTGAAACTAACTACTAACTAAACTACTAACTGCATACTACTGCTGCTGGCTACGACTCTCGCTACCTACTACTACTCACTGCTGCTGCTACTATCTACTGCTACTAACTTGGCTGACTACTGCCACTATCTACTACTACTCGCTACTACTGCTACCACTGTACTGTAACGGATGTTGGAAATGGCTAGCTAGTTCTAGCGGGTTACGCGCTACTTAGCATGTTTCACAATACAGTTGACGTCACTTGCTCTGAACCCTAGACGTAGTGTTGCACCTTGCTCGCAGGGCCAGTGGCCTTGTGAAGCGATGGGTAAACTGATGCTTCGTGGGCGACCGTCGTGCTTGATGTGTGCAGAGGGTCGCTCGGTGTTCGCGCGCTGTGTCGGGGCGAGGGACGACGTAAAGTTAATACTGTACACTACTCACTACTACTACGTACTACTACTACTACTACTGTTATGCTACGACTACGACTACTACTAACACTATGTTTGTCTGAATACTACTACTACTGTTACTGCTACTACTGCTACTACTACTACTACTATTGTTACTGCTACTACTACTGCTACTGCTACTAGCTACTACTCCTACTACTGCTACTGCTACTGCACGACTCGCTACTGACTACTGTTAACTATTCCTGCTGCAACTACTACTACTACTATTACTACTATTACTACTACTATTACTACTACTGCTACTACTACTACTACTACTACAATTACTACTGCTGCCAGGATTAGGAAAACATTGCAGAGCAGCTTGCAGGGAGTGTTGGAAAGCATTTTATAGAGAATGCTACTAGGTCAGTGGAGGCTTCTGAGGGGAGGACAGTACATAATAATGGCTGGAATGGAGTCAACCATGGAACCAATCAACCATGGAAACCATGTGTTTGATGTGCTTCATACCACTCCATTGACTCCATTCCAGCCCTTGTTATGAGCCGTCGTCCCCTCAGCAGCCTCCACTGGCCTTGGCGTAGTTTGGGAAGAGCAACATGCTGGGCCGAGGCAGCGTTCAGACAAGAGACTCACCAGGAGAGTGAGCAGATATCATAGTGGAAAGGGTGCATTCAACAGCCTTAAGGTGGAAATGGCTACTCTTTGGGAGTGTTCAGAGATTCAAAGCCGAAAGCTATAGTGTTCTACAGGGAACGTGCATAGTCAAGTTGTAGAGTGGTGCTATTCTTGAGGGAGCACTGAAAAACCTGGAGAGCTAAGGTGAACTTGAGGAATGTTCAGAGCCTCAAGGCAGACAAGGATGCCACACTTGGGGAGCGTTCAAAGTCTCAAGGTGCAAGTGGGTTCTATTCTTGAGGGGGAATTCAAAGCATCGACATGGAGAGGGCTGACTCACTTGGAACGGGCATTCAAGACTTGAAAGAGGAGCGGRATGTTGATGTTGCACTAGGGGAGCGTTCAAGGTCTCAAGGCGAAGAGAAACCCTGCAGAGCAGATGGCTTGACATACATATACAGTTGAAGTCAGAAGTTTACATACACTTAGGTTGGAGTCATTAAAACTAGTTTTTCAACCACTCCACAAATTTCTTGTTATCAAACTATAGTTTTGGCAAGTCGGTTAGGACATCTACTTCGTGCATGACACAAGTAATTTTTCCAACAATTGTTTACAGACAGATTATTTCACTTATAATTCACTGTATCACAATTCCAGTGGGTCAGAAGTTTACATACACGAAGTGACTGTGCCTGTATACAGCTTGAAAATTCAAGAAAATATGTCATGGCTTTAGAATGCTTCCTCTGATAGGCTAATTGACATAAATTTGAGTCAATTGGAGGTGTATCTGTGGAGTGTATTTCAAGGCCTACCTTCAAACTCAGTGCCTCTTTGCTTGACATCATGGGAAAATCAAAAGAAATCAGCCTAGACCTCCACAAATCTGGTTCCTCCTTGGGAGAAATTTCCAAACACTGAAGGTACCATGTCAACTGTACAAACAATAGATGCGGCAAATAAACGCCATGGGACGCACGCAGCCGTCATACCTGACAGAAGGAGAAGCATTCTGTCTCCTAGAGATGAGGTACTTGGTGTGAAAAGTGCAAATCAATCCAGAACAACAGCAAAGACCTTGTGACGAATGCTGGAGAAACAGGTACAAAAGTATCTATATCCACAGTAAAAAATGAGTCCTATATTTACATAAACCTGAAAGGCCGCTCAGCAGGGAAGAAACCACTGCTCCAAAAGACACGCTGCAATTGGGGAAAAGTACTTTTTGGAGAAATGTCCTCTGGTCTGATGAAACAAAAATAGAACTGTTTGGCCATAATGACCATCGTATATTTGGAGGAAAAGAAAAGGGGAGGCTTGCAAGCCGAAGAATACCATCCAACCGTGGAAGCACGGGTGGGCAGCATCATGTAGTGTGGCGGTGCTTTGCTTCAGGAGGAACTGGTGCACTCACAAAAATAGATGGCATCAAGAGACAGGAGAAAATTATGTGGATATATTGAAGCAACATCTCAAGTCTTCAGTCAGGAACTAAATGGGTCTTCCAATGGACAATGACCCCAAGGCATAATTCCACAGTGTTGGGCAAAAAAGGGCTTAAAGACAAACAAAGTCAATGTATTTGAGTGGCCATTCACAAAGCCCTGACCTCAATTCCTATAGAAAAAATGTTGTGGGCAGAACTGAAAGAAAGCGTGTGCGAGCAAAGAGGCCTACAAACCTGACTCAATTACACCTGCTCTGTCAAGAGGAATGGGCCAAAATTCACCCAACTTATTGTGGGGAAGCTGTTGGAAGGCTACCTGAAACTTTTGACTCAAGTTAAACAATTTAAAGGCAATGTTACCAAATACTAATGTGTCTCATAAGTTGAACTTTCTGACCCACTGGGAATGTGATGAAAGAAATAAAAGATTGAAATAATAATTCTCTCTACTATTATTCGTACATTTCCCAATCTTAACTCACTAGGGTAGGGGGCAACAAATTCGGAATATTGGATGAAAACATGCCAAAATAATTGCCTGCTACTCAGGCCCAGAAGCTAGGATATGCATTATAATTTTAGTAGATTTGGATAGAAAAACACTCTAAAGTTTCCAAAACTGTAAAATAATGTCAAATGTGAGTTAACAGAACTGATATGCAAGAGCGAAAACCTGAGGAAACTTCCAACCAGGAAGTACTAATAGTTATTCTGAAAGCTAGTCCATGAACACAGTCCAAACCATTTTAGGACCCAGTCACGAGCTCTATGCTTCCTCTACACGTGACCCGCTTTATAAGCATGTTTCAGGATTTTCTCTGGAGGAAAATGAGGGAATACAGCACTTAAATGGCGATAACATGAGAAGGACAGTGGACAATTCCCAGAACAAATGAACCAAATCCGAGCCAAGCGATCGTGCAACATTAGAAAAAAAATCGAGCACGAACGGGCACAGCCCACCCTTATCTTAGTCCCTTCTTCTCCTTTTCTAATTGGACGACATGCTTTGTCCGGTTGAAATATATTATTGATTATTCATTGACAAAAAACAACCTGGGATTGATTTTAAACATCGTTTGACAATGTTCTACGAACTTTTCATTGTACTTTTTAAAAAAAACCTTTTGCGCTGACACAAGGCGCAGGGACGGGCAGGCCCCTTGCTGATATCGGATTACTGGACTAAACAGTGCCGAACAAAAAGTAGGTTTTTGGTCATAAAAGGGACATTATCGAACAAAAAAAACAAACATTTATTGTCTAACATGGAGACCTAGGGAAGTGCGCACCAGATGAACATCATCCAAAGGTAAGTGATTCATTTTAATGCCTATTTTCTGACTTTCTGTGACACCTCTCCTTAGTTGGAAAATGAAGCTGTATGGGTTTCTGTGGCTAGGCGCTGACCTAACATAATCGCAAACACTGCTGTTTCAGCTGTAAAAGCCTTTTTTGAAAATCTGACACAGTGGTGCATTAAAAGGAGAAGTTGACTTTTTTTTTCGTAGTTTAACACTTGTATCTTTTTCAATGTTTATGGATGAGTATTTCTGTAAGTTTGATGTGGCTTCCTGCAACTTTCACCGGATTTGTTTGTTTGAGACAATGCATTCTGAATGTAACACACCAATTTTCAATTAGATTTTTGGACATAAAGATGAACTTTATCGAGGAAAAAAAAACAAATTTATTGTGTAACCATGAACGTCCTGTGGTGCCATCTGATGAGAATCATCAAAGAGTTAGTGAATTAATTTAATCGCTATTTCTGACTTTTGTGAGCCCTCTCCTTGAGCTGGAAAATGGCTGTATGGTTTTCTGTGACTAAGGCACTGACCTAACATAATCGTTTGGTGTGCTTTCGCCGTTTAAACCTATTTGAAATCGGACACTGTGGTTGGACTTTACAGAAGTTTATGCTTTAAAAATGGTGTATAATACTTGTATGTTTGAGGAATCTTAATTATGAGATTTCTGTTGTTTTTGAATTTGCGCGGCCTGCAATTTCACTGCGTTTCGAACCAGGAGGGACCTAGCTTACCCAGAGAGGTTAAAATAAAGTCGTGATCCTAACAGACCTCAGACAGCGGAATTTTTACTAGGATTAAATGTCAGGAATTGTGAAAAACTGAGTTTAAATCGTATTTGGCATAAGGTGTATGTAAACTTCCGACTTCAACTGTAGCTACAGTATGCTTCCACAGACACAGACAGGTCTGGTAGCACCAGCCAGACCAGAGGAACAGAACTGGACACTACACCGTGTCTCTGAACCAATTAGCTAAGGCTCCATGAATTATCAAGATATAATTTTAAAAAAACATTCCCAGACTAATACTGTAGCTCTAGTGCTGCTCTATAGTGAGGAGTATGGAGAGCCATGAATAAGATCCTCCATTAGGGCCAGTTGTGTGTGGTGTGTGTGTGTGTTTGTTTGTGTGTTGTGTGTTGTGTGTGTGTGGTTGTGCGTGTGCGTGTGTGTTGTGTGTGTGTGTGTGTGTGTGTGTGTGTTTGTGTGTTGTGTGTGTTGTTGTGTGTGTGTGTGGCGTGCGTTCAGGGCTTCAGTTTCTTCTCTGAAATAATTGCGTGTCAATGGGGACTTGTGATGAGCTTAGCGTATTGTTTTTTCATGTCTTAAGGTAAGTATGAGGCATGAACAGGCTTATTGGCTATCCGTGTACTGTATGTGAGGAGGCTAGTTGGTTGTGTGCTGCTGTGTCTATCAGTATAACGAGGACTGTGGTCTACACTAGGGGAAGATGGATTCATGTACTGCACACTACAGTTACTGAAGTTAACAGTCTAACAGAGTTAGAGTAGAAGCAGTACCATAAAGATCTCACTGGTGCAGGGTGTCTAGCGGTACAGAGTTAGAGTAGAAGCAGTACCATAAAAGCTCACTGGTGCAGGTGTCTAGCGTACAGAGTTAGAGTAGAAAGCAGTACCATAAAGATGCTCACTGGTGCAGGCACTGTCTAGCGTACAGAGTTAGAGTAGAAGCAGTACCATAAAGATGCTCACTGGTGCAGGCCTGTCTAGCGTACAGAGTTAGAGTAGAAGGTACCATAAGGATGCTCACTGGTGCAGGGCATGTCTAGCGGTACAAGTTAGAGTAGAAGCAGTACCATAAAGATGCTCCACTTGTGCAGCAGAGCGTGAGAATGTCTAGCAAAGAAAGTTACAGACATAAGACAACAGGTATAGACAGCGAAGTATCCATAAAGATGCTCACTGGTGCAGAGCCTGTCTCTCTACAAGACAGGAAACCCTACAGAGTTAGGAAAGATGCACAGACAAAAGAGACCAACCTAAAGATGCTCACTGGTGCAGGGCATGTCTCTAGCCACGGTGGTACATTTAAGTGCCCGGTAGAGCAGAGTACAGGCAAAGGGAGTACCATAAAGATGCTCACTGGTGCAGCGGCAGTGTCTAGCACGGTACCGAGTTAGAGTAGAAGCAGTACCATAAAGATGCTCACTGGTGCAGACCTGTCTAGCGGACAGAGTTACGAGTAGAAGCAGTACCATAAAGATGCCTCACTGCGGTGCAGAGGCATATGTCTAGCTGAAATAAGCCACGTTAGCGACTATAGAGTAGGAAGCCAGTACCATAAAGATTCTCACTGGTGCAGGGCATGTCTAGCTGTACAGAGTTAGAGTATAAGCAAAGTACCATAAGATAAACTTCACTGGTGCAGATGCCGTCTAGCGCTACAGAGTTAGAGTAGAAGCAGTACCATAAGAAACTCACTGGTGCAGGGCATGTCTAGCGTACAGAGTTAGAGTAGAAGCAGTACCATAAAGATCTCACTGTCCTGCAGGGCATGTCTAGCTTACAGACTTAGAGTAGAGGAAGCAGTACCATAAGATACTCACTGGTGCCAGGCACCTGTCTAGACGTACAGAGTTAGAGTAGGAACAGTACCATAAAGATACCAGGTACTCACTGGTGCAGAGGCTGTCTAGCTGTACAGAGTTAGGAACAGTACCAAAGAAACAGCAACCAAGTAGCTGAACAGTACCATAAAGTATACTCACTGGTGCAGAGCCTGTCTAGCTTACAGAGTTAGAGTAAGGAAAAGCTGACCATAAAGATGCTCACTGGTGCAGGCCTGTCTAGCTGTACAGAGTTAGAGTAGGAAAGTACCATAAAGAGTACTCACTGGCGCAGACATGTCTAGCTGTATACATGATTAGAGAGTAGAAGCAGTACCATAAAGATACTCACTGGTGCAGGCATGTCTAGCTGTACAGAGTTAGAGTAGAAGCAGTACCATAAGGATACTCACTGGTGCAGGGCATCGTAGTGCTACAGAGTTAGAGTAGAAGCAGTACCATAAAGATGCTCACTGGTGCAGGGCATGTTATGTCTAGGCTGTACAGACTTTAAGCAGGGTAGAAGCAGTACCATAAAGATAGCTCACTTGTGCAGGGCATGTCTATCTGTACAGAGTGTAGAGTAGAGTAGAAGCAAGTACCATAAGATACTCACTGGTGCAGGGCATGTCTAGCTGTACAAGTTAGAGTAGAAGCAGTACCATAAAGTATACTTCACTGGTGCGGCATGGGCATGTCTAGCTGTACAGAGTTAGAGTAGAAGCAAGTACCATAAAAGATACTCACTGCGTGCAGGCATGCTAGCAGTACGTACAGAGTTAGAGTAGAAGCCAGTACCATAAAGATACTCACTGGTGCAGGGCATGTTAGCTGTACAGAGTAGAGTAGAAGCAGACCGATAAAGATTACTCACTGGTGCCGGCATGTCTTAGCTTACAGGTTAGAGTAGAAGCCCAGTACCCATAAGGATACTCACTGGTGCCGGCATGTCTAGCTGTACCAGAGTTAGAGTAGAAGCAGTACCATAAAGATGCTCACTGGTGGCAAGGGCATGTATTCTAGCCAGGTAGCATTAGTTTTAGAAGTAGAAGCAGTACCCATAAAATGTCTCAACTGGTGCAGGCATGTCATAGCGATTACCCAGCCGTTAGAAAGTTATGGGAAACAAAGTACCATTAAAGATACTCAACTGGGTTTGCAGGGCATGTCTAGCTGTACAGAGTTAGAGTAGAAGCAGTACCATAAGGATACTCACTGGTGCAGGGCATGTCAGGCTGGTCCATGTCACCGCGGTAGTAACCATTGCGGCAGATGCAGATAGTGGCGGCCTCAGCTGCAGAGCGGCTGTTGGAGGGGCACTGCAGACACAGGCCTGGACCCTGGGTTGACTTGAATGTCCCTGGGGGGCAGGCTACAGGGGGAGAGAAGGACAAAACAACATTAGTTATTAAGATAATGCAAAGTATTTAGGCCTAGGGCTAAACATGTACACAGTACACTGCCTTGCATCCTGGCTTGACTTGAGGCACTGGCTTACATAGTGGGAGAGGGGACAAAATACATCAAAAGACACATTAGATAATGCCAAAGCCAAATAGCAATTTTCTGTTTATCATTGTACGCGCGATAGAAGAGCACAATATGTCGTCTCCGTCTTTCCCTTTCTTTCTCTTTCACACTGCCCTCCCTCCCTCCTTCCCTCTAACCGTCCCTTCAACCAAATCTCTCATCCCATCCCTCTGTCTTACTTTATTATAAGTGACTACATCCAGCCCCATTGATTTCCACAGTGATAACTCCCCCTCCTTCAGCAATAGCAGTAGCAGATTCATTCCACTATGTTCTCTAATGTAAAGGGAAGGCTGGGGAACGGGGAAAGAGGAAGGACAAAGATGATTGTGCCTGATATGACTGCGTCCCTAAGCTCAGGCAATAACCACATCCATTTCGCAATCCTGCAGGAACAAAATGATGGGAAAAAGGAGGGATCTCTCTCCTCCAAAGAGAGGGATTTTACAGGCTATAATAACTGTGATGAATGCCTAATATTTTAGCTAGCTTCCTCATAGGGTTTAAGAGGGGCTACAACCCGAGAATAACTAGGTCTATAAGTYTAACAGGACAAGCCACTCACTTTCTCCATCGGTGGTTATGTTCTGGAGTGAAACCGTGTCATGGCTTGGCTGTGGGTGGGAAATGTGGGGTGCGCTTTTGCGACTTGCCCAATGACAGCACATTCAATCCTTCTGATACGACCCTTTTGATACATGACTTCACCGTATAAAGTAGGAGTGAGGATTGGTCTTCAATATACAAATATAACACTGAGGTCAAATTTGATGGGAATGGGGGAACAACAGACAGGTAGAATGCCCAATTTTTACCTACGGGTAATGTGTAAAAAAAAGTCTGGACCCCACAAGCTAAAACCAGGGCCCGCAGTCATGCCACATTGCAGGAAAAGGACAAACGTCAAGCCCTACCACTACAGTAGTATGCGAATCACTGCAGAGGGACAAATAGAGAGTTACTCCCTACTGTAATGAGTGGGGAGCTATCGCTCCACACCGTCTCAGAATGAACAGAATGAACAATCAGGAAAGAATGCAGAGCGGAGGCACAGCACGGAGGCCAGCTGAAACCTTTGGACCTTTATATCAACAGCCTTTTAAGATTTAATTAAATATTCTACGCTTCATTAATATAAGAACAGAGAAGAAGGGTTTTGAGGCGAGCGTCTGGTTTATGGCGCCGTTAAATAGGCAGGTTTCCCTTTTTTACGAGTCCTCCCTCCTGTTCAACTGGCAACTCTAATGGGCTGTTAGACTAGGGCTATGAGATAGGGAGGGAAGGAGAGAGAGAGAGAGAGAGAGAGAGAGACCGAGTCATAGAGTTGCTACAGTGGAAGGCCTACTTTCCACAGAGCCAGAATGTCCTCAAGGGAGACAGAGACAGAGAGAAAAGAGAGAGAAAGAAGTAGAGAGAGACGGAGAGAGAAAGAGAGAGAGAGAAACAGAACGAGAGAGACACTCCAACAGTATCGTCAGTGGTGTTATACCCCAGACCGTGAGATATAGCCCAGCTCCAACAGTGTTCCTTACAAACACAGAGGAGGCTAACACACTGACCTGATGTCTGGTCACACAGCACACAGTGACACATCACAACAGCCACCAAGCCCCGTACCACCAACTAACATAAAACACACACAGGCTTCCCACATCGACCACAAACGTCCAGTAAAACATTAGAAACACCCAATAAAGAAAGTAGCGAGCGGTAAAAGATAGAAACAACCACTACCGACATATGCTCCTAACATGAGCACTACTAGCAGTTCGGTTCCCCCTGGCGAAATAGGTTTCTAACCTCAAGGGTATTTTCCTGGTCAAATAAAGGTTCAGTAGAGAATAGTGCTGTGTAGGCTATGTGGAGGCGTAGGGAAGAGTGTAACCATTCAATAAAACGCATTATGCTGCATTGGCTTCCACACTGAGAGGTTCAATCTGGTGAATGCACTATAAACAGGAGTGTGGAAACTCGTAACAATTAGACAGGCCATATGGGGAATTATAAATCCCAGCTGGGCCATCCCTTTATAAACCAATAACCCTTTAAAGAACAAAACACTTAGTTACCACACAGATCCACAGCCATTACTAGGAGGGAAAGGAGGAATAATGATATGTCGCTCGTCATCTTTTAATATGTCTATTAAAGTGGTCATGAGAGTCATAGAGTGGACACATGAATGGACACCACGCACTCAATAAACTCATTTCGCCGACCATCACGAAAGGGCCCACAAAAGTCCCATGTGTGTTTAATGAGGTGTTAACAGAGTATGTATGTGTGAGTGYCCTCGGCCTGTATTGACAGACAGCAGCCTAGGGCCAGATAAACAGAAAGACGAGAGCAGAGGAGGAGAGTAGAGAAAGAGGCGAGGAAGACTGGAGGGGAGGCTGTGTGCAGAATTAGCTCTTCAGGTCAACAACGCTACGGTGGTGCCCCTAGGCAAACATGCGTATACATACAGTACAGACTCAAACACGTAAACACATACACACATACTCAGATCCTCACACAAATGCATACATACACACAGACACACACACAAACAGATCCTCATACCCACACACAAACACACACAGACAGCACAGACCCCGTTAAATCAATTCTACTTCCACATTTTACGCCAATTGTCTAGCGTCTGTTCAACAGGACGTGGGTTAATTTCATTCTCCTCCTGGTCTACCTGCCAAGATGATGGGGTCAGCACGCACGCACAAACACACATACACACTCACACGCAGACACACACACACACTCACACACAAACACATATACACACACATGAAAGAGAAAGACCGCCTCTGTCTGTGTCACTCTGCTCTGCATCCGAGCTGAGCCTTTTTCTAATCGACCTTGCATATTATGTGCATGAAGCTACCGCATTAAAGCCATTAATTAACTACTAGCTGCTCTGCTGCACAGGGCTGTCAGAGAGAGAGAGAGGAGAGAGAGAGAGAGAGAGAGAGAGAGAGAGAGAGAGAGAGAGAGAGAGAGAGGAGAGAGAGAGAGAGAGAGAGAGAGAGAGAGAGAGAGAGAGAGAGAGAGAGAGAGAGAGAGAGAGAGAGAGAGACGAGAGAGAGAAGAGGAGAGAGAGAGAGAGAGAGAGAGAGAGAGAGAGAGAGAGAGAGAGAGAGAGAGAGAGAGAGAGAGAGAGAGAGAGAGAGAGAGAGAGAGAGAATGTGAAATGTTGCAAAAACCTCAGAGGCCTCGTTCTAAACCCCACAGAGGAGGTTGGTTGGGTCGAACTCATTGCGATTGGTTCGCGGCCCACACTCTTCACTGATTTATGAATATTTGGTTTGGAGGATGCCAGGTGTTCTCTCCCCTCAAAAGGAGAACCAACAGTACAGTGCCAGGATAAAGGAGTAGAGGAGAGACGCATCAGTCTCAGAGTGTGCGGGTTTTCAGGAACACATAGAGATAAAGTATTAGATCAAACAGTAATTAGTCTCCCCTCAGTGAGGGGGTAACCTAGCACTGAACTGAAAACACAATATTATCCTGTTTCATGTGGTCTCTGTTGGGGCCCCTGTCTTTCACAACACATCTGTCTTACTTTGTCTCCCATTTCTCTTCCTACCCTGACTCATTCTCTCGCTTTCCGTCTGCATGCTTCTCCTCTCACTTCTCTCTTTCTTACTTCGTCTTCTCTCTTTCATCTCCCCTTGAGCCACATGTACTTATCACAGACATCATCTTGGTCTGCCGCTGTCCCTCTCTTTCCCCTCTCCATCTCTCGCTTTACAGCCTTCACCTCTCTCTCTCTTGCTCTCTCGCTCTCCCGCTCTATCTCTCTCTGCCAGACAGTTTGGTGTTAAAGCAGAGGGTTGACATAGTCCGCTGTGGTTCGCTGACCACTGATGACTATCGGACAGCCCTGGCCTAATGTCACAGTCGGCGTGGTGACCAAAGCAGACGAGAGCTCATCTTGTCTTATACTGCCTCACTCACCAGCAGAAACACCCCACACCCAGTTCCACCATAATCTCTCTGTGTCCACACCACAGAACCACAACTGAAATGAATCAGAGCACAYTAGTTWAAAAAAAATGTTTTTATCATAATACATGGCTTGACTGAGAACCTGTCCCCATCTAAGCGATTTAATGAAAGAGTAGCCCAACAATAACCTGGCATTAGAAGACAGCGTGACAGGATCCAACCGTAAATCAAGCCAATGCATAGTAATAGTAGACACTTCCATTGAGTCAAAGGTCTGTGGTAGGAGAAGTAAAGACTGTAAAGAAAAAATCTATGACCAAGATATTACCACGGACTACACAAATACAGAGGCTAGGAGAGCACAGAGTAAGTGCTGTGGGTTTAGAGAATACATAACATATTCTATATAATAAACTGCAAACTCCAGGCCATACATCATAGATAGATCCACATTGGCAACGTGTCACGGAGGGCGTCTGTGCTTCGAATGTATAGCCCATTGCATTAAAATGTATATGGCCCATAAGATTCCAAATGTAATTAGAAACCTGGGCTTTATAGGGCGAGTGTGGAAGGAATTATATCAGGTTGTCATGACCGCATTACCAGGTGTGTGTGGGATAAAAGAAAATGGTATCACATGAACACCTTTGGCAAAGGATTATATGGATAATATGGTCAATCTGATGTGTGTTAAAATGGGTTTTATAACTGTGTTGAATAAAATGGGTGAGTCCTCTGGAGTGTCCCTAAGGTGTGTCACAGGGTTCATATCATATCATATCATATTGACCTATTTGAAGCAGATATATCTGGGGGACTATATGGGGTGACTGACATTGACAATGCAAAACCAAGATTGAATTATAAAAATAAGTGCTGTAATGTGGTAATGGTAGGGCCTGGAGTGCTTCCTCACCAGTCCTAGTTAAAAACAACTCCTGGCCCAATAGGCAAGAGCCATCACTTCTCACTGGAGGCCAGTGGACATAAACATATTGACATTCAGAGAAGGTTAGAGGGAGAGAAGTCACCTTTAATTACCCTTATGAATAACTCTTATCACCCGAAACACACCCTTAACCTTTAACCCCGCACCTATCTATCACACGGGATGGAGCTCAGTCTGTAGAACCATGCCCCCCCCCCCCACACACACACACACACACACACACGCACACACACACGTAAGACCCTCTTCTCTGTAGCTATGAGGCTTTGAAGTTGAGGTAGTTAGATGAATATGTTTGCCAAAGACGATGACAAAATGTGGCGGAAACTGCAAAATACAGAAAAGTAAAGTCAATCAAAAGCGGAGTTCATTTGTATTCACTCTCTTCCTCTTCATCTTTGTTCATTTGCAAGTCAGTAAGGCATGTAATGAGCTTCTTCTTTTTCAAAACCAGGTGTTCATTGGCTGAAGAATTACACAAAGAGAACTGTAAAAAAGGACAATGCCATTGTTCAAAGCAGAAAGTGCCTTTGAGAGAGAATATTTTCWTCACCAGCACAACAGAATTCCCTCTCAYGAGYCTGAAAAGACTTGGCATGGGTCCTCAGATCCTCAAAATGTTCTACAGCTGCACCATCGACAGCATCCTGACTGGTTGCATCACTGCCTGGTATGGCAACTGCTCGGACTCCGACCGCAAAGCACTACAGTGGGTAGTGCGTATGGCCCAGTAAATCACTGGGGCCAAGCTTCCTGCCATCCAGGACCTATGTACCAGGCGGTGTCAGAGAAATGCCCKAAAAAWTGCCATGGACTCCAGCCACCCTAGTCATAGACTGTTCTCCCTGCGACCGCACGGCAAGTGGTACCGGAGCGCCAAGTCTAGGTCAAAAAGGCTTCTTAACAGCTGCTACCCAGACTATTTGCCCCCACCCTACATTTTTACTCTGCTGCTACTCTGTTTATTACCCATGCATAGTTACTCTACCTCTACCTACATGTACATATTACCTCAATTACCTCGACTAACTGGTGCCCCCCCCCGCACATTGACTCTGTACCAGTACCCCCTGTATATAACCTCGTTACTGTTATTTTATCGTTGCTCCTTAATTATTTGTTATATTTCTGTTTTTTTRCCTTCTTAAAACTGCATTGTTGGTTAGGGGCTTGTAAGTAAGCATTTCACTGTAAGGTCTACACCTGTTGTATTCGGCGCTTGTGACAAATAAAATTGTATTTGATTTGATTTGAAATCCTCAGAGTCAGAGAAACTATTTAGATGGGAATTGAGAGTTCATAGTGCACGGGGATGACATCATTTGGCAGTGCACTATCGTTGTGAGGACGGGACCCTGCGGGCCACAGCTGCTGGTTCAGGGGGAGGACAAAGAGCCCTTGGTTAGGGGTGTGTCTCCTGAACCTCTGCACCCCTCTGTCAGCAGGATGGAAAGAATTTAGGGAGGAATAAAATAATGGAGGGTTGAGACATGGGGCGTTTTCTGAATGAATAAAGGGAGGATTGAAAGACTCTGGTCTGAAGCGCTACTAGTTTGCTCACCAAAGCTCTCCGCTGAGGAGTTGAATAGTRCCTACCCTGAAAGCCCACTGGTCTGGTCATTAATCATGTCTATTCTGTCTTTCATCGGCCAGTGCTGTATATTCTCTACTCTGTACTAAACACACAACGTCTCCACAACATCTCCACAATACGTGATACAGTCCCTATCCCACCTTTCTGCACTAAAAAGATACAATCTCCACATAACACTCAGCAAACAAATACAAGCTCGAACTCAACATACCAGAAGCCCAATAACGTTCCTCTTCACAAACTATACACCTAGCCATTATCAGCTCCCTACATCAAACCCACTACGGTCCAATCAGGGAAAGAGAGATGTCGAGAGAGACGATGAGAGAGTTGGAGAGTGACAGTCTTCTATACTGCTCCAGACTGCCTCTCTCTGTGTGTCATGTCATGTCTGGCTGTATTCAATAGAGGGCACCCCAGCAGCTACAGGACAACATTTCCAGCTTTATTGACACAAAATAACATTACTGTGTGAACTCTGTTGCTCATTAGTGTGTATTATAACACGGCAGAACAAACCCAGGTAATCAACAAAGCTAACAGATAGTCAATAAGGATTTTCCTTTTCATTTACAGATACATTAGGGTATAAGAGAAGAGAGGAGTTAAATGTGAGTAGGAGCATGTTCACTGACACACAGACACACAGGATGACAAAGCCCACGCCCTATGGGCAGGCTGTCACTATGGCAACGCCACAGCCGGTGTTTCTCTGTCCAGTACCGGTGGTTAAGCTCCTCTTTGAACGGCCGGCCAATGACAGACGTGCCGACTACGGGGAAATATGCCCTACCAGCAGGGCGAAAAGGGAGTCTGTGTGTGTATGTGCAAGTGTGAACGTGTGCACGTGCGTGTGTGTTTGTGTGTGTTCTGTTCGTTCATTCGTGCATGCTTTTGTGAGTG
>NC_036871.1:15269327-15269875 GCF_002910315.2 Salvelinus sp. IW2-2015 | reverse complement strand
AAACAGGGTGAGGAGAATACGGGAGAAGAACTGTAGCATAAAACGGGGCGAGGAGAATACGTGAGAAGAACTGTAGCATACGTATTCTCCTCGTTATCCCTGTGTTCAGGCTACAGTTTTTTCTCCCGTATTCTCCTCCAACCCTGTTTCTGCTACAGGTTTTCTCCCGTATTCTCATCCACCCGTGTTTTATACTACAGTCTCAAGTCATTCTCGCCCGTTTTATAACGCTACAGAAGTTCACTCACAATTTCTTCTGCCCAGTTGCTACAAGGTTTCTCTTTTCCTCACCCAACGTTTTATGCACTTAAGGTTCTGCTTCCCGTATTCTCCACACCCGGTTTTAGCTACACGTTCTTCTCCCGTACTCTCTCGCCTGCCACTTGCGTACGTTCTTGTGCTACAGTTCATTCTCCTCGCAGCTGCTCATAATTGCTGCCTCGCCCCACGTATATATGGCTAAGCCTTCTTCTCACGTATTCTCCTCGCCCCCGTTTTAGGCTACTTCTCCCGGTAGTATCGTCACTATGAGGCACACTTTGTCTCTC
>NC_036871.1:15202580-15264431 GCF_002910315.2 Salvelinus sp. IW2-2015 | reverse complement strand
AGGAGAATACGGGAGAAGAACTGTAGCATAAAACGGGGCGGGGAGAATATGGGAGAAGAACTGTAGCATAAAACAGGGTGAGTAGAATATGTGAGAAGAACTGTAGCATAAAACGGGGTGAGGAGAATATGGGAGAAGAACTGTAGCATGAAACAGGGTGAGGAGAATACGTGAGAACTGTAGCATAAAACAGGGCGAGGAGAATATGGGAGAAGAACTGTACCATGAAACAGGGTGAGGAGAATACGGGAGAAGAACTGTACCATGAAACAGGGTGAGGAGAATACGGGAGAAGAACTGRAAGAAGATACAAAGAATGTGAGAAAATACACTACTCCCTCCCCATGCCATACTGTAGATCTGTGTGATTTTCAGTTGACACTGAGTCACACACACACACGCACGCACGCACGCACGCACACACACACTGACACAAACACATACACACACACACCTGTGTGCACATTATCATACTTCCAAGCACACAAACACAACCACACACACCCTGAAATAAACACAACCACACACATACCAGCCAGGCTGTTCAAGATTGAGTAGAAACGGAGGACGTCGGAAAATGCCTTCAAAACCGTCCACTAGGGGCAACAGTGAGCGCTATTTCTACCATCAAGTATGCTTGGGTTTTGCTGGGGTGATGCGGGTGGGGGTACTGGATGGATGTAATCTGATGACTCCGGATCAGAAGGTTGCGTGTTCAGTGGGTTTTTGTTGTTTTTGGTTTTAACCCTATCCCTTACCTTAACCATTCAGAACGAGTGCCTAGACTTAAACCTTAACCTAGAAATTTGACCTTTGGAGAAATGGAATGATACGGGGCAGCAGGAGCAACAAAAACACTTTGAAATTTGACGTTTGGAGAACGTGGATGAACTTCTAATTCTGCAGACTGTGGACACAACCACACACACGCCACACACACACACACACACACACACAACCACACACACACACACGACGACACACCACACCACACCACACACACACACACACACACACACATCACACCACACACACACACACACACACACACCACACACCACACACACACACACACACAGTTTTCGCCAAGCGGGACATATTGAATTAGGATAATTTTTACCTACAGTAGGCTCCTCCTCAAAGGTGCTAGATTAAAATGCAATTCCCACTTTACTACAGATGGCTCCAAACAAAATCACATCACACCCACACACATCACTCACAAACACATGCACACACACACACACAGCCCCCCCCCCTCCAATCCCACACACACATTGTGTCTCTCACTCTTCTCTCTCACTCTTTCACTCACCCAAACACACACTAAAAACAGCGACGCTTGAGCATGTCTGCTCTTTTGTATTTCAATCACTGATCGAATGCTGGATCTATGGGCCGGGGGCCAGAGATGTTCCCCCTGGCTGCAGCCCCTGGATCTTAGCTCTCCTGCTGGCTGGCCTGGCTGGGGCTATTGATCCACAGCTCCCAGAGCCAATTGCTTTCACAGTGGATTACGGTGTTATGGGCAGTAAGACAGGTTGTGTGTGTGTGTGGGGGGGGGGGGGGGGCTGAGAAAGAGCTTTATTGCACCCGGGGCTTACAGCCTGCATGGTACCACCAGGACAGGATCAGCACACCACCAATCATTCTATACCTCTATCTGTCCCAATAGAAGGGATTCTGATTGGAAATGAACATAAACAAAACTCAAACACTCACTGTTAACGTCTCAACGCTTCAACCCCACCTCTTCTCTCCTTCTCCTCATCTCCTCTCTCCTCCCCCTCTCCCCTTTCAGTGTTCCCCCTCATCCACGCCACAATTAGCCACTCTGCCTGGGTTCTCCAGATGGAGGGCAGGAGGATGAGGGGAGGAGTTGAGGGGGAGACAGCCAGGGAGAAGAACAAAAAAGGCTAACCCCAGTCCAGACAGACTCCATTGTCCGGCAGAGATTTCCCTGTCAAATCACTCACTTTCAAACGCTTTCCTTTCCATTTCAAGATTAGAGCTCAGAAGGGTGGGAGTCGCTGGGAGACAGTCATGAGGTGAGAGGGGCCAGAGGTGAGAGAGGGGCCCAGAGGTGAGAGGGGCCAGAGGTGAGAGGGGCAGAGGTGAGAGGGGCCAGAGGTGAGAGGGGCCAGAGGTGAGAGGGGCCAGAGGTGAGAGGGGCCAGAGTGTGAGAAGGGACCAGAGGTGAGAGGGGCCAGAGGTGAGAGGGGCCAGAGGTGAGAGGGGCCAGTGAGGTGAGAGGGGCCAGAGGTGAGAGGGGCAGAGGTGAGAGGGGCCAGAGGTGAGAGGGGCCCGAGGTGAGAGGGGCCAGAGGTGAAGAGGGGCCCAGAGGTGAGAGGGGCCAGAGGTGAGAGGGGCCAGAGGTGAGAGGGGCCAGAGGTGAGAGGGGCCAATGGGGGAAGGAGGATCTTTCTTTAAGCGGACACAGCGGCAGCCCATTCAGTTTTAGACAACTGAGGAGTGAATTGACTGGGTGGGTCAGAGGAAAAGCCTCCATTACCTTAATACATCTATTGTATCGCTGCTATACCGACGCTGGGAAGAACATGGGAGAGAGCGGGACAAGGGAAGAGAGACGGAGGAAGGGAGGGAGGGGAGAGCGACACAGGATTTTCCAGCCTAGTCGAACAGTGGGTGAGAAACACACACTGGCCTTTTAAAAACACTGGGCCTTGTTTGCAAGTCTGAGTCGTGTGACACGGCGCTAGACTAGTACAACAGGTCTCGGCCAGAGTCGTGAGGATGAATAGGCTTCGACTGAAGACACTGTCAGAACAGCCTTTATGCCCGCGAAGATAAAGGTGACAGTGTGTGTGTGTACATGTGTGTCTGTGTATGTGTTTATTCCCCAATGTATTGTATTATGCTTCACACCTCCGCTGGCACAAAAGCAGTGTGTCTCTCTGTACCACAACCAATCCGGCCTCCAGAGAGATTCTACACAGAGAAATCGACCTGTCAAATGCCCAACAGCAAGACTCAAACTACAGTAATTGCATGCCATTCCCCACTACCAACTGCACTGATCTAACTACACTCTTAGAGAAAAAGGGTTCAACAGGGTTCTTCGGCTGGTCCCATGGGAGAACCCTTTTTGTTTCCAGGTAGAACCCTTTTTGTTTCCAGGTAGAACCCTTTTTGGATCCATGTAGAACACTTTTGGATTCCAGGTAGAACCCTCTGTGAAAAGGGTTCTACAAGGAACTCAAAAGGGTTCTACCTGGAACCAAAAGGGTTCTACCGAGAACCAAAACGGGTTCTTTAAAGAACCCTTTTAGGTTCTAGATAGCACCTTTTTTTCTAAGAGTGTAGCCCTGCGGTCATACAATCTGAAATGACATCTCAACCATTCAAATGAATGTAAAAAAAATCCATGGTGACAAATTCCATGCCTACAAAGTGGCTTTAGGTAGTTTCTAGACAACCCCCATCTGTAAGCAACAAGAGCAGCTGGTCAAAATGGAACAGTCTCCCATCCCATAATTTGTCCAGCATTTCTCTAGGCATCCACTCTGACAAAGTATTGCTTTTCAAATGAAAGAGTTGTCAAATAGACTCGGACAAGTAAGAGCAAAGTGTAGTGGGATGAAAACAGGAGAATATGTGTCTGTTGTCACTCTGTCGTAAATCACCAGTAGGCAAAATAGGAAGTCTGAAAGCATAGCAGACTTAAATTGGTCCTATCTGACAGACAGACAGACAGAGACAGACAGGCTGCAGCGCTCATTAGAGTTGGAAAACAGATTTTCTGTCCTTCACTTACACACACACACGCACACGCACATACACACAGACTGGCAGTCTTGCTAATTCCTGTGTGGCCCTGAAAAGCTGCTGTCTCCCAGCCAGTGTGGGAACCCTGTAAACAAAGTCAGCACAAAGACAGTCAAAGACCACAAAGAGAGGATTACTCTGTCTCTCTCTCTCCCTTTCCCTCCTCCTCCTTGCTCCTCCTTGCTCAGAGTCAAGGCCATTCAACATTCAAGCCTAGTCTTTTCTGGCAGGCGTTCTCTGAAGGCAGCCCCAGCAGGGGGTCCTTGGAACAGGGCTGTGTGAACAGGCCAGGGCTCTGATCAATAGTACAGCAGTGGGACTTGTCAGAGCCTCATACACTATATGTTTGTCAGGCCAGTCAGTCGGCTTGTCTGTATGTGTGTCTGTCTGTCAGTCTAACTGGCAGTCTGTCTGGCCGCCTGTCTGTCCATCAGTCCGTCTCTCTCGCCATCATTTTGCCCCTCCCTCCCTTCCGTTCAGTCCACCTTGGTATGAATACAACACGCACTCCTTCTCCAGTCAAGAAACCGTGTGCCGTCACCCTGAAAACTAAGGGCCAGGTTTACTGTCAACAGGAATGTGCAATTACACAGTCTCACCTACACAACCTACACACAGTGAGCACTGCCTGCTTGAGAAGAAGACACCTAATTGCTGTATAATTACATATTGTACCACATTACATAGAGGGTTGAGGTTGCGTTAGATATGACTCCGACAATTAGTGTGGGGGGAAACGAGTTGGTCCGGGATTACAGTCGGTGTCATGACATGAATTATATAGATGCAATTCTTCACTCTGTGGCTAATCACACAGGCTAAAGGAGCATGAAGTAGAGCTGTCCTCTGATGAAGTCTGTAGAGTCTGCACGGGAATGACAGCACACACAATTATATGGGGAGCATGTGTATAGGTTAACCTGTGGTGATTGGGAGTGTGTGTGTGTGATGCGTATAGGCCCAGATCACACAGAGGTAAGTGAAGCTCAGAAAATCAGCCTCAATACAAACCTAACCTTCAAACCTGAAGAGACTCCTAGTCAAACCTCACAAACTAGAGCTAAGCTTAACTGATTGGACAAATGACTTGGGGAAAGGGTTCACACTAGTACACATCAGGCTTACAGGATAGATGTGGTACAGATAGAAGACAGGACATCCCCAATCCCTCCAAACCTAGTGTGATGGGCTGTGCTTCAGTCTATCACACTCTAATCTCTTATCTGTAATGAGATCTGTGTAGAGGCTGTAGACGCTGTAGTGAATGTGCGTGTGTGTGTGTGTCTCCATGGGGTGACACCAGGCGTGACAACAGGGGTACCAACAGGGGTAACAACAGGCATGACAACAGGGGTACCAACAGGCGTGACAACAGGGGTGACAACAGGGGTACCAACAGGCGTGACAACAGGGGTGACAACAGGGGTACCAACAGGTGTGACAACAGGGGTGACAACAGGGGTACCAACAGGCGTGACAACAGGGGTACCAACAGGCCGTGACAACAGGGGTGACCAACAGGCAAAAAACACGGGGGCGACAACAGGAGGCAACAATCAGGGGCGACAACAGGGACGACGACAGGGGCGACAAACAAGGACGATAACAGGGATGACAACAGGGGTGTCCAACAGGGATGACAACAGGGGCGAAAACAGGCACGAAACAAGGGGTGACAACAGCAAGACAACAGGGGGACAACATAGGGCAACAACAAGGACGATAACGGATGACACAGGGGAGACATCAGGCGACGACAACAGGGGCGAAAACAGGCACGACAACAGGGGTGACAACAGGCGAACCCACAGCGCCAACAGGGGTTGACAACAAAAAATACGCACAACATGGGCAACAACAGCCGCGACAAATGACAGAGGCCGAGAAACAAGACCGGTAACAGCACGGACAAGCAGGACCGTGACAACAGGGGACGACAAACAAGGGCCGACAAAGGTGGACCAGTGACAGGCGACACAGTGACTAAGCAGCGTGTGACAACAGGGCGACTAACAAGGCATGACAACTTTGCGCGACAACAGTGGCGTTACAACAGGGAAACGACAACAGGGGCAACACAAGGACGATAACAAGGGAGACACACGCGGCAACAAACAGGGGCGACCAACAGCAAGACAACAGGGCATACAACAAGGACATAACAGGGATTGACAACATGCGGGGTACAACAGCGGCAACAACAGCGACGCGCGAACAACAGGCAAGACAACAGGCGCGCAACAACAAGTGACGTATAAACGGGATGCACAACAGGGATGCACACAGCCAGGTGAAACAGGGACGACAACAGCGGCGACAACGAGGCACGACAACAGCGCGGCGAAAACAGGTGCCAACAGGCGTGACAACAAAGATGACAACAAAATGGCCGACAACACGGGACAACGACAGCCGGTGACAACAAGGACATAACAGAGGTGACACACAGGGGTGACAACAGGGACGACAACAGGGGCGACAACAGGGGCGACAACAGTGACAAGAGGCGTGACAACAGGGACGACAACAGGGGCGACAACAGGGGCGACAACAGGGGTCACAACAGTGACGACAACAGTGACAACAACAGGGGCGACAACAGGGGTGATAACAGGGGTGACAACAGGGGCAACGGAGGCAAATTGACAGGAGCCCCAGCCATCTGCAGCAGCCATGGGGTCCTTTGTGTCCCCCTGTTCCCTCTGTCCCCTCACTCTCTCTGACAGGCCCCTGGAGCCATTATCCCCCAGCCAGCTAGTACACAGTCACCGTCGGCTAATCAGGATTAGTAAGACAGGAACAGGGGGAGAGGAATGTGACAAGGCCATGTACATAGAGAGAGGGGTAAGAGCGAGACAGAGTAAGGGTATAAGAGAGTGTCAGAAAGGTGAAAGATGGGAATAGAGGAATGAGTGTAAGATACCAGGGAGTAAGAGAGATTAGAACTGAGACAGGTAAGAGGGGATAAGAGAGGAGTGGTTGAAAGGCCAGAGAGCATGTCAGAATGAAAGGGACAAGATGAGAACAGATTCCAGTCTTTGGGTCAATCAAAGGAATGATGATTGCAGTGGAAGG
Source organism: Salvelinus sp. IW2-2015 (assembly GCF_002910315.2). Taxonomy (NCBI): domain Eukaryota; kingdom Metazoa; phylum Chordata; class Actinopteri; order Salmoniformes; family Salmonidae; genus Salvelinus; species Salvelinus sp. IW2-2015. Next base: position 15,257,570 of record NC_036871.1, on the reverse strand, counting down.
ACAACGGAGACGGACTGGTCAAACATAGGCTCAGTTAGACAGGGAGAGAGCGGGTCTGGGTATGAATGGGAAACTGGTCTAACTGGGGGGTAAAGTGGAACGTTTTGGCTTCCGCGAGGTTCATGAACTATGCAGTCTTGAGAAAGAGGGATGAGATGAGAAAGAGGGAAAAGGGACAAAGCAAAAGTAGCTGTATTGAGATGAAGAAATGGGGGAGTCGGGGAAGAAGAGGGGAAACATGGCAGAGAACAAGAGTGGGAGAGAACTGACACAAGAGGATCTCTATATCCGTAGAGAATGACGACAACTCCACGTCTGGTTTCTCTTTATTGTGTCAGAGTGTAGGTGTGTGTGTGTGTTTGTGTGCGCGTGCGTGTGTGTGTGTGTGTGTGTTTGGGGTCATTATAAAGTGTGGCCAATGTCTTTGCTTGGATCACACTCTTTCACTGCTGCCTTCCGTGCTTCCTCTGTTCAGCTCATTGAGGGCCTTTCACTCTTTCTTCTCTCTCCTTCTCCCCCACTCCCATGTTTCCATGTCACCATGGCCTTTCTGTAGCCCAGCAAGTTGACCTGGCTGAGAGCAGAGACCCCTGTTAAAGGCATGCTGTACTGAGAGAGAGAGAGAGAGTAAGAGAGATAGATGGAGAGAGGAGAGGAGAGGAGAGAAGAGAGTGACGAGAGAGAGAAGAGAGAGAGAGACAGGCAGAGAGAGACAGAGAGAGAGAACAGAGAGACACGAGACAGAGACAGAGACAGAGAGGCCATGTTCAAGAAGCAGCAAGATTATGGTGACCTGTTTGTCACAAGAAAGGAAAACAGTGAAGAAACAGAGAGCAACCAATTGGTTAATTACAACCGCCATATTTTATTGTTACTTTATTATTGTCCCTTGTATGCTGACTTTAACCACATCTTGCAACCATCGTTACAACGACTGTGTATATATATCTACATAATAGACATTTGAAAATTGTCTATTATTTTGGGAACTTCTTGTCGGATACATTTTACTGTCCATTTGTATTTGTTTATGTCACTTTTGTTTCCATTATCTTACTTTTCACCCAATACTTTCCTGCGCAATGTTACATACGTTTCCTATAGCCAATAAAGCCCTCTGAAATTGAATTGAATTTTGCAGAGAGAGAGCGCAGTTGGTGAAAGTCCAGATACTCACGATCAAACATCTTGATCAGGGTAAATGGTTATAGTTAAGTCAATACAATAAATATGCTCAATTAGGAAACTGACGTCAACATACATTATAAGTTCTCCTCCTACTCTAATCTGCTTACTCCTCTCCTCTGACGCCTCCGCTCCTGTTGTGCCTCTGTTCTAAGCCTCCTACCGCCTCTGTTCTCCTCTACTTGCGCTCTGTTCTCTGCCACTCTACTCTCCGCTCGCTCTGTTTTCCGCCTCTTCAGCTTCCTCTCCTCAAAAAGCTCCTCTGTTGCCGGTCTGTAGGCCTCTGCTCCTCTGGTTCTTCTCCTCTAAGCTCGTCTCTGTTCTCGGGCTGATAGCTCTCCTCTTATCTTCTCCTTGTTCTTCTCGTCTGTCTCCTCTACATCTCCTCTACTCTCCGCTACTGTTTCTCACTCTACTCTGCCCGCTCCTTCGTTCTGTTCTCATCCTCTACTCTCCCTCTCCTCAAAAGCGTGGGTCTGTTTTTGCCTTCTATGCGGGCTCGACTGTCTAGTTCTCCTCGTACTCTAAAAGCTTCGCTCTCTGTTCTCCTCTACAGATCGAGGCTCTCCCTGTTTCCTCTCTACTCCTCTCCTCAACCACCGTCTCCTCTTACTGCTCTTCTACTCTCCTCTGTTCTCATCGTCTCTAGGAGCTCTCAGTTTTTCCTTACTGCTCCCTGTTGCTCGTGCTCTATCTCTCGCTCTAACTCTCCTCCTGTTTTCGTATGTTTTCATCTGGTTCTCAATCTGGTTCTCTCATCTGTATTCGTCTTACGCTTCTCCTCTTACTTGCCTCCTCACTCTCCTGCTACTCTCTACTCTGCCTCTAACTCTCTACTTCAACATCATTCTCTCTACTCTCCTCTGCTCTTCGGCTTTTCTACTCTCCTCTGCTTTTCCTATGTTCAGACCTCTGTTCTCACCTACCTGCTTCTCTGCATCTTACTCTTCCTCAGCTCTGCCTCTACTCCGTCCTCACGTGTTATTCCGTATGATTCTCCTACTGTCTCGCTACATCATACTCTCTACTCGTCTCCTCTTACTCGCTGCTCTCCTCTCTCTCTACTCGCTGCTACTTCCTGCTGACTCTCTAGCTGCTCCTCTACTCTCTACTCTCTACGTCTCTCTCTACTCTGCTACTTCTCGCTCTATACTCCTCAGCTGACTGTTTCTCACTCTGACTCATCCTGCTAACTTCTACTCTCCTCTACACTCCTCCACTTCTTGTTCTCGCTCGTGCTGTCGCGGGCGTCTTTACTGTCCGGTGTCGTGTTATTACTCTATGTTCTCTCTCTCGGCCGTGCTCCTGGGCTCGACCTTCATCAAATGGCTAGCCTCTTCTGCTCTGTTCTCCTCTGTTCTCCTCTCCTCTCCTCCTCTCTCCTCTGCCTCGCATCCTCTCCTCTTCTCTCCCCTCCTCAGCCTAGGCCCATAATAGCAGCCATTAGACAGGAATAAGGCAGCCATGATGAATCGGTACTTAGGCCTGCGGAGACACACTCGCTCAATGGGCCGTGAATCTCCCGTCGCCAGCCTCAGCCCGCCGAACGTTGAATAAAGTTATTTGAATATTTGTAATATTAATGTGCCAATGTGTCAAGAGCCCGCCGATGCTGAACAGAGAGGGAAAATAACAGCGGATACACATCATCTATATCCGGTATTCACAGAATAGTGGGAAAACGACTGGACGGACGGACGGATGGACGCATGCGGGAGTGGATGGATAGATACACGGATGGATGGACGGATGTTCATTTACTTTCCTCCCTCAACCTCTTCAATAGAGCCACACTATATACTGTCACACAGTGTCAAATCAACCAGCTGTCCAGCCTGCGTTTTCAATAGAGAAAACATCCCCCCAGCCCTCAGTGTCTTCCCATCCCTGTCCATTACAGGCCCAAGTCCCCTGTGGTGCCCAGCCTCAGCTCTGCAATGTGCGTTGAATAGGAATGGGTCATCACACAAAAGGAACAAGAACAGCAATAAGCTTTCAGCACCGTTAACCAATTACAAAAGAATAAAAACCACAGCACAGAGGCTCATAAAGTCAGACAGGCCTCTTTATTGACTCCAGACTACAATAAATCAATGGTGTAGAAAGTCTGCTTTACCACAAAAAAAGTGTGTCTCTTAGCCTTGCACCCTGCACCTAATATGGGGACTTTTCTTTTCACAGACAGACTTTTATTTGGCCTATTTTTCATAGCCTTATTTCCCCTGAATATTCACTTGAACTACACTATACTGTATATACAAACGTATGTGGACATCCACATTAATGTAGAAGTATTCTGAAACATATTCTATTCTTATTTACAATAAAAGTACTCCAAAATGACACAATACAATACTCACCATTCAATACTCACCATTCAATACTCACCATGCAATACTCACCATTCAATACTCACCATTCAATACTCACCATTCAATACTCACCATTCAATACTCACCATTCAATACTCRCCATTCAATACTCACCATTAATTTCCTATTGGGCAAAACATAATCCGAAAGACAACAAAACAAATTGCAAATGCATCCAATAAATTTGTAGTCACAAGCTTGGTGTAGTCATTGTGTGCTAGCAATATGGGACCTTATACCAAACGTTGACTACTTTAATACACTATAAGTGAATTTGTCCAAGTACTTGGAGAGTTAGGGTTAAGGGGGAGTAGATACATACAGTGCTTTCATTTCTAAATGGTTAAACAGATACTGTATGTATGAAAATACCCTCAAATAAAAGATGACATTCTGTCCTTGTTGCTTCATATGAAACATTTGATCTCAAATCCAAAATGCTGTAGTATAGAGTCAAATGAACACATTTTTGCTTCACTGTCCAAATAAATACGGAAGGGAGTGTATCAATCTTATGCTGTTTTAGACATAACCACTGGTAGAGCTGTCTTTCAGGAAGAGTTGAGTCCACAACGCCAATGTGCCTCCTACCCACCACTTTGTGAACACAAATTGAAAAGAAGACATTTTGGAGTAATTTCTTTGAAGCTTCTTATCAAATTTCTAAATAATTTCCTTGCCCATATCAAAATATCATGCTGCAAGCGTTATTCAGGGGCCACATCTGAAACATACACTTATATACAGTAGTATGTGGATACCCCTTCAAATTAGTGAATTCTGCTATTTCAGCCACACCCGTTGCTGACTGGTGTATAAAATCGAGCACCATGCCATGCAATCTCCATAGACAAACATTAGCAGTAGAACGGCCTTCCCGAAGAGCTCAGAGTCTTTCAACATGGCACATTCAAAGGACGACACCTTTCCAGCAAGTCAGTTCGTCAAATGTCTGCCCTACTAGAGCTGCCCTTGTAAGTGCTCCTTATTGTGAAATGGAAATGTCTTGGAGCAACAACAGCTCACCCGTGAAGTGATAGGCCACACAAGCTTATGAACGGGACACCAGAGTACTGAAGCATGTAGCACATAAAAATCGTCTGTCCTCGGTTGCACCACTCACTACCGAGTTCCAAAGTGCCTCTGTAAGCAACGTAAGCATAATAATTGTTTGTCGGGAGCGTCGTGAAATGGGTTTCATCAGCAGCACACAAGCCTAAGATCACCATTTGCAATGCTAAGCATCGGCTGGAGTGGCGGATGCCAGGAGAATGCTACCTGCCGCAATGCATAAGACCAACTGGTTTGGTAAATCTTAAGGCTACAGCATATAATAACATTCTTGTGTTCCAACTTTGTGGCAACAGTTTGTGGAAGGCCCTTTCCCATTTCAGCATGTCAATGCCCCGTGCACAAAGCGAGATCCATACAGAAATGGCTTGTCAAGATTGGTGTGGAAGAACTCGATTGGCCTGCATAGAGCCCTGACCTCCACCCCATCGAACACCTTTGGAATGAATTAAACGCCGACTGTGAGCCAGGCTTAATCGGCCAACATCAGTGCCCGACCTCACTAACACTCTTGTGGCTGAATGGAAGYGTGTCTCCGGAGCAATGTTCCAACATCTAGTGGAAATACTTCTCAGAAGAGTAGAGGCTGTTATAGCAGCAAATGGGAGAAACCAACTCCATATTAATGCCCATGATTTTGGAACGAGATGTTCAACGAGTAGGTGTCCACATACCTTTGGTCATGTATTGGATATCAACTATGCGGGATACACATGCTGTACATATTTAAACAGTAATCTATGATCTTGTAATCAGGAAGTAAGTGCTATAAAAAATGTTTTAACGATGCACATGATATTGACATCTGCCTTAATGAAGCCATTGGATGTCAGATCAATTATAGCCRAATAAAAATGGAACTTCTGACTCTCTGTATACCAAGTGTGATAATTATTCTGAATAGATACAACTATTTCGTAACCACGTGTTCAATTACAAAACACTACTGGATTGTATGCAAACTCAAGAGCACATGGGTCAATCAGTCATTCAGTTGGAGGTCGCAGCAATGGCCACATAACCAAATCATGGACCTCTTTCTCGCTGGAAAACACACTAACAACTACTTCAGAGAATATCCCTCACACAAACTACTACAGTAACCCAAAAAACACACACTTACAACTACACCAGAGAATAAAACATGAGCTTTACTCTAGTGAGTTGAGGGTGCTTTCCGAAAAGGCGTCTTTGTTCGCTTTAACAAGGAGGCCATCAAATATTTAGCAGATTGCAAACACAGCTGAGAGGCGAGGCAAAGGGAGGTGAGGATGTGTGTGTAGCAGAAAGAAAGCCCACCCTGAGTCCCAAATGGGAGCTGTCAGAGTTATGGTGGGGTAAAAAGAGAGTCACGCTGGACCCATCTTTAAACCTCTCCACAGGCCCTTGGCTCATACACAGCAGGCAGGCTACAGGGTACATACAACAGGCTGGCTACATACAGGCTGGTTACAGAAGGGTACAGGACCTCAGTCTGCTCATAGTCACTCATTAAAACTGGGGAGAAGGGTGACCTGTTTCAGCACACACATACAGTTGAAGTCGGAAGTTTACATACACCTTAGCCAAATATATTTAAACTCAGTTTTTCACAATTCCTGACAGCTAATCCTAGTAAAAATTCTTAGGTCTTAGGTCAGTTAGGATCACCACTTTATTTTAAGATTGTGAAATGTCAGAATAATAGTAGAGAGAATGATTTATTTCAGCTTCTATTTCTTTCATCCCAGTGTGTCAGAAGTTTACATACACTCAATTTGTATTTGGTAACATTGCCTTTAAATTGTTTAACTGGGGTCAAACGTTTTGGGTAGCCTTCTACAAGCTTCCCACAATAAGTTGGGTGAATTTTGGCCTATTCCTCCTGACAGAGCTGGTGTAACTGAGTCAGGTTTGTAGGCCTCCTTGCTCGCACACGCTTTTTTAGTTCTGCCCACAAATTTTCTATAGGATTGAGGTCAGGGCTTTGTGATGGCCACTCCAATACCTTGACTTTGTTGTCCTGCCACAACTTTGGAAGTATGCTTGGGGTCATTGTCCATTTGGAAGACCCATTTGGGACCAAAGCTTTAACTTCCTGACTGATGTCTTCAGATGTTGCTGAAATATATCAAAATAATTTTCCAGCCTCATGATGCCATCTATTTTGTGAAATGCACCGGGCCCTCCTGCAGCAAAGCACMCCCACAACATGATGCTGCCACCCCCGTGCTTCACTGTTGAGATGGTGTTCTTCGGCTTACAAGCATTTTCCTCCAAACAAAATGATTGTCATTATGGGCAAACAGTTCTATTTTTGTTTCATCAAACCAGAGAACATTTCTCCAAAAAAGTACAATCTTTGTCCCCATGTGCAGTTGCAAACCGTAGTCTGGCTTTTTTATGGCGGTTTTGGAGCAGTGGCTTCTTCCTTGCTGAGCGGCCTTTCAGGTTATGTTGATATAGGACTCGTTTTACTGTGGATATAGATACTTTTGTACCTGTTTCCTCCAGCATCTTCACGAGGTCCTTTAATGTTGTTCTGGGATTGATTTGCACTTTTCGCACCAAAGTACGTTCATCACTAGGAGACAGAACGCGTTTCCTTCCTGAGCGGTATGACGGCTGCGTGGTCCCATGGTGCTTATACTTGCGTACTATTGTTTGTACAGATGAACGTGGTACCTTCAGGCAGGAAATTGCTCCCAAGGATGAACCAGACTTGTGGAGGTTTGCCGATGACACAACAGTGGTAGGCTTGATCACCGACAACGATGAGACAGCCCATAGGGAGGAGGTAATAGATCTGTCTCCCCTCAGGAGAATCAAAAGTTTTGGCATGGGACCTCAGATCCTCAAAAAGTTCTACAGCTGCACCAACAAGAGCATCCTGACTGGTTGCATCACCGCCTGGTTACGGTCATTTCTTTTAACGCATTCAATATTATTATTCCAGTCTTCCTGTTCTCATTGTCGGAGTAGAAACATTGTTTACGGAGTGCACAACATATGCTACACTGGTGAGAAACACGTTTTGGTTAATTTAATTCCATTTACATGTTCTGTCAAGTTAGTCGTGGTCTTTTGTTTGGAGCGCTCCTGTCAATGTTGAGTAAGGATGAGCAGGCATAGAAATAGGCCTATAGCCTACCTGGCCTGCGTGCAAATGTAGGCATATAAATGTTCCCATTTGGGGATCTGATAGTATTTCTGATTGGCATAACACACCACAACTAATGACCTGAGGAGCTTCGTAAAGTAATATTTTCTTCACCTCAAACAGCCAGCAAACAAAGACTGTTTTTACATCCACTGAGAATTACAATAGTTGATCAATGTATTTGAAAAATCTTTCCAGCTCTGTCTACCTTTCGATGACCACTCAGTGTGGAAGGGAAAAATGTTTTGATCCAGTGGAAACGTTTCCTCATTGCCGACAACTTCAGGAGAGTGATTGCATAATCTGCAAAAGCCAGCAGGGGCAGGAGGACAATAGTTGGGTCAGGTTACGTATTTTTTCTTCTGGTTATCTAGATCTCTGGCCCCCTCTTGAGGCATCAACCGTAAGCTTAACGCATCAAACAAGATCAATGCATATACACTGCTCAAAAAAATAAAGGGAACACTTAAACAACACAATGTAACTCCAAGTCAATCACACTTCTGTGAAATCAAACTGTCCACTTAGGAAGCAACACTGATTGACAATAAATTTCACATGCTGTTGTGCAAATGGAATAGACAACAGGTGGAAATTACTAGGCAATTAGCAAGACACCCCCAATAAAGGATGGTTCTGCAGGTGGTGACCACAGACCACTTCTCAGTTCTATGCTACCTGGCTGATGTTTTGGTCACTTTGAATGCTGGCGGTGCTTTCACTCTAGTGGTAGCATGAGACGGAGTCTACAACCCACACAAGTGGCTCAGGTAGTGCAGCTCATCCAGGATGGCACATCAATGCGAGCTGTGGCAAGAAGGTTTGCTGTGTCTGTCAGCGTAGTGTCCAGAGCATGGAGGCGCTACCAGGAGACAGGCCAGTACATCAGGAGACGTGAGGGAGGCCGTAGGAGGGCAAACACCAGCAGCAGGACCGCTACCTCCGCCTTTTGTGCAAGGAGGATTAGGAGGAGCACTGCCAGAGCCCTGCAAAATAACCTCCAGCAGGCCACAAATATGCATGTGTCTGCTCAAACGGTCAGAAACAGACTCCATGAGGGTGGTATGAGGGCCCGACGTCCACAGATGGGGTTGTGCTTACAGCCCAACACCGTGCAGGACGTTTGACATTTGCCAGAGAACACAAGATAGGCAAATTCGCCACTGGCACCCTGTGCTCTTCAAGATGAAAGCAGGTTCACACGCACATGTGACAGACGTGACAGAGTCTGGAGACGCCGTGGAGAACGTTCTGCTGCCTGCAACATCCTCCAGCATGACCGGTTTGGGTGGGTCAGTCATGGTGTGGGGTGGCATTTCTTTGGGGCCGCACAGCCCTCCATGTGCTCGCCAGAGGTAGCCTGACTGCCATTAGTACCGAGATGAGATCCTCAGACCCCTTGTGAGACCATATGCTGGTGCGGTTGGCCCTGGGTTCTTTCTAATGCAAGACAATGCTAGACCTCATGTGGCTGGAGTGTGTCAGCAGTTCCTGCAAGAGGAAGGCATTGATGCTATGGACTGGCCCGCCCGTTCCCCAGACCTGAATCCAATTGAGCACATCTGGGACAACATGTCTCGCTCCATCCACCAATGCCACGTTGCACCAACAGACTGTCCAGGAGTTGGGCGATGCTTTAGTCCAGGTCTGGAGGAGATCCCTCAGGAGACCATCCGCCACCTCATCAGGAGCATGCCCAGGCGTTGTAGGGAGTCATACAGGCACGTAGAGCCACACACACTACTGAGCCTCATCTTTGACTTGTTAAGGACATTACATCAAAGTTGGATCAGCCTGTAGTGGTGTTTTCCACTTTAATTTTGAGTGTGACTCCAAATCAGACCTCCATGGGTTGATAAATTTGATTTCCATTGATAATTTTTGTGTGTTTTGTTGTCAGCACATTCAACTATGTAAGAAAAAAGTATTTAATAGAATATTTCATTCATTCAGATCTAGGATTGTGTTATTTTAGTGTTCCTTAATTTTTTGAGCAGTGTAGTTGATTTTTTATTAAACAACATAGGTGTGTCTATATATGGAGAAATCACGTTCGAGCAATCGATTGGTCGAAAGAACAGACAACTTTCGGGTCTTCCAAGATTTTTTTTTAGTCGAGGAAGCCATACTGTAAATGTACTGCAACAGCTCTAATGCACACACACTGAAATAATCCACTCCACTTCCCACAAACACACCTTCACAATCGAAAAGCTTCCGTCTATGAATGCCCATTCTGCATTCAGCATACACCCTACCTCTCCTCCTTTCCCTCTCTACCGTCTCAGTGCTTCCCTCAATGAGGGTTATTTCAGCTTGAAATTGCATGCTCTCATATTCTTTTTGTTCCGTTTTCGTCATCTTAATGGGCATTACATCAGGCTCCATTCGAGGCCATCTTGTTTCACTGACCTCTAATTGATGGCTGCCCAAACTGCTCGGCTTCTACAAGCACTTTAAGATCACATTTCCCTGTTTAAATAACGGATTACAAGATCCATGAAAGTAGATTGTGTGGAAAATAAAAGGCAGGGATTGCCTCTCGTTTGGTCGTTACAGACCACACTGGAGATGGGCAACCCTCTATTTCAAACCTCAGAGACTGGTTATTAGGGGAGATGGAAAGCATTCAGAGTGCTTAGACTACTTTACATCACGGCATCTGTGTGTGTTTGTGTGTCTGTTTACCACTTCTGCTCTCTCTTTGTTCAAGAATAGTTTTAGTCACGCTATCTGTCTCCAGATGGATATCAGTATGACAACAGACTGTTTGCCACTCTCTCTCTTCTCTCTCTCTCTCTCTCTCTCTCTCTCTCTCTCTCTCTCTCTTCTCTCTCTCTCTCTCTCTCTCTCTCTCTCTCTCTCTCTCCTCTCTTCTTCTCTGTCTCTCTCCTCTGTGTCTGTCTCTTCTCTACTCTCTGCTCTTCTCAATTTATTCAATTAAATTTGCTTATTGCATGACGTAACAATGTACATATTGCCAAAGCTTATTTTGGATATTTAAATAAAAATGAGAATCAAAATGTCAACGGGACAACAGTAACAACAACAACCAAGTGTCGAAATAACCATACATCACAATATAATAAGCATACAGTGAGTACATGTGCAGGTTGATTGGTCTGTCAGACACTGTCCCTCAACTTATGGCAAGCAGCAATGTAGTGCGCTGCCAACCCACAGCTCACTGCGTCCTCCCCCAACAGGACGGGTAGCCTACTCTCATCGAGAGGTCTTTGAAACCTTAGATAAGGGTTTCAAATTTGGGGAAATGACACTCTCTAATTGTTTTATATTTTTGACATTTTGGCAGGAAATGCAGCTCCGTCGCAGGTTCTGCTATTGTGCAGTGGTTTCACAGCCTTTCCTCTACAGGGAGCCAGGTTTTCCTGTGTCTACCCTTCTCAATGGCAAGGCTGTGCTCTCTTCTCTCTCTCTCTCTGTCTCTCTGTCTCTCTCTCTCTCTCTCTTCTCTGTCTCTCAATTCAATTCAATTCAATTGACTTTATTGAATGGCAAGTTCATTGTTACTTACATTGTCAAAGTAACATATCGAAAAATAAAAATAAAATATATATGTATATATATACAAATATATATTTATATATAAATAAATGGTGGACAAACAGCAATAATATAGTAGTAGTGGACATGGATTACACATTAACAACACTACAACAACAATATTAACAGAACGACAATACATTAAAGCAATGGTAGTAGACCAGTGTCAACAGATGAGAAGACACATGACCTGGTATGAAAGACAAAACAAAACAAGATGGGAATAGTATCAAACATTACTTTGCACTTTTTCACTGGCTGTCCCTCAGGTTGTGGCAGGAGGACACATATTTGGTGCCAAAACTGCACATTTTTGGCTTTTACCCAATAAATATTAGTTTTTTTTCTTCATCTTTTATAGTTTCAAATTCTTTGTATTGAAATATAATTTTGGGAAAGAAATATGCTCTTAGGTCTGAGTATTTGTCCAGTGTAGTAGGAAATGCACCTCTGTCTCTACCTCTCCCCTGGAGCAGAGTGAGCACAGCCTGTCCTCTCTGGGCAGCCAGGTTTGTCTGTGACGACCGGTCTCTATAGCCAGACTGTGCTCACTGAGTCTGTACCTAGTCAATGTTTTCCTCAGTTTTCTATYAGTCACAGTGGTCAGATAGTCTGCCACCATGTACTGTCTGTTTAGAGCCAAATAGCATTGAAGTTTACTTTGATTTTTTTTGTGGTGTCTTTCCAATAGGTGATATATTTTTCTTTTTGTTTTATGATGATTTGGTTGGGCCAGATTTTCTGAGGGCTGTCCTGAGGCTCTATGGGGTTGGTTTGGGTTGGTGAACTGAGCCTCAGAACCAGCTGGCTGAGGGGACTCTTCTCTTGTTTCATCTCTTGACATTGTAGAGCTGTGTGATGGAATGTTTTGGGRTCACTTGTTTTTAGATGGTTGTAAAATTTGATGGCTCTTTTTTCTATTCGAATGAGGAGGGGGTATTGGCCCAATTCTGCCCTACATGCGTTATTTGGAGTTTTTCTTTGTACTTGCAATACAGTCTTGCAAAACTCTGCATGCAGTATTTCGATTGGATGTTTGTCCCATTTGGTAAATTCATTATTAGAAAGTGGACCCCATACTTCACTGCCATATAGAGCAATTGGTTCTATAACTGATTGGAAAATTCTGAGCCAGATTCTAATTGGAATTTCGATTTTGATGTTCCTTTTAATGGCATAGCATGCTCTTCTTGCTTTGTCTCTCAGCACATTCACAGCCATGTGAAAGCTACCTGTGTTGCTGATATTTAGTCCTAGATATGTGTAGTTTTTGGTGTGTTCTAATAGAACTGTGTCCAAATAGAATTTATATTTGTCATCCTTATTTCCAGACCTTTTTTGGAATATCATTATATTTGTTTTTTTTAGGTCAGAGCCCAGGTCTGACAGAACCTGTGAAGACGATCTAGGTGCTGCTGTAACCCCTCTTTAGTGGGAGACAGCAGCACCAGGTCATCTGCGTACAGCAGACACTTGATTTCAGTGTTGTATAGGGTGATACCAGGTGCTGCCGATTCTTCTAATGTTTTTGCCAATTCATTAATGTAGATGTTAAATAGTGTTGAACTTATTGGGCAGCCCTGTTTCACTCCCCGCCCCTGAGAGAAGAAGTCTGTTTGCTTGTTGCCAATTTTAACCGCACATTTGTTTTTAGTGTACATTGATTTAATAAAATCATATGTTTTCCCTCCAATACCACTTTCTATTAGTTTATAAAAAAGACCTTCGTGCCAAATTGAATCAAATGCKTTCTTGAAATCTACAAAACACGAGTAGATTTTGCCTTTGTTTTGGTTAACTTGTTTATCAATTAGAGTGTGGAGGGTGTAAATGTGGTCTGTTGTACGATAATTTTTTAGAAATCCAATCTGGCTTCTGCTCAGGACGTTGTGTTCGTCAAGGAAATTATGTAGTCTGCTATTTATAATACTGCAGAGAATYTTCCCCAAGTTGCTGTTAACGCAAATTCCTCTGTAATTATTTGTGTCAAATTTGTCTCCATTTTTATAGATTGGTGTGATCAATCACTGGTTCCAAATATCGGGGAAAATACCTGCAGTGATAATGCTGAAGAGTTTGAGTATAGCCAATTTGAATTTGTGGTCTGTATATTTGATCATTTCATTTAAAATACCATCAGCACCACAGGCCTTTTTGGGTTGGAGAGTGCATAGTTTTTCCAATAATTATTCTTCTGTAATTGGGGTATCCACAGGATTCTGATAGTCTTTGACTGCTAATTCAAGGATTTGTAATTTTTCTTGTATATCTTTTTGTTCTGGGCTCTTTGTTATATTGCTGCAGAGGTTTGCAAAGTGATTTCTCCACATATCCCCATTTTGGATAGCCAATTCCTCATGATGAGGTTTGTTTAATTTATTCCAAATCTCCCAGAAGTGATTTGATTCTATGGATTCCTCAATTCCATCCAGCTGATTTCTAATGTGCTGTTCCTTTTTTGTTCTTAGGGTGTGTTTGTATTGCTTCAGTGTTTCCCCATATTGAAGGCGTATATTTTTGTTGTCTGGTTCTCTGATTAGATATATTTCTCAATGACTTTCTTAGATTTTTGCAATCATTATTTTTGGTTTGCTCTTATGCTTCTTTAAATTAGCCAAGGAGGCTAATTTGTCAAATATAAAGTTTATGTTCCTAACGGCCAAATTTACACCTTCATTGCTGAAGGAGAATGTTAAGGCTAAAAAGTTGTCCAGGAGAGATTGTATTTTTTGGCTACTAATTGCTTTTTGGTAGATGTCTGTAATGTTTGCACTCCATCTTTAGGCCTGTTTAGTACCATGTAATTTATTGGGCCATGATGCTTCATGGTTGGGTTCTGCTCTTCTCAGATACACTGTGATTTTACTGTGGTCTGAGAGAGGTGTTAGTGGGCTGACTGTGAAGGCTCTGAGAGACTCGGGGTTTAGGTCGGTGAGGAAGTAGTCTACAGTGCTGCTGCCAAGGGATGAGCTGTAGGTGCACCTACCAAAAAAGTCCCCTCTCAGCCTGCCATTGACTATGTACAGACCCAGTGTTCGACAGAGCTTCAGGAGCTGTGCTCCGTTTTTGTTTTTCACTTTGTCATAGTTGTTTCTGTGGGGGTATGTGGGGAGGGAAAGGTTGTTGCTTCCTGGTAGGTGTTTATCCCCATGACTGTTAATAGTGTCTTGTTCTTCTGCTGTTCTAGCATTCAGGTCTCCACAGACCAGTACATTGCCTTGGGCCTGAAAGTGACTAATCTCCCCCTCTAGAATGGAGAAACTCTCTTTGTTGAAGTAGGGTGATTCTGAGGGGGGAATGTATAGCCTCCTTGTTGATTTTTAACCTCCTTGTTGATTTTGATCAATTCGATTGAATTAATTAGTTCAGATTTATACCATATTCTCTCTCTCTCTCTCTCTCTCTCTCTCTCTCTCTCTCTCTCTCTCTCTCTCTCTCTCTGTCTCTCTCTGTCTTTCTCTTTCTCTCTCTCCTCTCTATCTCTCTCTCTCGCTCTCTCTCTCTCCAAAATCCAAGTTTTCTCTTGGTAACAGCAGCAAGTAGAATCCCCTCCTGTAACCTTGCTGTGTAATATTGTTTTGTGCAGCTAACTGTGAGTAGCATATTTTAGTTACGTGTTAAACTTTATGAGCTGGGATACTGTCCTGCAAATACTTTAGGTCCGAGACTGTATTAAAATGTTCCTCAATGTGCTCATTAGCATTTAGTTAGCTCTGGGATTTTACCTACATGTGATTTAGTTAGCTGGGATTTTAACGCTACTGTAGCATTTAGTTTAGCTCTGGGATTTTAACCTACATGTTGCATTTAGTTAGCTCTGGGATTTTACCTACCGTGTTAGGCATTTAGTTTAGCTCTGGAATTTACCTACAGTTAGCATTTAGTTAGCTCTGGGATTTTACCTACATGTTAGCATTTAGTTAGCTCTGGGATTTTACCTAACATGTTAGCATTGCTAATCTTCATATTACAGTTCAGTGCCGGTAATGAATATCCTGGTATGGCACGAGGTCGGTATGAGGGTATGACAATCCTGATACCGCCCATGTCTACTCTCCTTCTATAATGAACACTGCCTATATTGTCTTACCTCTAGTCACCTGGGTCCTGTTTTTTTTCAATACCTCCCAAACAGTTTGGTGCTTTAAATCAAGAAAGAGAGAGAGAGGGAGAAAAAGGATAGAGAGAGCGATAAGAGAGACAAATACAAGACAGAGCGAGTGTGGAGAGAGTGACCAGAGAGTGAGAGAGAGAGACCCATGCAAAGAGAGCGAGAGATAGAGCATTCTGAGAGACAGGGTCCATCGGCAGTAGTTTCTACTTTTTGAGGCCACGTTTAGAAAAGAAGGAAGTCAAGGGGGGATTGTGCCGAATTTTAGCGGGTAAGCCCCACCAGTCGCCTCTTCCGTTTTAAAGGGGCTTTGTAATGCTGCCTACCGGGGTAGGTGTGTGTGTGTGTGGTGTGTGGCGTGTGTGTTGCTGTGTGGTGTGTTGGTGTGTGTGTGTGTGTGTGTGTGTGTGTGTGTGTGTGGTGTGTGTGTGTGTGTGTGTTGTGTGGTGTGTGTGTGTGTGTGGTGTGTGTGTGTGTGTGTGTGTGTGTGTGTGCGTGTGTGTGAAACCCCCTGCAAACAACCTCCATACCTCCTCCAAAAACAACGGGGCTCCAATTACTCTCAGGATTAGAGGAAAATACAGTAGAGAGGGAGATAGAGAAAGGTACCGAGAGAGAGAGAGAGAGAGAGAGGTAGCAATGTAAAGGGAATCTATTCAGTACAGTATATCTGTCCAAGCCAATAGGATTTGCTCTGTGCATAGCACAATCATAATACAGATGGCTTGTGTTGTTATTCTCACCCATTTCATCTCTGGTTGTTAAGAGAAACTGATGGAGAGGCTTTGGACATCACTGTCTCTATCTGCATCCTTAGTTCTGTTCAAGTGCATAGGACTTTCTTTTAACTGTCTTGAAAGAAGAGGACATAGCAGAAACAGAGACAGATATGGAAGAGGAAGGAGATATAAGGAACGGGGAGATGGTAGAGCGATAGCGGGAGATGTGTGTCTGCGGTGTGTGTATTCAAAGCATTGTTATCCACCCTACTCTTATGTTTAAAAGCCGTATTCATTCACACTGTTGATCTGAACCCTGTTTTTGAATAGTTGTTTTGACAGGCGTCATCACCACTCAGCACTATGTTGTCAGAGTAACTTTGTGTGTGGAGAAAGAGCTCCTCTTCTGAGTTCTTTTCAGAGTAGAACTGTGACTACACAGTCGTTCTCAGCACAGTTCATAATCACAGCATCTGTATTGATAAGAGGGACCTTGCCTGGGGTTGGATCTGATCTAGGTACATTTTAAATAGGATCAAAACACTGGAGGTAGAAGTTGCCTTTCACCACAGGTCTAGGATCTGATTATCTTTTAACGGAACTATAACCTTCAGCATTAGTGAAATTATGACATATTTGATCCCGTATCAGTTGTTCAAGTTCAAGCAAATCAAAGTCATCTTTTACTTGGCCAAGGACTGTGTGTGTAGAGCAGGAAACAGCAATGTACAGTACAAAGGCAGGCGCATGCCCACACACACACACTGCCCTCATATCTATGTATTGATCGTAGCAGATGGGCGTCAATCAATCTTATCTCCGCTCAACACATTCTCCCTCACACCTCCAGAGGGACCCAATAAGGCACAGACCTTGAACACATTTTATACTTGGGGTGTGTGTGTGTGTGTGTGTGTGTGTGTGTGTGTGTGTGTGTGTTCGTGTGTGATGTGTGTGTTGTCTGTGTGTGTGTGTCTGTGAGTGTGCTGGTGTGTGTGTGTGTGTGTGATGTGTGTGTGGTGTGTGCCGTGTGTGTGTGGTTTGTGGTGGTTGGGTGGTGGGCGTGCGTGCGTGCGTGCGTGCGTGCGGCGTGCGTCACATTCGCGTGGTCGTTGGCGTGCGTGCCGTGCGTGCCGTGCGTGCGTGGTTTGAGGGCGGCGTGGGTGTGGCGTTTGACATACCCTGGTGGACCCTATTGTAAATGTCTGTGTGATATACCCTTTGTCTGTGATGCGATGTCGTGCGTAGGTGAAGCCAGACCTGTTGGACCTTGAGACGTGTACTGTGGTGGTGTGTGTGTGTGTGACTGTGTGTGTGTTGGTGTGTGTGTGTGTTGTGTGTGTGTGTAGTGCTGTGTCGCGCCGCGCGTGCGAGAGAGAGAGAGAGAAGACGAGAGAGACCAAGAGAGCAGAGAGAGAGAGGACTTCCTAAATACCTACTACTAGTACATTTATTCCTTACAAATATATTTGACTGTCTTTAACCAGTGGGGCTCCCCAGAGCAGGAAAGCGATTGACAACTAAATTAAAATATATTCACGTCACCAAATAACATTGATGAGAACACACCATTTTTCAATTCAAGTTCTAACATAGCTTAACCAAACACTCTGTAGGTAGCACCATGGTGTAGCCGAAGGACAGCTAGCTTCCGTCTTCCTCTTTGGTACGTTGCCTTCAATAGAAAACCTAGGAGGCTCTTGGTCTCACCACCTTCCATAGACTTACACAGGTATTATGACACTTCCGTAGACGGCCTCCAACCTATCAGAGGCTCTTGCACGCATGAACTGACATGTTGATGTCCACCCAATCAAAGGTTAAGAAGTTAATCTAGTAACTGAAAGCCTAAGCTTACAGCTACTAGCACTGCAGTGCATAATGTTAATTTTTTTTTTTTTAATATTATTTCACCTTTAATTTAACCAGGTAGGCTTAGTTGAGAACAAGTTCTCATTTGCAACTGCGACCTGGCAAGATAAGCATAGCAGTGTGAACAGACAACACAGAGTTACACATGGAGTAAACAATAAACAAGTCAAATAACATGGTAGAAGAAAAAAAAAGAGCGAATTCTATATATACAATGGTGCAAAAGGCATGAGGTAGGCAATAAATTGAATAATTACAACTTAGCAGAATTAACCACTGGAGTGATAAATCATCAGATGATCATGGGCAAGAAGAATACTGGTGTGCAAAAAGCAGCAAAAGTAAATAAATAAAAGCAGTAGTGGGGGTGAGGTAGGTAAATGGTGGGTAGTTTACAGATGGACTATGACAGCTGCAGCGATCGGTTAGCTGCTCGGATAGCAGATTTTTAAAGTTGTTGAGGGAGATAAAAGTCTCCAACTTCAAGAGATTTTTGCAATTCCGTTCCAGTCGCAGGCAGCAGAGAACTGAAGGAAAGGCGTCCAAATGAGGTTTTGGCTTTAGGGATGATCAGTGAGATACACCTGCTGGAGCGCGTGCTGCGGGTGGGTGTAGCCATCGTGACCAGTGAACTGAGATAACGCGGCACTTTACCTAGCATAGCTTTGTTAATGTGGTGAGTAATTGACTCAAAGGGAGAGAAAGACAATAGTTGAACAGTTTCCAATAAAATGATTTCTTAAAAAATGAAGGAGAAGCAAGAGCGTGAGGGAGAGATTGTCATTTCAGTGTCAGTTTCACTTACTTAGCTAGCAAATGCAGCTGGCTAGTTTAGTTACTCAAACACCCGGCTCAAACAGAGGGATGCTATGTTAGCTAGCTGGCTATGATTATCCAACAAAACAATGGAACTCTTCCAAGTCAAGGTAAGCTTTTGGTTTTATTAATTTATTGCCACCGCTGCCTGCCAGCAGTAACTGCTAAACTGCTTAGTGACTATACACTGTAACGTTACTGCATGATTGTAGTGGGTTTACTAACACATTAGTTCTATTAGCTATGCTGACTAGGACGTTACTTTAGCTAATATGGGGACAACGATGTAGGCTGGCTGTAGCAATTATGACATGGTTTGGCTTGGAGAGTTTTTTTTGCCTGGTCACATACAGCTGATGTGTTGTTCATTGAAGTCCACAAACGAAAGGAAAAGGTGAGAGGAGGAGAGAGCATAGAGGCTAGAATGAATACAATGTGGCTTCTATGAAAGTGAACTGTGTTTATGCGTGATCAGGGGTGTATTCATTCCACAGATTCTGTTGAAAAACGTTTCTTAAACAGAAGCAAACGAAACGGGGATAAAAATACCAGAATTTGTCCAATAGAAACTCTCGTTTGCAAATGTTGGACTAATGATTACACCCTAGATAAGCTGGACGCAGGCAAGACTGTGCAAGGTGGTATTGAATRTGTCACTGTCTGTCCATGTGTCACTGTCTGTCATCTCCAATTTTTCTCTCGACCTGTCGTGCACCTACGTTGTACACTTTCATTCTCAGGCTAGCTTGTAGCAACCTCATGATGGGTATAGGGAAAAAATGTTGTATCATGTAGTAGCCTAAACCTATCGCTGTCACATTGAACTGGGTGAATGGAATATGAATGACAGTCTTCCAACATGCTGAAATAGAAATAAGGCCATGCTTATGAAAAAAAGATAATCCTCCCTCATCTTAAATGCCACTGACCGCCACTGGTCTATACATACCATGCATTTATATTCTGGAGTCTGGCACATGCTCACTTTAACATGCCTATCTACTTTGGACTGTTAACTGGACTTGTTCTGTTATTTCTTGATTTCTTCTTTAGATTTGGTTTATTATTTGTGTATTTGCATGACATTCTTGTGTACTGTTGGAGCTAGTAACACAAGCGTTGTGCTGCACCTGCTATAACACCTGCAAATCTGTGTACGCGACTAATACACTTTCATTTGATTTGATTTGAAAGAGACCGAGAGAGTGTGTGGGAGAGAGGCAAAGCCAGAGGTTATGTCAGGTAACTTTTACCACCAAATGTTTGAAAAATAAGGACATCAGAAAAATAAGATTCCCTACAGTAGCTCACTACCACAACAAATGACTTTTTTGTGCAACGCAGACCCATTCCTTCATCTACCAAGCCTTACAAACTGTAGCCTGGATGTCTGTTATTGGGTTTGGAAAATCAAACATGCGGTTTTACATTATTGAATGATACACTACCGTACATCACTCAGCATCTGTAGTACAGCAGCCCTCGCCATCTCAACAGATTAGGAATCAATGATAATGTGCCTCTCTATCATGCTTGAGATGTGTGTAATCAAAGGAGAACTACAGTGCACCGCATTCTGCAAAGTATATGAAACACAGTCAATACTGCACGCTCAACAAAGCATTGTCAGGAAAGAGAGCTATGAAATCGGCAGTGGGCTGTTACAATAAAGATAAAGATGATGTCTTCTTATGCACCTGCCGCACCTAAAATAGAACAATTCCCGTAGAACCTGTGTGATTAGATCGACTGCAAGTCTTCAGTCATGTTGAAGCGTTAAAATATGAAAGACAATTAATTATTTACAACTCTCATGTCTGGGACTGAGGTTCACCACAAATCAATTCCCAAACTGGAAACAGCTACACATTCAGAATAAATCCATGGAAATTGATTCCACAGCAAACCAAATATGGTTATTTCAAGGTTCCCGGGATTTTCCATTGGGTTGTGGGAATGGTGATGGACAGTAAAACTAACACCTCAAAATACAACAATCATATGGTTATGGACAGTTTTTTCTCCTTACCTCGGCAGACGTTCCCGTTATCAGTCTCGAACCCGGCCTTGCAGGTGCAGCTCCCGATAGGAACCATCCACTCGCCATCTCCATTGCAGTACAGCTTTATGGGCACGTCCACCTCCTCTGAATTCGGGATGCAGATTCCTCTAGCGATGACCAGGGAGGTGCTCTCCGCCCCCGTCATGGTCTCAGGGAAGATGGCAAAGTTCTGCACCACACTGGGGCACTTCTTATAAAACACTCTGACYGAGAGTAGCGACATACAGGCACCATAGTCCTGAAACGCCAGGTAGAACCCRTTCTTYGACAGYGGGCCAAAGCTCCGAACCTCYGTGTTGACCTTCATCAAYCGTCCGCCGAAGTCCACCTGGGAGAAGCTCTCRTCRGCCGCGATGGTGTCMACCTTTARGTARGGGGCTTCCATCCAGAARGCSGTTCCTTTGGTGGCGATAACCGAGTCCGTCTCGTAGTAGTAAAGGTTGAAGGTCTCCTTGCAGGAGCCGGGGACGTTGGGGATGGAGCTGCAGTCACGCACGGTGAAGCGCATCTCCACGTAGATCCTCTGAGCTCCACGTCGGTCGATGAAGGTGGTGAGGAGCCAGTTGTTCTGGCTGGGCTCGAACACATTGCACACCTGGTAGGTCCGGATGGTGTTGAGGTTCTCGTCATAGCCGCTTACCTCCTCCCACTGTGAGACAAACAAAGTAGAGACCAGAGAGAGGGGGGATAATTAGAAACATACAGTATCTTGAAAAGTCACAAACACAGCTACGAAGAGTTTTTGACACTACAATGCCAAAAGAGAGGGACGCTCAGCTAGTATCACCTCAACTCTTTATGTAAACACATTTCTGAAACCATATACAGTACCAGTCAAAGTTTTAGATGCACGTGCTCATTAAAGAATTTATCTTTATTTTTAAATATTTTCTACATTGTAGAATAATATTGAAGACATCAAAACTCTTAAATAACACATATGGAATCATGTAGTAACCGAAAAAGTGTTAAAAAAATCAAAATAGATTTTAGATTTTAGATTCTTCACAGTGCCACCCTTTGCCTTGATTACAGCTTTGCACACTCTTGGAATTCTCTCAACCAGCTTCACCTGGAATGCTTTCCAACAGTCTTGAAGGAGTTCCCACATATGCTGAGCACTTGTTGGCTGCTTTTCCTTCACTCTGCGGTCCAACTCATCCCAAACCATCCCAATTGGGTTGATTTCAGGGGATTGTGGAGGCCAGGTTATCTGATGCAGCACTCCATCACTCTGCTTTRKCAAATAGCCCTTTCACAGCCTGGAGGTGTGTTGGGTCATTGTTGTTAAACAAACGATAGTCCCACTAAGTGTAAACCAGATGGGATGGCGTATCGGTGCAGAATGCTATGGTAGCCATGCTGGTTAAGTGTGCCTTGAATTCTAAAAAAATCACAGACAGTGTCACCAGCAAAGCACCCCCACAACATCACACCTCCTCCTCCATGCTTCACGGTGGGAATCACACATGCGGAGATCATCCGTTCACCTACTCTGCGTCTCACAAAGACACGGCAGTTGGAACCAAAAATCTCAAATTTAGACTCATCAGACCAAAGGACAGATTTCCACTCGTCTAATGTCCATTGCTCGTGTTTCTTGGTCCAAGCAAGTATCTTCTTGTTGGTGTTCTTTAGTAGTGGTTTCCTCGCAGCAATTCAATCATGAAGGCCCTATTTACGCAGTCTCCTCTGAACAGTTGATGTTGAGATGTGTCTGTTACTTGAACTCTGTGAAGCATGTATTTGGGCTGCAATCTTAGGTGCATTTAACTCTAATGAACTTATCCTCTACAGCAGAGGTAACTCTGGGTCTTCCTTTCCTGTGACGGTCCTCATGAGAGCCAGTTTCATCATAGCGCTTGATGGTTTTTGTGACAGCACTTGAAGGAACTTTCAAAGTTCTTGAAATGTTCCGCATTGACTGACCTTCATGTCTTAAATTAATGAATGACTGTCATTTCTCTTTGCTTATTTGAGCTGTTCTTGCCATAATATGGACTTGGTCTTTTACCAAATAGGGCTATCTTCTGTATACCACCCCTACCATGTCACAATACAACTGATTGGCTGAAACGCATTAAGGAAAGAAATTCTACAAATTAACTTTTAACAAGGCACACCTGTTAATTGAAATACATTCCAGGTGACTACCTCATGAAGCTGGTTGAGAGAATGCCAAGAGTGTACCAAAGCATTCAAAGGCCATTTTCCCTAAAGTGGGGTTACAAGTTTAGAAACTGTGATATGTGCACTGGGAGTCGGGAAGCAAGTTCAGGGAGTGAATCATTTAATAAATAAATGGAAACATAATACAAAACAAGAAACACGAACAACGCACAGACACGAAACTGAAACAGAAACAATGACGCCTGGGGAAGGAACCAAAGGGAGTGACATATATAGGGAAGGTAATCAGGTAAGTGATGGAGTCCAAGGGTGACAGGTGTGCGCCATAATGAGCAGCCTGGTGACCCAGAAGCCGGAGAGGGAGCACACGTGACATGAACTTTCAAAGCAGAATGACTTTCCCATTGTTCCTCAACAGCAGCGTATGCTATACATTTTTCGAGTCTCTAAAAAAAAAAAATTCCAAATGAACCGGTCGGTCACAATTACAGAACAGCTATAACACCGTGAAAAATGAAAGAGACCAAAGACAAGCAACAGAAACCTGGCTGAAGAGAGAGACCAGCTACAGAGAGGGGAAAGACCTACTAAACTGTATAAAGAAATAGACGAGCTACAGGTCAGTTTCAACAACCTGGCTAAAGAGAAGAATGAGCTACAGACCAGCAACAACAAACTGACGACAGAGAAGGACCAGATAAAGAACGGCTACAATGCCACGAAAGGTGAAAGAGACAGGGCACTGAGCAACAACTGCCTTAGCTATTTTAGAAAAGAGGGATGTCCGTAGGGACCTTTTGTTAACTCACACACATACAAGTATTACACATCCAAACTTTCAGGAGATCCACAGCTGATTAATGACCTTGCCTGAGAAACCCAAAGCCTGAAACCAAAGAGGGTATACTAAGAGAAACTGATTCTCCAATAGAAATCCCCGAACGCACTTGTAGAAGATGTCATGGTGACATTACCTAGCTAAGCTCATGTGCATAAACGTATTATTAGGTCTAACGGTTGTGTCGCGCTGAAATGTGCACGTGCAAGCAATCAAATCAAGGCACTCTTTGATATAAAAATATATATTGTTTTTGACGATAATGAAAATGTGTGTTTGTCACTTCCACAAAGTTGTAGTCATAACATGTTCAGCTACTTACAACACTGGCTTCAATTTAAGTTGTGCATTTAGATGTGGAGAAAATGAATTTCTCCCTCCCATTGACTTCCCAAACCCCTGGTCTGTTTGGTGTGATTCGTGGGCATCCCCGGAGGTAGTGGCCGCTTGGTCCATGTGTCTTGTTATCATGATATAATGGATCTTACTCTGCCTGCCAGTGTGATGTGATCGAACAAAACTGCCTTTGTTATTTAGTTTGTTTCTATTTTTTAGGTCGCTTGCTTGTCTTGTTAATTTGTTGTTATCTGATTGATGTATCTTGATTATTGATTGATTTGACTTGTCAATTGTTGTCTTTGTTGCCTAATGAAACATGAAAAATGAACACCCCTCGCGTTGTAGCAGCCCTATGTCACATCTAGATTATTAAAACAGGTAGGCCTAGTACTCAACAAACTAAGCTGACTTCCTGAAATGACAGTTTCCTGTCTACCAGTGGTTATGTCTAAAATAGCAACAGATGGAGGGGGACAATGGTAACACACATAAAGGTATCTGGTTTTTGCAGAACCAATTTATTTTGAAAAACCAATCAATTTTATATTTGTTCACAAACAGGTGGCAGGGGTATGGACATTTCATTTGGACTCAACTGACTTCCTGAAATGGAAGTTCCCTGTCTAGCAGTGGTTACAGCTCCAGATAGAGAGATACAGCGATAGCACATTTAGGAATCTGCTTCTTTGTTAAAATTAACATAAAGAATAAGATTCATTTGCAGATCCCAAACACAGCCACATCCTCATTCTTGTGAAATCTTATATTCACACCTATTTAGCAGCCAATCACATTCAAGGTTTTGTATTGTCTGCCTAATATGGCATGCCCATTGGTGGTAAGACATCTATAAAATGTTCAGTACACAACATCATACTAAAACATATTCTGTAGCCGATCGTCTGGGAATAGTATTTGAAACCGTGGTAGAACATGGAGATGTCACAGGATAAGTATGCCAATATGGACCGGTTATGTAACAAAGGGTTGAGCAAAAATGACAATATCTATGAAGATGCCATTGCCTCTCAGGACTCAAGAGAAGAGACCAAGAAGGATGCTACCTCTAAGGACAGACCAGTTGCTAACCCCTCAAGTTATGGTAACTCAGGTAGGAGACCCTCCAGAGCTGCTGCAGTTTGTCTGGGGATGCTGTGTGTTCTCCTACTGGCTGGGATTGTAGGTCTGGGTTTCTACCACAAGAATATCATCAGTGGGTTTGAGGATTGTAAAGTCAGCAACATCAACCTGTCTAAGAAAAAAGACCAGTTAGAGATCAGCTTCAACACCATGACTAATGAGAGAGACCAGCTACAGACCAGCTACAACACCATGAAAAAGGAGAGACCAGCTACAGACCACCTTCAACACCATGACTAAGGAGACAGACCAGCTACAGACCAGCTACAACACCATGAAAAGGGAGAGAGACCAGCTACAGACCACCTTCAACACCATGACTAAGGAGATAGACCAGCTACAGACCAGCTTCAATAACCTGGCTAAGGAAAGTGACCAGTTGAAGACGGAGAGAGACAGGCTTCAGAAGTGCTTTTCTGACTTAATAAAACAAGCTGGGCCTAAAGGCTGGACGCTGTTTCAGTTCACTTGCTATTACATCTCCTCTGAGGTAAAATCCTGGGATGAGAGCAGACAGGACTGCATTGAGAGAGGTGCAGACCTGGTGATCATAAACAGCAAAGAGGAGCAGACATTTCTCACTAATCTGAACAAGAGGGTCTGGATTGGCCTGACTGACAAAGACAAAGAGGGGACCTGGAAATGGGTGGACGGTACCACACTGACCACATCCTATTGGTCAGGGAAACAACCTGATAATGGTGGTGGGGATCCAATATATGGGGAGGAGGATTGTGCTGAGAGTGTTCCTTGGTGGATATGGAATGATATTTCATGTGCAAATCATTTCAATTGGGTCTGTGAGACGGTTGTTTAACAGTGTTATAATTTATTGCATGTGTATGTACCAGATGAGCTCCCTGATCTTGTATCATGAAGTTTTGATAAGAAGCTTCAGAGAAATAACTCTGAAATGTAAAGACTGTTCCTTTCTATTTGTGTTCACAAACTGGTGGTTAGGTGGACATGTTGGCACTTACCTCAACTGACTCCCTGAACAGACAGTTCCCTGTCTACCAGTGGTTGAGTCCAGTGGTGCAAAGTACTTAAGCAAAAATATTTGAAAGTATCTACTAGTTTTTTGAGGTATCTGTACTTTACTTTACTATTTATATTTTTGACTACTTTTACTTTTACTACACAACATTCCGAAACAACATAATGTACTTTTTACTCCATAAATGTCCCTGACACTCAAAAGTACTCGTTACATTTTGAATGCTTAGCAGGACAGAAAAATTGTCTAAATCACGCACTTAAAGAGAAACTCCCTGGTCATCCCTACTGCATCTGATCTGGCGGACTCACTAAACGCAAATGCTTTGTTTGTAAATTATGTCTGAGTATTGGAGTGTGCCCCTGGCTATAAGTACATTTAAAAAACAAGACAATCGTTCCGTCTGGTTTGCTTAATATAAGGAATTTGAAATGATTTATACTTTTACTTCTACTTTTGATACTTAAGTATATTTTGGCAATTACATTTACTTTTGATACTTAAGTATATTTAAAACAAAATACTTTTTCACTTTCACTGAAGTAGGATTTTACTGGGTGACTTTCACTTTTACTTGAGTCATTTTCTATTAAGGTATCTGTACTTTTACTCAAGTATGACAATTGGGTACTTTTTCCAGCACTGGCTATGTCTAGCGAACACAGCATCAGATAAAGATATAGCAATGTGGTACTGTCAGCTCAGGACATACAGCCCGGGAGGCATTTTTATTTCAAACTTTGCAAGCATGTGGAGAAATATTATGCAAAATGCAAGATATACCTATAGCCACATCAGAGGTCCTTAAAATGTTATCCTATATACCCCCATGTTCATGTGTATTACTACCGTGATGCATGTAATGGATCTTACTCGGCCTGCCAGTGTGATGTGATCTACTGTAGTTTGGTATTTTTAGGTCGCTTGCTTGTATTGTAATTTGTTGTTATCTGATTGATTTGTCTTGATTATTGAATGATGTGTCTCTTCAATTGCTTTGTTGCATGACGAAAAAGGTCAATAAAGATTTTGGTCACAAAAAATGAACACACCTCGGGTTGTAGCAGCCGTATGTTACATCTAGAGTACTAGAACAAGTCGGCCTAGTACTCAACGGACTAAACTGACGTCCTGAAATTACAGTTCCCTGTCTACCAGTGGTTATGTCCAAAAGAACATTGGATAGAGGGGGACAATGGTAACACACATAAAGGAATCTGGTTCTTTGTTCAAATCAAAATAAAGAGGAAGATTCAATTCCAGATCTGCTACCTCCAGACCCCAAACACAGCCACATCCTCGTGAAGTCTTATATTCACACCTATTTAGCAGCCAATCACATTCAAGGTTTTGTATTGTCTGCCTAATATGGCACGCCTATTGGTGGTAAGACACCTATAAAATGTTCCTTACACACAACACAGCTTTCATATTTGAACAGATTCCCTAGCAGATCGTCTGGTAATAGTAATTGAGACCGTGGTAGAACATGGAGATGTCAGAGGATAAGTATGCCAATATAGACCGGTTATGTAACAAAGTGGCGAGCAAAAATTTGAATTTATATATGAAAATGCCATCGTCTCTCAGGACTCAAGCGACAAAAGCGATGAGGATGCCACCTCTAAGGGCAGACCAGGAGCTAACCCCTTAAGTTCTGATAACTCAAGTAGGAGACCCCCCAGAGCTGCTGCAGTTTGTCTGGGGTTGCTGTTTGTTCTCCTGTCTGTGAGGTGGTCATTCAACAGTGTTATATTAATGCAGGTACACTACATGACCAAGAGCATGTGGACACCTGCTCATCGAACATCTTATTCCAAAATCATGGGCATGAATATGGAGTTGGTTCCCTCTTTACTGCTATAACAGCCTTCCCTCTTCTGGGAAGGCTTTCCACTAGATGTTGGAACATTGCTGTGGGGACTCGATTCCATTCAGCCACAAGAACATTAGTGAGGTCGGACACTGATGTTGGGCGATTAGGGCTGGCTCGCAGTCGGCGTTCCAATTCATCCTAAAGGTGTTCAATAGGGTTGAGGTCAGGGCTGTGTGCATGCCAGTCAAGTTCTTCCACACCGATCTCGACAAACCATTTCTGTATGCACCTCACATTGTGCACAGGGGCATTGTCATACTGAAACAGGAAAGGGCCTCCCCTAAACTGTTGCCACAAAGTTGGAATCACAGAATGGTCTAGAATGTCATTGTATGAAATTTGATTTACTGACTTGTTGAAAAGGTGGTATTCTATGATGATGCCATGTTGAAAGTCACTGAGTGCTTCAGTTTGTCTATGGAGATTGCATAGCTGTGTGCTCAATTTTATACACCTGTCAGCAACGGTTGTGGCTCAAATAGCCGAATACACTAACTTGAATGGGTACTTATATATAATGTATTCGGAAAGTATTCAGACCCCTTGACTTTTAGCACATGTTGTCACAGCCTTATTCTAAAATGGATTCATATTTTTTTCTCCCTCATCAATCTACACACAATGCCCCATAATGACAAAGCAAAAACAGTTATTTATTTTATTTTTGCGAAGGTATTAAAACAAAAAACAAAAATATGCCATTTACCTAAGTATTCAGACCCTTTACTCAGTACTTTGTTGAAGCACCTTTGGCAGCGATTACAGCCTCGACTCTTCTTGGGTATGATGCTACAAGAAGCTTGAGCTTCTTCTCTGCAGATCCTCTCAAGCTCTGACAGGCTGGATGGGGAGCATCGCTCCACAGCTATTTTCAGGTCTCTCCAGAGTTGTTCGATCGGGTTCAAGTCAGGGCTCTGGCTGGCCCACTCAAGGACATTCAGAGACTTGTCCCGAAGCCGCTCCTGCGTTGTCTTGGCTGTGTGCTTCGGGTCGTTGTCCTGTTGGAAGGTGAACCTTTGCCCCAGTCTGAGGTCCTGAGCACTCTGGAGCAGGTTTTCATCAAGGATCTCTCTGTAATTTGCTCAGTTCATCTTTTCCCCGATCCTGACTAGTCTCCCAGTCCCTGCCGCTGAAAAATATCCCCACAGCATGATGCTGCCCCCACCATGCTTCACCGTAGGGATGGTGCTAGGTTTCCTCCAGACGTGACGCTTGGCATTCAGGCCAATGAGTTTAATCTTAGTTTCATCAGACCAGAGAATCTTGTTTCTCATGGTCTGAGAGTCCTTTAGGTGCCTTTTGGCAAACTCCAAGCGGGCTGTCATGTGCCTTTTACTGAGGAGTGGCTTCAGTAAATGCCTGATTGGTGGAGTGCTGCAAAGATGCTTATCCTTCTGGAAGGTTCTCCCATCTCCACAGAGGAACTCTGGAGCTCTGTCAGCATAACCATTGGGTTTTTGGTCACCTCCCTGCCAATGGCCCTTCTCCCCTGATTGCTCAGTTTGGCTGGGCGGCCAGGTCTAGGAAGAATCTTGGTGTTTCCAAACGTCTTCCATTTAAGAATGATGGAGGCCACTGTGTTCTTGGGGAGCTTCAATGCTGCAGAAATGCTTTGGTACCCTTCCCCAGATCTGTGCCTCGACACAATCCTGTCTCGGAGCTCTACCTACATTTCCTTCGACCTCATGGCTTGGATTTTGCTCTGTCATTCACAGTCAACTTCACAGTCAACTGTGACTGCAAACTTGTTGGATGCATTTGCAGTTATTTTAGGTTGTCTTTCGAATTATGTTTTGCTCAATAGGAAATGAATGGTTAATAACGTTTTGTGTCATTTTGGAGTCATTTTATTGCAAATACGAATATAATATGTTTCTGAACACTTTTATATTAATGTGGATGCTACCATGATTATGGATAATGAATAATGATGATCACACCCCCAAAATCATGAATAAAGATCATATCCAGAGTGTGAATTACACCGTGACATTTGGGGCATCTCTATTTGGCTCTCTATCATGGGCTTAATAGTAAAGATGCCATTTAATGTATTACTTTTTATTATCTGATTATCAAACATATTCAGAAAGCAGGCTACCTGTGCATGTTCATCCAATCAATGCTCTGCATGTGCACTTGCTCCATCTGATAAATGGAAAGAGACGTCTGTTACAAAACACCCACAAATGTTCCTAATGACATTCGTCGATTGCCATTGATTAGGCCGACATTAATCAATGTATCTTGCTGACAGTGACCTTTTTTTTTGTAGCCTGAAAAATCGGGACACCTGAAATGATTGATTGATGGATCTTGTTAGTTGTCTTTGTTGCATGATGAAAAATCTGGTTGCAGCAGGCCTGTGTACACATCTACAGTATTACAACAGGTAATGGGTGGATGGTACTCCACTGACCACAACCTACTGGATGGGAAAAAATCCTGATAAGAAAATGGAGGAAGATTGTGCTGAGATCAGCATTGGACCGGTAGAAGGGAACTGGAAGGATTTGTCATGTGCCACTCATCTTAACTGGATGTGTGAGCAGAAGCATTAACTTTGTATTGTAAACTGGTGGAGGAACTACCGCATCTTATTCTCCTCTGCTCGCTCTCTCTCTCTCTCTTTCTCTCTCTCTCTCTCTCTCTCTCTCTCTCTCTCTCTCTCTCTCTCTCTCTCTCTCTCTCTCTCTCTCTCCTCTCCTCCTCTCTCTCTCTCTCTCTCTCTCTCTCTCTCTCTCTCTCTCTCTCTCTCTGTGTTTGTGGTTTCCTGCATTTAGGATATATCTATCCTCCTCGGTGTGTGTTCTGTGGGGGTTGTAACTTCCCCTGACCTATACCCTCCTCAGCACCCATCAGTACTAATGAAGAGAAGATCACCTCTACAATACACACAGCCACATAAGAGAGAAAATAAACAGAAATAATGAGAAAGATTCACTCTCAATTCTTTCAATTCAAGGCGCTTATTGGCATTGGGAAAACATATGTTAACATTGTTCTTTATTGGCATGGGAAACATATGTTAACATTGTTCTTTATTGGCATGGGAAACATAGTTAACATTGTTCTTTATTGGCATGGGAACATATGTTAACATTGTTCTTTATTGCATGGGAAACATATGTTAACATTGTTCTTTATTGGCATGGGAAACATATGTTAACATTGTTCTTTATTGGCATGGGAAACATATGTTAACATTGTCTTTATTGGCATGGGAAACATATGTTAACATTGTTCTTTATTGGCATGGGAAACATATGTTAACATTGGTTCTTTATTGCATGGGAAACATATGTTAACATTGTTCTTTATTGGCATGGGAAACATATGTTAACATTGTTCTTTATTGGCATGGGAAACATATGTTAACATTGTTCTTTATTGGCATGAGGGAAAACAGTATAGTTAACATTGTTCTTTATTGGCATGGGAAACGTATGTTAACATTGTTCTTTATTGGCATGGGAAACGTATGTTAACATTGCCAAAGTAGGTGGAGTAGATAATAAACAAAAGTGAAATAAACAATACAAATTAACAGTAAACATTACACTCACAGAAGTTCCAAAATAATACATTTCAAATGTCATATTATGTATATATACAGTGTTGTAACGATGTGCAAATCGTTAAAGTACAAAAGGGAAAATAAATAAACATAAATATGGGTTGTATTTGCAATGGTGTTTGTTCTTCACTGGTTGCCCTTTTCTTGTAGCAGGTCACATATATTGCTGCTGTGATGGCACACTGTGGTATTTCACCCAGTAGATATGGGAGTTTACCATAATCGGGTTTGTTTTCTAATTCTTTGGGGGTCTGTGTAATCTGAGGGAAATATGTGTCTCTAATATGGTCATACATTTGGCAGGAGGTTAGGAAGTGCAGCTCAGTTTTCACCTCATTTTATGGTCAGTGTGCACATAGCCTGTCTTCTCTTGAGAGCCAGGTCTACCTACGGCGGCTTTTCTAAATAGCAAGGCTAAGCTCACTGAGTCTGTACATAGGCAAAGCTTTCCTTAATTTTGGGTCAGTCACAGTAGTCAGGTATTCTCTGTTTAAGGCCAAATAGCATTTTGTTTTTCTCTGTTTATTTGTTAATTCTTTCCAATGTGTCAAGTAATTCTCTTTATGTTTTCTCGTGATTTGGTTGGGTCTAATTGTGTTGCTGTCCTGGGGCTGTGTGGGGTCTGTTTGTGTTTGTGAACAGAGCCCCAGGACCAGCTTGCTTAGGGGATTCTTCTCAAGGTTCATCTCTCTGTAGGTGATGGCTTTGTTATGGAAGGTTTGGGAATCGCTTCCTTTTAGGTGGATGTAGAATTTAACGGCTCTTTTCTGGATTTTGATCATTAGCGGGTATTGGCCTAATTCTGCTCTGCATGCATTATTTGGTGTTTAACGTTGTACACAGAGGATATTTTTGCAGAATTCTGAATGCAGAGTCTCAATTTGGTGTTTGTCCCATTTTGTGAATTCTTGGTTGGTGAGCGGACCCCAAACCTCACACCCATAAAGGGCAATGGGTTCTATAATTGATTCAAGTATTCTTTGCCAGATCCTAATTGGTATGTCGAATTTTATGTTCCTTTTGATGGCATAGAAGGCCCTTCTTGCCTTGTCTCTCAGATCGTTCACAGGTTTGTGGACGATACCTGTGGCTCTGATGTTTAGGCCAAGGTATGTATAGTTTTTTGTGTGCTCTCGGGTAACGGTGTCTAGATGGAATTTGTATTTGTGGTCCTGGCGACTGGACCTTTTTTGGAACACCATTATTTTGGTCTTACTGAGATTTACTGTCAGGGCCCAGGTCTGGCAGAATCTGTGCAGAATATCTAGGTGCTGCTGTAGGCACTCCTTGGTTGGTGACAGAAGCAACAGATGATCAGCAAACAGTAGACATTTGACTTCAGATTTTAGTAGGGTGAGGCCGGGTGCCGCAGACTTTTCTAGTGCATTCGCCAATTCGTTGATATATATGTTGAAGAGGGTGGGGCTTAAGCTGCATCCCTGTCTCACCCCACGGCCCTGTGGGTAGAAATGTGTGTGTTTTTTGCCTATTTTATCCACACACTTGTTGTTTGTGTACATGGATTCTATAATTTCTTATGTTTTTCCCCTAACACCATTTCCCATCAATTTGTATAACAGACCCTCAAGCCAAATTGAGTCGAAGGCTTTTTGAAATCAACAAAGCATGAGAAGACTTTGCCTTTGTTTTGGTTTGTTTGKTTGTCAATTAGGGTGTGCAGGGTGAATACGTGGTCTGTCGTATGATAATTTGGTAAAAAGTCCATTTGACATTTGCTCTGATAATGCAGAGGATTTTCCCAAGGATGCTGTTGATGCATATCCCATGTTTTCTGTTTGACATTTTAGATTTGATAGGGAAGCTGAGAGGTCAAATATACTATTTAGATTTTCTACTGCTAAGTTTACACCTTCAATATTACAGTGGAACGTTTTGTCCAGGAAGTTGTCTAAAAGGGATTGAATTTGTTGTTGCCTAATTGTTTTTTTGGTAGGTTTCCACACTACATTCCTTCCATCTATAGCATTTCTTAATATTACTCAGTTCCTTTGGCTTTGATGCCTCATGATTGAGTATTACTCTGTTCAAGTAGTAATGCTGTGATCGGATAGGGGTGTCAGTGGGCTGACTGTGAACACTCTGAGGGACTGGGTTGAGGTCACTGATAAAGTAGTCTACAGTACTACTGCCAAGAGATGAGCTATAGGTGTACCTACCATAGGAGTCCCCTCGAAGCCTACCATTRACTATGTACATACCCAGCGTGCGACAGAGCTGCAGGAGTTGTGACCTGTTTTTGTTGGTTATGTTGTCATAGTTGTGCCTAGGGGGGAATATGGGGGAGGGAATGCTGTCACCTCCAGGCAGGTGTTTGTCCCCCTGTGTGCTGAGGGTGTCAGGTTCTTGTCCGGTTCTGGAATTTAGGTCACCACAGACTAGTACGTGTCCCTGGGCCTGGAAATGATTGATTTCCACCTCCAGGATGGTGAAGCTGTCTTCATTAAAGTATGGGGATTGCATTGGGGGGATATAGGTAGCACACAGGCGGACATTTTCCTCTGTTAAGATAATTTCCTTTTGAATTTCTAGCCAAATGTAAAATGTTCCTGTTTTCATTAATTTAGTTAGGTCTGCTCTATACCAAATTAGCACAACCCCTAAGTCCCTTCCCTGTTTCACACCTGGTAGTTTGGTGGATGGGACTACCAGCTCTCTGTAACCTAGAGGGCAACCAGTGGGTCCGTCTCCTCAATACTATGTTTCTTGTAGGATGACAATGTCTGTATTTCCAATTTCTTTGATGAAGTCTGGGTTCATACTCTTTAGGCCAAAGGCAGATGACCTCAGGCCTGGGATATTCCAGGATGAGATAGTGAAGACTTTGTGTTCCATAAAGTGTCCAATGTTGTGGGTCGCGTGGTTTTGTCTCAGGCCAGTAAGTGTGAGCAGAGCCTGCTGAGCATCTGTGGTACATTCCATTGGCTTGGGCTAGTGTAAGAGTGGGGGTTGGGCCTGTTTGCACGCTCACGGCCTGGGCGTATGTGTGACTTCCATGTTGAGACCCTCTTTGCGGGAGTGGGAGGCATGCGATGGGAAGGAGTGGCAAAGGTCTGATCTGAGGGGGCCTAAATGGGGTGTGGGCATGGTTGACTTGGGGGGGGTGTTGATGTCTTGGGGTGGAGGTGTGGATGGGGGGGTCTGGGAGAGTGTCTCACTAGTCTGGACGGGGTGTCTATTGATCTGTTGCTCCTGTGTGAAGTGTTGGGGCTGTTTGAGAGCGATGTCCTTTAGGGTCTGGGCGAAGGTGGGCACTGCTGCCTTGTATAGGTGGACCTGGTTGTAAAGGCTGTTCAAGTCCAGGGTGGAATGGTGGGCCAGGAAAACATTTGGTTTTGAGGCACAGTCACGAGAAATACTTGCGTTTACCCGCTGTATGGTGGCAGGGTGGAAATAACCACTTGTGCGTTGGGGAAAGTAGAAGAAGCTTTTCCAATCACTCCCTTGAGTGCTGTGGCCACCCTTTCCTGCTGTGCTCTCAGGTCGTTTGTGCCTGTGTGTATTATTATGTGGCTGGGTGACCCTAGTTGGTCCTCAGACAGAAGGTGGCGGCTGGGTGTCTGGACACCAGAGTTTAGACACTCTGTGTTTGAGAAATGTTTTTTTTTCTTGTATATATTTCCCGTTTGAGTCCATAAGGAGTACAATCTGTGTCTTGTGTATGTCCTCAGTGGGTGTGGGGGGGTTGTCAGGAGGGCTATAAGGGTGGCTGACAGGGGGCAGGTGCTCAGAGGGGGTGGGATCCCCTGGGCTTGGCCTTCTTCATTTGTCTGTTCTGCTGTGATGTCAACGCTACGGTCAGGGTCTGGGGTGGACTGTTCTGCTGTGATGTCGACGCTATGGTCAGGGTCTGGGGTGGACTGTTCTGCTGTGTTGTCAATGCTACGGTCAGGGTCTGGGGTGGACTGTTCTGCTGTGTTGTCAACGCTACGGTCAGGGTCTGGGGTGGACTGTTCTGCTGTGCTGTCGAAACTTTTGTTGGGAGCTGAGGTGGGCTGTTCTGCTGGCTTCTCTGCGGGGGTGCTCACCTCTTTGTCACACGCCACCCCCCTCACCCTCTCCTCCAGCAGTCTGATCCTCTCCTCTGGTGCTCTGTTCTTCTCCTGCTCCTGCTCTTTCTCCTGTAGATGTTATCTCACTACAGTCCAGAGTGCAGATATGTCTCTCTCCACATCCAGCTCTCCAGGTCTAGTTAAGGGGGTGTTGTTGTGCTGGACTGTTGTCTGGGTCTGTGCTGACTGGAATGTAATCACCTGCTGTTACAGCTCCACCTGCCTTCCTCCAGCTGGGTGAATGTATCCCTCATTTCAATGAGGGAGTAGTACTCTGTGCTGGGAGGTTGACTTTCCACTTGGGGTTGCTCGTCTGTGGGTTTATGTAATGAAGAGGTCTGGTCTGACCCATTCGGCGTGGGGTTATCTTTCTCAAGGGAGAGCTTCTCCTGCTGAGCAATTTCTTTGATTAGGTGAAAGTCCAGCTGAAACTGTTTGTGGTTGCCCTGTACCAATACTGTTCCAGACTTATAGAGATTTATATTAGCTGACTCAGAGTCCTCGTTGTCTAGTATCCTGAGTTTCCATCCATCGGTAACACCCACCCCCCCAACAGAGGGGTAGTGTGTTAATATAGCACTGTGCCATGCAAGGGGATGGTCTGTGTGGAAGATACGGTTGCTTATTGTTCCATTTTTATAATAGTCAGCAAAAAGTGTCTCTTGATTTTCCATAAGGAGCTTCATTGTGTACTCTTTTTGTGTCGTATTACTCTTTACATACAGAGGGTACTGTATATTAATTACCTCTGAACATTGGGAGGGTGCATCTAAGGCCGCTCCATTTGGTTGGGGCTCTCCTGCCATTGTTGGGCTCAAGGGCTTTGACACCTCTCACTTGACACGTCAGTGCTAATTGAAGTTGTATCAAGCTTGGTAGCCTTAACTTAGCATTCAACCTTAGAAAGTAAAATATATCATTGTAGTGTATTTTTTTTCTTGGCTTTTGGAATTAAAATATAGCTTCAGACTGAACATTACTCACTCAATTCCAGGTTGGATGGTGTTTTCAGGTCTCTGTTCGCCAAAGCATGTTGCTGTATAGCTTGGGAATAATAATCTTTGGTAGTTGTAAGCCTTCCAGGCAATTCCGTAATTCTGTCCAAAATCAGGTTGTAGGTCTTGAGTTTTCTCAAAATCCTAGTTTATCTAATTCTAAATGGATCTTTTTTTAAGAACATGCTGAAAAATGCAGGAGCTCATCTGCTCATGACCTCTCTGTCTCTCTCTTTAAATAAGTGTAAAATCGTTAAAAAGACTGCAATATCAATCACTGTTTTAAAAAGAAACATAGGACGTGTACATCTGAAGAGAGAAAAGGGAGGAAGGAGAGAAAATGGGGAGGTGAGAGCCATGACACTGCTGACATGATAGATGAGTTTACAGAAATCTGAGGTCCAAATTAAAGAATTGTTTCAATGCTGTGCCCTCTGTCCCACACTTTCTCACCTCATCCTCTCTCTCCTTGTCTCTAACCCTTGCTTACTTACTTCTATCCTCTCCTTTCTCTCTCCCCTCTCCCCCCGTTCATCTGTCTCTCTTTCTCTACCCATCACTCTCCTTGTCACCACCCCTCCTCATCTCTCGTACTCCCATTCCTCTCTCTCTCTTATCCTCCTCTCTCCTCATATCCGTTTCTCCTCATCTCTAACCAGTAATGACCATTCATCAACATTACAGGGACCTGTCCCTTTCAGCGCGGCCTGTTCATTATTACAGCCTGTTCAGGGCTCGCCTTTCCTCCCCTCTCCTCTTCTCTCCTCTTCCCGCCACCCCCCACTCCACTACAGTCTGGGGGAGATCCTCAACCCTTGTCTGTCCAAATGACCGCCATCTTTCACCACGCCAGAACGGCCCCGTGGGTGTCTCAGATAATGTCTGGTTGGACTCTGCACTACCTTTCCATCCCCTTAAACTCACTGGTTTATAAAATTGTAGAATTAAATGTGTTTTGCTGGTGGATATCTACTGTGGACACAGAAATATGCTCCGTAGCCTTGTTTTTATGTTATGTAAGAGATAAGCAATGTAATATAGATTGGACAATTTCACTTTCTCGTTATAGCCTTTAGCCTCGAAATAAATAGATTAAAACTTTGGTATTCATTACAAGCACACACACACACACACACACACACACACACACACACACACACACACACACACACACACACAACACACACACACACACACACACACACACACACACACACACACCATAAAGGAGACTGTAATGTGTACTATTGGATGATACAGTGGCTGCTCCACTAAAAGTTTTGCGATTATGCTGCGGGACTTAAAGGTAATTTGTGGTTTAGTACAGTACCCTGCGTCACTACTTCATTGCTCCAGACCAGCACAAGGGGGAGTTAGAGCACTGATTATGCTTTTGGGTCCCAAGGTGCTACTATGTCTGT
Organism: Salvelinus sp. IW2-2015; assembly: GCF_002910315.2. Lineage (NCBI taxonomy): Eukaryota > Metazoa > Chordata > Actinopteri > Salmoniformes > Salmonidae > Salvelinus > Salvelinus sp. IW2-2015. The sequence goes on along the minus strand of NC_036871.1, from coordinate 15,219,276 downwards.
ATAGTACTGTAGCCTACTCCCGACCGATCACGTTGTACAGCGCCTTAATGGCGCGGCGGTCTAAGACACTGCATCGCAGTCCAAAATGTGTTGCTACAGACGCTGGCCTTGACTGGGAGATCCACGAGATGACTATAGGTTTTTAGTTTCTCTACCTCTAAAAACACAAATCTATCCTACCCTGCCTTTCTAAGGTCTTCGAAAGCCAAAAAACAGATTATCGACCATTTCGAATCACACCGCACCTTCTCCGCTATGCAATCTAGTTTCAGAGCTGGTCATGGGTGCACCTCAGCCACGCTCAAGGTCCTAAACGATATCTTAACCGCCATCGATAAGAAACAATACTGTGCAGCCGTATTCATTGACCTGGCCAAGGCTTTCGACTCTGTCAATCACCACATCCTCATCGGCAGACTCGATAGCCTTGGTTTCTCAAATGATTGCCTCGCCTGGTTCACCAACTACTTCTCTGATAGAGTTCAGTGTGTCAAATCGGAGGGCCTGTTGTTCGGGCCTCTGGCAGTCTCTATGGGGGTGCCATAGGGTTCAATTCTTGGGCCGACTCTCTTCTCTGTATACATCAATGATGTCGCTCTTGCTGCTGGTGAGTCTCTGATACACCTCTACGCAGACGACACCATTCTGTATACTTCTGGGCCTTCTTTGGACACTGTGTTAACAACCCTCCATACGAGCTTCAATGCCATACAACTCTACTTCCGTGGCCTCCAACTGCTCTTAAATACAAGTAAAACTAAATGCATGCTATTCAACCGATCGCTGCCTGCACCTGCCCTCCCGTCCACTCTGGACGGTTCTGACTTAGAATATGTGGACAACTACAAATACAGAGGAGTCTGGTTAGACTGTAAACTCTCCTTCCAGACTCACATCAAACATCTCCAATCCAAAGTTAAATCTATAATTGGCTTCCTATTTCGCATCAAAGCATCCTTCACTCATGCTGCCAAACATACCCTCGTAAAACTGACCATCCTACCGATCCTCGACTTCGGCGATGTCATTTACAAAATAGCCTCCAATACCCTACTCAATAAATTGGATGCAGTCTATCACAGTGCCATCCATTTTGTCACCAAAGCCCCATATACTACCCACCACTGTGACCTGTACGCTCTCGTTGGCTGGCCCTCGCTTCATACTCGTCGCCAAAACCACTGGCTCAAGGTCATCTACAAGACCCTGCTAGGTAAAGTCCCCCATTATCTCAGCTCGCTGGTCACCATAGCAGCACCCACCTGTAGCACGCGCTCCAGCAGGTATATCTCTCTGGTCATCCCCAAAACCAATTCCTCCTTTGGCCGCCTCTCCTTCCAGTTCTCTGCTGCCAATGACTGGAACGAACTACAAAAATCTCTGAAACTGGAAACACTTATCTCCCTCACTAGCTTTAAGCACCAGCTGTCAGAGCAGCTCACAGATTACTGCACCTATACATAGCCCATCTATAATTTAGCCCAAACAACTACCTCTTCCCCTACTGTATTTATTTATTTATTTCGTTTGCTCCTTTGCACCCCATTATTTCTATTTCTACTTTTCACATTCTTCCACTGCAAATCWACCATTCCAGTGTTTTACTTGCTGTATTGTATTTACTTCGCCACAATGGCCTTTTTTTGCTCACATTGTATATAGACTTATTTTTCTACTATATTATTGACTGTATGTTTGTTTTACTTCATGTGTAACTCTGTGTTGTTGTATGTGTCGAACTGCTTTGCTTTATCTTGGCCAGGTCGCAATTGTAAATGAGAACTTGTTCTCAACTTGCCTACCTGGTTAAATAAATATATAAATWAAAAAAATAAAAATTAAATACACAGAGGCACCGTATTGATCCACTGTGTAGTTCTGTGTTATCAAGGTGCTTAGGGCTATATACTCTGCATTTATGTGGCTCTGGACATCCATTGTTAAGCATCTTATTTGTGCCACCAAAAGGTCGAGACAACAATGAACATTCTGTGGAATAATGTGTACAGGCTTATCTACTGTGCGGGGAATGTGTGTGTAATGGCTCTTAAAATGTGTGTGAGTGTGTATGACAGAGCTAGGCTTTGGCTAAACACACAAACACACACACACACACACACACAAAGTTTTAGTGAATGTCCTGCCGGTACGTGTTTCATGACATGATTAAGGTTCCAGGAATCACGGAACATCACATCCTTCCCTTTAATCAATTGACCATTTCCTAATACCATCAAACACGTATCTCTCCTGCAGAACAATTGTTGATGTACAGGCTTCAATGTGAAATAACATAAAGTAGAGCAGCCATTATCACCAGAATTGACCTTTGACCCCTTGAAAATTGCTTTAAAACCTAACATCTGGGATGACATCCACCCTTACATGGTTCATCCTCCTATCAATGTTTGATAAAGCCTGGATGCCAGCATTTAACAAGCAAAGAAAATCTACTAATAGTAAAAACGTCAATAACAAAGCATAGGTTTGCTCTATCCATTCCCTCTCCTTCTATGATGACTGTTAGATCATACACAGTACACTGAACAAACCTATAAACGCAACAATTTCATATAAGGAAATCAGTCAATTGAAAAKAAATGCATTAGGCCCTAATCTATGGATTTCACATGACTGGGAATACAGATAAACATCTGTTGGTCACAGATACCTTAATGAAAAGGTATGGGCGTGGATCAGAAAACCAGTCAATATCTGGTGTGACCATCATTTGCCTCATGCAGCGCAACACATCTCCTTCACATGGAGTTGATCAGGCTGTTGATTGTGGCCTGTGGAATGTTGTCTCACTCCTCTTCACTGGCTGTGCGAAGTTTCTGGATATTGGCGAGATCTGGAACACGCTGTCTGACACGTCGATCCAGAGCATTCCAAGCATGCTCAATGTGTGATATGTCTGGTGAGTATGCAGGCCATGGAAGAACTGGGACAATTTTTAGTTTCCAGGAATTGTGTACACATCCTTGAGACATGGGGCCGTGCATTATCCTGCTGAAACATGAGGTGATGATCTCATCATGGTATCTCTTTGAATTCAAATTGACATTGATAAAATGCAATTGTGTTCGTTGTCTGTAGCTCATGCCTGCCCATACCATAACCCCACCGCTCGCACACACGCTGCCATACATGTCGTCTGCCATCTGCCCGGTACAGTTGAAGCCGGGATTCATCCGTGAAGAGCACACTTCTCCAGCGTGCCAGTGGCCATCGAAGTTGGTTACGACGTTTATATTTTTGTTCAATGTATTATGATATTCAATTTTCTCCGCCCCCTGCACTCCACCATGGCATGGCCTCTGACCTCAGAGTGGAAGCAAATAGAAAAGGAATCATCACCTGTCATCTTGGTGATAATGGAATTCTCTAGTCTCCGCATCCCCCCCCCCCCCCCCCCCSYCCAAGGCCCTGTCTGTTAAATAACATCTCAGGTCTGAGCACATATGTATGTTGTTTGAATGTATTATGGATGTTAGAGTCAAGGGAAACAGGTTGTGATGATCAAGAGTGGAGTGTTTAGTTTCTGACGCTATCTCTCTCCATCCCTCTCTCCATCCCTCTCTCCATCCCTCTCTCCATCCCTCTCTCCATCCCTCTCTCTACCCCTACTAGTATATATCACCATCTCCCTGTCTGTTTATTTCTATTTCACTGTTTCCCTCTCCATTTCTCGCTTCTGTCTCTGTTCATATCTCTATCCCTCATTCTGTGTCCCTCTCCAACCCTATTTCTCTCTCTCTTCATCCTTCTTGCACTGATCCACTGTAGCTTTCTCTCTTCCATTTGGTTTACCCTGTTTGTAATGACACCAGGGGGGTTGCATCCCAATAGGCTCACCAAACAACAATCTGATAACACTTTCATAGCTTCCCTTTCTATAAAGAAAATAAACACACAAACCCATTTGGTTTTGTACTCGAATAGCTTTGCTTTGCCCTTCCTATTGGAGATTGATCTTCTCTTTCCCTTGCCCCCACAATTGTAAAGTGTGGCCGTGTCATTATGGTAGCTGTGTTTTTATGGGCGGGAAGCAGAGAGGAGAGATGGAGAGGCTGTGGATTCACAAAACACTTAATATTGGTGTTAATGACCTGGGGGTAGAGAGTGGTAAACGTGGCAGCATGAGGGGATATGAGAGAGACGGAGGGAGAGAGAGAAAAAAAGAGACAGACAGGATGAGATAGGCAGAGGGAGAGAGGGAGACAGACAGACAGACAGACAGACAGACAGACAGACAGACAGACAGACAGACAGACAGACAGACAGACAGACAGACAGGGAGACAGACAGACAGACAGGGAGACAGACAGACAGGGAGAGAGACAGGGAGAGAGACAGACAGACGGGGAGAGAGACAGCGAGAGAGATAGAGAGAGCGATGGAAAGATGGAGAGAGAGAAAGACTAATATATTCAGTGCAGTGTTCCTCTGCCCACGACTGCAGTGCTGCCATCAGGCCATCGACACGGCACACTCATAAAGACCATTCATCAAATCGATCTCCTGCCTTTACCTTCAAACACTGAAAAAACAGTACTCAAACTGCAGACAGGAAAGACAGGGAGCGTCTGTCCTCAGAGAGAACCAGAGCCAACAGAGAGAGAGGGAGAGAAGAACGGGAGTGACAAGGCTGACCCACTATCAGAGGCAGAGCAGTGGGCACTGACTGGGGACCTATAAGGATTCTAACGAGTCACACTTGTCCTTGGAGGAGTGGAGGAGGAAAGCGAAGAGAGTGTGTAGGGAGAGGAAGAGGAGTGAGACAGAGTAGGTAGAGGAGGAATAGGACGGGAGAAGAGAGAGGGGAGGACGGAGACCTGCAGTCAGGGAAGTGGAGCCATATGCTGGCTGTCAGTCTCCCATCAGGGACCATCTGCCCTGGTACTGACGAGGACCATTCACCCCGGTACTAGCATGGACCCAAAGGGTTAACTCACCATAGTGTATTATTCTTCACCATAACACAGGTCTGTTTACAGGGACAGAAAGGGTGAACACAGCATGCTAGTAGATACCATAGACTTCCAGTTACTGCGCTAACGCTAGTTAGCATTGGTGCACAAAACGGTATCTAATTTCCTTCATACTGGACACAGAGACAAAAATGGTATCCACGAGTTCATCTGTCTCTGGAGATGATAAAGGTCCTCAGTGCCAAAATCCCAAAGTATCCCTTTAACTGTTTAAAGGTTGCCTGGAGAGTAAGCACACACACATACACACAGAGATGCATGCACACACACATCTTTCTCTCTCAGAGTACCCTGAACGCGTATAGATTGTTTTAATGGCTAGACCACCTCCATCCAGAGAGGTTTATAAAATGCTACCGTGTCCATAATGGTCGATGAGGGTTTGGAAACCTATTCTGAACGGCACTCAAACCTGACATGACCTAATATGCCACTGAGCTTTTCACTCTGAAGGACACAAAGCTATGAAGGAAAGGGGCTTTTTATTACAGTAACACTCAAAGATAATACTATGGCCAACTGAAACTGTTCCCTAAGAGTAGTGGTGTTACATTGAAACAAGTCCCCTATGAGATTCAATGGCAATTTCTATTGTGCCCCCATTTTGGTTTCAGTAATGGTCAGTGGTGTTGTGTTAAATTTCAATCCCAAATATGGTTCAGGCACGTCATTTTATCCATATCGGGTCCTTCATGGGAGGCCTGTACAACAGGCTGAGGATGTTCCTTTTGTAGAGCCTATTTTTGATCCGTAAGCAACTGAACATTGGATGAGGAAACGAGTGTATAGGATCCATTCTCTATGACTAAGCTGTACCATGTGTGCGTCCGTTGGTGTGTGCGTGCATGCGCCAATGCGTATGTATGTAAGTGTTTGCTTTATCCTTTTTCAAAACATTCAGCTTATAGGGGGTATCTATTGCATGGATTTAAGGACCAAGGTCTTAGTATGACATTGGAATATAATGCATAGTGTGAAACAGAGATAATGACTAAACTCTATATACCCTCATAAGCCGCTCTTCTCAGTCCCTCCTCCAAGCTCCCAATTAAAAGAAAACAAGTGGCTTCTTTTTTTTTCTCCATAGGCAATCTCAATCCCTCTGACTTAATCAAACCATTTGCATGTGAACCTTTGGGCGCATTCTGTAAAGTGGAACTGACAGCATTTTAGCAACATTAAATCTCATTAAAATCTCTTCATATACACCCCCAGGAGGAATGTGATATTCTGACAAGCGAACAGTTAGATATGGTCATTTTCAGGTTTTCATAAATTCTTATAATGTTTGGGAATTACGTATACTGAGGCATTTGTGAAAATTCTATAGCAATATAGAATGGGAAAGTGGCCGTGCGTTTGGACAATTAATAGACACTGCAGTAAATAAACCTAGTAAGTAAACCTAATAAAGACATCTGTCTCGTCCAAGACCAGAGTCTACACAGACCGGTGCGCTATAGCCAATCAGAGCTACAGTAGGCCTTTATACAAACAAGTCATTTGCCACACGGGCCTGCCATCATTCACTTTGAACTGGACTGTGTGTTTACAGGCAGTTGGACCTGNCCTGCCATCATTCACTTTGAACTGGACTGTGTGTTTACAGGCAGTTGGACCTGTCATCATTCACTTTGAACTGGACTGTGTGTTTACAGGCAGTTGGACCTGCATCATTCACTTTGAACTGGACTGTGTGTTTACAGGTAGTTGGACCTGCATCATTCACTTTGAACTGGACTGTGTGTTTACAGGCAGTTGCAACAGCACAACTTTAGATCATTGGAACACATTCACTAAAAGTCACAAAATACACCTGAATAGATTAATGAAAATATGTCAATACCACARGAGTCCTCTTACATTTGGGAACTTTACTGTCCTATTGATGAAACAACCATGAAAAGGTAGGGTTCTTTCACTCAGTTATGCACATCAACAATAATCAGATCAACAACTAACGTTAGTTCTAGCCAGAGCAAGATGAGCTAAAATCTAACGAAGGAACATTAGATAAACACTCAAACCTTTTCAGCTAGTTGGCCGTCGAAATCGCACTGATAAACAATGGGGAATTGTAGCCTACTCGTCCTTCTGCAGCTTGCCTGCCAATGCATGCTTGTCCCAACCAAGCACCCAGGCTAACTGGCTAAAGTTACTAGCTAGCTACTTCCAGACACAAATGAGAGAACACCTCACTCTAACCATTTTACTCGCCGTAGCAGAGCTGGTTAGACTGTTTACATGTTATCTAGAACGTTCTTGACTAACTATAACTTTTTCTGCCTACGTTTACTGACACCGGTCATATTCAGCGGGTGTTGCGAGTTTGTAAATTCATCAGTTATTCTGCGCTCTGGCACACTCAGACGAGAGTGCTCTGAAATCAAAGTAGAGTGACCAGAGTGAATTTGCGAACTCGAGAGATATTCTAACTGAGCAACAGTCGTTCAAGATCTTGCCAGCTAACCAAATGACACCTGTATCTCTAGCTGTGTATAGCCGTAAAAACGATATGAGGGGAAAAGTCACTCACTCACCCACTCCTCCAGTGGCATGGCATGACATGACATCATCCTAGCAGCTAGCTAGCCAGCTAACGTTAGGCTCTGTGTTTTTAGCTTGCTACATAAATTGATACGCTAGCCTATTAGCCACATTATGACTGACTTGTGATCATTGACCTTGCTAGTTTGATTGTAGTGACATTTCCAGGCTTAGCGACATTCGTCCGTTTTGGTCCAGAACATTGAGTCATTGAATCTGAAGTGCATCCAGAATGGAGACAGCAAACAATGTACCAGGCCAGATGTGATTTACAACCTGATAGCAATATTTTTTGGACTCCCAAGAAATGTATTGGTGAATTATATTAATCATAGATTGAACGGCATCCATCTATTCTTCCAACAATGCCTTAGTGTGCGCCATCGAATGTTGTGTCAAATAGAACCGGCTTTTAAAACCTTTTATGAAGTCGATTTTGTGGCATAAACTGGGAATTTGATATATTCGACTGTTATTAGGATTGTCTGTTTGTTTCATATTTGCAAAGTAGTTAAAACACTGTCAGTTCCACTTTAAAGTCAATTAAAAAGTGATTCTACACATGGACTTGTCAGTTGCCGTGGGTATTGTATTTGTAGTAAATGCCGTCACACTCAGACAAACAAAATCACACATAGATATGCGAACACACTAGCAGGCAGGCAGACAGACTACACACACATGCGCATGCACACGCACACCCAAACACACCACCTCCCGTCCACACAGACACAGTTCCACTTACCTCACACACACTCTCTCTCACACCACCCGATAGGGCCTATAGAGCGCACTTGACTTCTCCATATATTTACTAGGCGAAACACTAGACTAAATAGATGGATCTATGATGGAAATGCAGTCTCACATCAACTAGTGGTCATAAAGGAAAGGAGAAAGGAGAACCTAGCCTGTGAGAGCAAGCAGGAGCATAGGCATGTAAAACAAAATATAGACAATAGACAAAGGTTCCTTATATTGCTGGAGTAATTCCAGAATTATATTGTGTTGGCTGAAAGACTTCATTAACTGTGTGTGTGTGTGTGTGTGTGTGTGTGTGTGTGTGTGTGTGTGTGTGTGTGTGTGTGTGTGTGTGTGTGTGTGTGTGTGTGTGTGTGTGTGTGTGTGTGTGTGTGTGTGTGTGTGTGTGTGTGTGTGTGTGTGGTGTGTGTGTGCGCACATGCATTTGTGTGATACGCGCACCACACACACACACATGCCTGCATCTTCATCTCCTGTGGGAAATATGCTGCGTTAATACAATATTTGCCATTAGGCCATATTACATGCTCCCATATTCCATTGAAATGTTTTTGTCTTTGGTTCTGAGAGCATTGTGCATAATGTGGCACCAAGCTGTGGTATTCAGCAGAACAATCGAAGCCTGGCGTCTTTCTCTCTCTCTCTCTCTCTCTCTCTCTCTCCATTTTTAACACTCACACTCACACTCACTTTTCAATGATGTGAATGCCACCGTTCTTTTGAAGATGCATGCCTATCCCTATCCCCGGGCCGATGGCTGCTGTTATGGTGGGATGCTGCTAGGGAAAGCACCCCTTATATGAGTTATGAGCCTGGCGAACGCAGCTCTTCCAGATAGGAGAGGGGGTTGAGAATGGACGGATGGAGGGAAATGCCTAACGCCTATTACTCCGCCCGAGCGGAAAAACCAAAACAAATGAAAGGTAGGCAATTTAGTCCAATCGTCTAGTTGGCGGCGAGAGCTGCGAGTTGGAAAACAAGTGTGATATTTACGCGGGGAGGCTGAGCCACGTCAACAAAAATGCTAAATGGTAAATTAAAGGCATGAATATGGGAAATACATTTAAATAATTCCATAAAAGGCAGTACAGGTGACAATGCCTCATTGACAGACAGACACACATACACACACTCAGAGGAGGCTGGTGGAAGTAAAGGAAGCAGGAAGTAAAAGCAGGAAGTGCACCCATGATTTGATTATTCAACTCAATTGACATGACAAAAAAGACATTCCATTGCATGAGCCACATCAGTTAGCATATTTGAATGAACATTCTACATTACCATGGATATTATTGCATCACAATACCAGGTAGCCATTGAGAGTGTACCCATGAGTTTACCAGTCAAATTGCCAGGGTTAGACGTTCCAAGCCTGTTCTATTAATTATATTTCTATGAGATGGACCTTGGACGAAGATTAATCCAATTTAGTTCACCTGATGTAACCTGATGTAACATCAGTCTCGACAATAGGAAGTAACATTTGTTTCTGCTCCACAAGCAAAGTGAGCAGCCATTCAATCCAAAGCGCTGAAAGACAACACGTTCACGACCAAGGACACACTGTGCAATCAAAGGTGGTCAATGTCAATGTCAAGAAATGCTGTAGCTCTTACATTCACTTTTTTATATCTCAACAACAACCATTGAGTTTCCACTATACCTAAAAGATTAAGTCTGAAACTGCTTCACAATCCAGTAGCAACACTACCTTTAGCCCTATGGTGAAAGGCTTATGTCCTGTGTTGTGTAGAACCAAAGGTAAAGAACTGGATGTTTATCTATCTGCTCACGACAACAACAGGATTACACAACTTTATGTTCTAAGGCATTGAGAAGATGGACTGTTTGGATAGATGAACAGATATCAGCCTCTCAGGGCTGGGCATGGAAACAGAGAAAAGGGATATTGAGAGATGTACAAATAAAGATTAGAAATATGGATGAAAAATATGGGAAATGGACACATACAAAGAGACTGAGGCGAGGGAGAAGAGGAGAGATGAGAGGAGACGAAGAGAGAGAGAGAGAGAGAGAGAGAGAGAGAGAGAGAGAGAGAGAGGACCTCAAATTGGCTATACTCAAACTCTTCAACATTATCCTCACTGCAGGTATTTTCCCCGATATTTGGAACCAGGGATTGATCACACCAATCTATAAAAATGGAGACAAATTGACCCAAATAATTACAGAGGAATTTGCGTTAACAGCAACTTGGGGAAAATTCTCTCAGTATTATAAAATAGCAGACTACATAATTTCCTTGACGAACACAACGTCCTGAGCAGAAGCCAGATTGGATTTCTAAAAAATTATCGTACAACAGACCACATTTACACCCTCCACACTCTAATTGATAAACAAGTTAACCAAAACAAAAGCATCTACTCGTGTTTTGTAGATTTCAAGAAAGCATTTGATTCAATTTGGCACGAAGGTCTTTTTTTATAAACTAATAGAAAGTGGTATTGGAGGGGAAAACATATGATTTATTATTAATCAATGTACACTAAAAACAAATGTGCGGTTAAAATTGGCAACAAGCAAACAGACTTCTTTCTCTCAGGGGCGGGGAGTGAAACAGGGCTGCCCAATAAGTCCAACACTATTTAACATCTACATTAATGAATTGGCAAAAACATTAGAAGAATCGGCAGCACCTGGTATCACCCTACACAACACTGAAATCAAGTGTCTGCTGTACGCAGATGACCTGGTGCTGCTGTCTCCCACTAAAGAGGGGTTACAGCAGCACCTAGATCGTCTTCACAGGTTCTGTCAGACCTGGGCTCTGACCGTTAACCTAAAAAACCAAAATATAATGATATTCCAAAAAAGGTCGGGAAATAAGGATGACAAATATAAATTCTATTTGGACACAGTTCTATTAGAACACACCAAAAACTACACATATCTAGGACTAAATATCAGCAACACAGGTAGCTTTCACATGGCTGTGAATGAGCTGAGAGACAAAGCAAGAAGAGCATTCTATGCCATTAAAAGGAACATCAAAATTGAAATTCCAATTAGAATCTGGCTCAAAAATTTTTCAATCAGTTATAGAACCAATTGCTCTATATGGCAGTGAAGTATGGGGTCCACTCTCTAATAATGAATTTACTAAATGGGACAAACATCCAACTGAAATATTGCATGCAGAGTTTTGCAAGACTGTATTGCAAGTACAAAGAAAAACTCAAAATAACGCATTGTAGGGCAGAATTGGGCCCAATACCCCCTCCTCATTCGAATAAGAAAAAAGAGCCATCAAATTTTACAACCATCTAAAAACAAGTGACCCTAAACATTCCATCACACAGCTCTACATGTCAAGAGATGAAACCAGAGAAGAGTCCCCTCAGCCAGCTGGTTCTGAGGCTCAGTTCACCAACCCAAACCAACCCCATAGAGCCTCGGGACAGCCCTCAGAAAATCTGGCCAACCAAATTCATCACAAAACAAAAAGAAAAATATATAACCTATTGGAAAGACACCACAAAAAATCAAAGTAAACTTCAATGCTATTTGCTCTAAACAGACAGTACATGGTGGCAGACTATCTGACCACTGTGACTTAGAAACTGAGGAAAAACATTGACTGGGTACAGACTCAGTGAGCACAGTCTGGCTATAGAGGACCGGCGTCACAGACAAAACCTGGCTGCCCAGAGAGGACAGGCTGTGCTCACTCTGCCTCCAGGGGAGAGGTTAGAGACAAGGTGCATTTCCTACTACACTGTGACAAATACTCAGACCTAAGAGCATATTTCTTTCCCAAAATTATAAACTAATACAAAGAATTTGAAACTATAAAGATGAAGAAAAAATCTAATATTTATTGGGTGAAAAGCCAAAATGTGCAGTTTTGGCAGCCAAATATGTGTCCTCTGCCCACAACCTGAGGGACAGCCAGTGAAAAATGCAAAGTAATGTTGATAATTATTTCCATATTTGTTTGTTTAGTCTTTCATACCAGGTCATTGTGTCTTCTCAGTCACATTGACACTGGTCTACTACCAGGTCATGTGTCTTCTCAGTCATGTTGACACTGGTCTACTACCATTGCTTTAATGTATTGGTTCTGTATATGATATTGTTGTTGTAGTGTTGTTAATGGTAATCCCATGTCCACTACTACTATTATTATTACTGTTTGGTCCCACCATTTATTTATATATAAATATATATTATATTTGTATATATTATACATATATTTTTATTTTTTTAGTTTTGTCGATATGTATACTTTGACAATGTAAGTAATAATGAACTTGCCATGTCAATAAAGTCAATTGAATTGAATTGAATTGAGAGAGAGAGAGAGAGAGAGAGAGAGAGAGAGAGAGACAGGAAAGTAGTGCACTCGGAAAACAAAGAAGAAAAAGAGTGAGAAGGAAAGACAAAGAGGGACGTATTCAAACACCACAGGTGAGCAGAGTTGACGAGGCGAGACAGGAGACATTCACTGCAATTACAGCTGACCTCACAGGTCTGCTGTAAAAGGAGGTACTTTAAGATTTGGCTGACCTGAGTTTGAGGACACTTCTCCTTTCAATGCATCTAACCATTCTGCCTCTCACAGTCATGCCAGTAAGTGAAGAGGAGGATGGATTCTCTACTTCTCTTTTGTTTGTGTTCTAGTTTCATTTCTCTTTTCTTTTATTCATGGTCATACTAAATACGAGGCATGGTACGTAATCTAGGAGAAGTGACTGGGAGAGATGAAAAAATTGTGAGGATTTCTAAGAGAAGGATTTTTAAGAGAAGGAAATCAATAATTGAGTCAGCTTTTTTCTGTGTGTTCTCATCCTAACAGAGTAATCATATTAAAAGAGAACAGATAAAGAGAAGCATTTCCCTCATCTATCTACACACAATATCCCATAATGACAAAGCAAAAACAGGTTTTAAGAAATGTTTGCAAATGTATTAAAAATAAAAACGGAATTACTTAATTATTCAGACCCTCTACTCAGTACTTAGTTGAAGCACCTTGGGCAGCGATTACAGCCTCGAGTCTTCTTGGGTATGATGCTTCAAACTTGGCACACCTGTATTTGGGGAGTTTCTACAATTCTTCTCTGCATATCCTCTCAAGCTCTGTCAGGTTGGATGGGGAGCGTCGCTGCACAGCTATTTTCAGGTCTCTCCAGATGTTAGATCAGGTTCAAGTCCGGGCTCAGGCTGGGCCACTCAAGGACATTCAGACACTTGTCTCAAAGCCACTCCTGCGTTGTGTTGGCTGCGCTTAGGGTTGATGTCCTGTTGGAAGGTGAACCTTCGCCCCAGTCTGAGGTCTTGAGTGCTCTGGAGCAGGTTTTCATCAAGGATCTCTCTGTACTTTGCTCCGTTCATCTTTCCCTCTATGATCCAGAATAGTCCCACAGTCCCTGCCGCTGAAAAACATCCCCGCAGCATGATGCTGCCATCACTATGCTTCACCGTAGGGATGGTGCCAGGTTTCCTCCAGACGTGACGCTTGGCATTCAGGACAAAGAGTTCAATCTTGGTTTCATCAGACCAGACAATCTTGTTTCTCATTGAGAGTCCTTTAGGTGCCTTTTGGCTAACTCTAAGCAGGCTGCCATGTGCCTTATACTGAGAAGTGGCTTCTGTCTGGCCACTTTACCATAACGGCTTAATTGGTGGAGTGCTGCAGAGATGATTGTCTTTCTGGAAGGTTCTCCCATCTACACAAAGGAACTCTGGAGCTCTGTCAGAGTGACCATCGGGTTCTTGGTCACCTCCCTGACCAAGGCCCTTCTCCCCCAATTGCTCAGTCTTGGTGGTTCCAAATTTCTTTCATTTAAGGATGATGGAGGTTACTGTGTTCTTGGGGACCTTCAATGCTTCAGAAATGTTTTGGTACCCTTCTCAAGCTCTGTGCCTAGACATAATCCTGTCTTGGAGCTCTACAGACAATTCCTTTGACCTCTTGGCTTGGTTTTTTTCTCTGACATGCATTGTCAACACCGGGACCTTATATAAACAGGTGTGTGTAAATCAAATCAACTGAATTTACCACAGGTGGACTCCAATCAAGTTGTACAAATATCTCAAAGATGATCAATGGAAACAGGATGCACTTGAGCTCAATTTCGAGTCATATAGCAAAGGGTCTGACTACTTATGTAAATAAGGTATATCTGTTTTGTTTTTTTATAAATGTGCAAACATTTCTAAAAACCTGTTTTCACTTCGTCATTATGGGGTATTGTGTGTAGATTGATGAGGAAAAAATATGTATTTAAATCAAATTTAGAATAAGGCTGTAACATAACACAATGTGGAAAAAGGGAAGGGGTCTGATTACTTTCCAAATGCACTGTAAATATACGTACAAAACATTAGGACTACCTCCCTAATATTGAGTTGCACCCCCTCATTTGCCCTCAGAACAGCCTTAATTCGTTGGGGCATGGACTCTACAAAATGTCGAAAGTGTTCCACGGAGATAATAGCCCATGTTGACTCCAATGCTTCCCACAGTTTTGTCAAGTTAGCAGGATATCCTTTGGGTGGTGGACCGTTCTTGATACACATGGAAAACTGTTGAGAGTGAAAACCCCAGCAGCGTTGCAGTTCTTGTCACAATTCACTTGGTCAGGCTATGTCATGGAAAGAGCAGGTGTTCATAATGTTTTGTACACTCAGTGTATGTGTATATATACAGTACCAGTCAAAAGTTTGGACACACCTACTCATTCAAAGTAAAAATATATATATATGTTTTACTATGTTCTACATTGTTGAATAATAGTGAAGACATCATATTTTAGATTTCAGATTCTTCAAAGTAGCCACCCTTTGCCTTAATGACAGCTTTGCACACTCTTGGCATTCTCTCAACCAACTTCACCTGGAATGCTTTTCCAACAGTCTTGAAGGAGTTCCCACATATGCTGAGCACTTGTTGGCTGCTTTTCCTTTACTGTGCATTCTAACTCATCCCAAACCATCTCAATTGGGTTGAGGTCAGGTGATTGCGGAAGCTGCTCATCTGATGCAGCACTCATCACTCTCCTTCTTGGTCAAATAGCCCTTACCGGGCCCTCCTAGTGGCGAAGTGAACTAAGGCACTGCATCGCAGGGATATCTTTGTCCCATCGCACACGAGTGACTCCTGTGGAGGGCATGGCACAGTGCACGCTGATACAGTCGCCAGATGTACGGTGTTCCCTCCGACACATTGGTGCGGCTGGCTTCCGGGTTAAGTGGGCATTGTGTCAAGAAGCAGTGTGGCTTGGTTGGGTTGTGTTTCGGAGGATGCACGGCTGTCGACCTTCACCTCTCCCGAGTCTGTACGGGAGTTGCAGCAATGAAACAAGACTGTAGCTACCAATTGGATACCACRAAATTGGAGAGAAAAAGGGGTAAATATATATATCTCTCTCTCTATATATATATATGTAAACAATAGCCCTTACACAGCCTGGAGGTGTGTTGGGTCATTGTCCTGTTGAAAAACAAATGATAGTCCCACTAAGCACAAACCAGATGGGATGGAGTATCACTTCAGAATGCTGTTGTTGCCATGCTGGTTAAGTGTGCCTTGAATTCTAAATAATTCAAAGACAGTGTCACCAGAAAAGCACCACACACCATCACACCTCTTCCTCCATGCTTCATGGTGGTAATCACACATGCAGAGATCATCCGTTCACCTTCTCTGTCTCTCACAAAGACACGGCAGTTGGAACCAAAAATCTCAAATTTGGAAATTGTTGTTTAACCTAACGTTGTCAATTTTCACATGCGCTTGGTTCATCTCAAAAGGGCTAAACTAAATAATAGAATGGGATCAGACAATCACCTGAGGTTCTTGAGAAGTGATTATTTGGGCTCTGTAATTTACTCCTGTAACAGAAGCACACTGCAGGACGTGCGTTTTGTGCGCTTGATAGAGTCCTTCTTCACGCGAACACACACACACGCTGGTCCATGTGATTGCCTGTCCTGTGCATCCCTGTTCCCCATCTTGAGTGTATAAGATTGATGATGTCTACTCAGAGCAGCATAATCTACCCAGTTGCCAGAACAAAACCTAGCAACACAGCCTCATCATCCTCCACTGTGTGTTGTTGTGTGCTGTGTCACCGAGATTAAGATGCTCTTCTCCATGGCCACTGAAGGATCAGCCAGCCACGATCCCTGTATTTTTTCCTCCTCTTTCCCTTTCAGCCTCCAGACTCCAGGGTCACAGTTCCACCTCTCTTCTCTCTCTCTCTCTTCACCCTCTCTCTCCTCTCTCTCTCTCTCTCTCTCTCTCTTCTCTCTCTCTCTCTCTCTCTCTCTCATAGCAATATCTAAAAAAGAGAGAATAATAGTTTTTATCAGTTGTTGAGTTCTGTCAACTAGGTAACATTAGTCCACAGCCAAATCCTTTT
>NC_036871.1:15180320-15201810 GCF_002910315.2 Salvelinus sp. IW2-2015 | reverse complement strand
TGCATGCACACTGTACTTAGAGCGATAACACCTTGCAAAGGAGAAGAGTGTAGGTCAACATTGGGCTGCAGTGCCTAGATTTGATGGATGAATGGAACATTTTGAAGGGCCATTTGCCAAATCAATAACATTGATTTCAATTGCAGTTTTGTAAGCATTAATTGTTCACAGGGGGACATGGGATTTCCACATGTATAGATAAGTCACGTTACAAGGAAGCCCTTTGGTGAAAATGTTACATAGAGGCCCTATAGAGTTATATAGCCCATAGATCTCAAGAGAACACAAAGTGCAAGGAGGCCCTATAATTTTACCAGTATCAAAGAGGCCCTACCAAGTAGCAAAGAGGCCCTATCATGGTAGCAGAGAGGCCATGTCGGTATCAAAGAGGYCTTGTCRGTATCAAAGAGGCTCTATTTCAGATTGCGTAGAGGCCTTTCCAGATATCTGTAAAGGCCCCCCACCTGATTTGAGCCCCACATTTTTTGCAAAAAAAAATGCCTGTTTTTCATGTTACTTTGGCATTAATATTTGTCACATAACAGTTTGCAAATGTAAAAAAATAAATATAATTGAGTTAATAAAGCCTCATACAATGAACTAGTAACCGAAAGGTTGTAAGATCGAATCCCAGAGTTGACAAGGTAAAAATATGTCGTTCTGCCCCTGAACAAGGCAGTTAACCCACTGTTCCTAGGCCATCATTGAAAACAAGAATTTGTTCTTAACTGACTTGCGTAGTTAAATAAAGGTAAAATAAATCAATTTTAAAATACAAACATGGTCTCTTTTTTGTTTTCTTGAGTAAGGCAGCTCCAAAATGCAGGTGTTTCAGCCTAGCTCAGTGCTTTCTGTGGTGGTGGTGCAGCCAGCGGAAAATGTAGGGGTTCGTAATATTCTCTAGTTGTGCCGTGATTGGCTCAGTGTTCTGTCACTCATGGGGACACTACGTCACTGCCAAATCTATGGGTAGAGCTCGAAAATTCATGCCCCTTGGGTGCCATAGAGTTACATTAGAAGTGCCTATCCAAGAAGGCTCAAGGTCATTGGCCACAGATAAAATGACGTCAAAATGATAAATATTCAACATTGGCCTTGCCGTCAATCCAGCATGATTTTTGACAYGCTCAAAACAACTGTTAACTCGGATCTAGGAAATCTGACTTCAGTGAGTTCAAACAACTGGGAACTCAGAAAAAAWTTTGCTCCAACTGGGAAAATAGGTTTTGAACGGTCATCCAAGTCAGGAACTCGGGCCTCTTTCTAGAGCTACGACCTGCAGATCACTGACGTCATCATGATTCAACTTTGCTTTTTCAGAGTTCCCAGTCGTCTTGAAAGCACCATAAATCCAGAGAATGACAGACTTTGATGACAAAGTTTGATTACAAAATTTGCCCACGAAGGACCGCCGTGCCACCTTCCTGTTCAAGTGAGCACAGCACAACAAGGTGAGTCCAAAAATGTCTTGTATGCTGCTGCTAACATAATGTAATATGCCAAGGAGGTATGTATACTGTAGCTAAGAAAATAATACTAAGTGTATGTTGTGTAGTAAGCTGTTAGTAGCACATGTGCCTCACCCTGATAATTTTGTCTATGTTCCCCTCATAATTTCACCTACTGTTCTGACTTGGTGGTGCACATGTAGCCTATAACCTGTTTCAGAGAAATGTAATCATTGAATATTGTAAGAGCTTTCATTGTCTGCTTATATACCCCCTTTATTTATCCACGGTTCTGATTTGATGTACAGGGAGAACACTGTAAGAACGTGCCATGTTCTGAATACTCAGGCTGTACATTTCAAAAGTGCTGAACAAATAGTTATATTGACTACGTCYGTCCTAGCTCGCTCATTAGTGTCTTATTCAAAATTACGGATTACCTCTTATCCGCTTCGTCCCCTTATGCCATAGTTTGTACATCTCAATAGTCATTAGAAACCACATTTRTTTAAGCAAGTCAGCTATTTCAGCTATGTTTTTTTTAAAGGCAGTAAATGAGGATGAATTAACTGTTTTGCTGCCAGACTAGGCTCTGCTGATAGCAGGTGTTATAGGTTAGCGTTTAGTGTTGTTTAGTTTAGTGTTTAGTGATGTTATTGTTGTAGTGATTGGCATGCAACCCCCCACCCCCCACCCCCTCCCCCCCACTCCCCCCCCCCCCCCTCCAAAACAAATGGTTTGCCCCACCCAGATTTACATGCTAAAATCTCCACTTCCCTCATCACTTCAATCTTTTTGTGCCTGTGCCTGTGCCTGTGTGCCTGTGCTGTGCCTGTGCCTGTGCCTGTGCCTGTCCTGTGCCTGTGCCTGTGCCTGGCCTGTGGCCTGTGCGCCTGTGCCTGTGCCTGTGCTGTGCTGTGTGTGTGGAATAATGGATGTGTGTGTCTGGCCAGCAGATGGTCAGATGGTCAGCCAGGCTTCTCCTATTTAAGACATGCGGAGAGCACATCAATGCCTGACGGGGACAGCCATCAATTTGACCAGCCCTGATCATATCTCACACACACACACACACACAAACACAAACGCACACACACACACACACCCCATGAGACATCCATTAACTCATCCCTACCTACCCTCTCACACCTGCCATAGGCCAGGACAAAGACTTTCAATTCCATTTCCCTTAATCTTCCCTTTTATTCCACCCAATTTCACCTTCTCCCACCCCATCTTCCACCCACCTCGCCCCCTTTTCCCCACACTATTCCATCCTTCTTTCCATCCCAACCACTGCCTTTCCTCTACTCCTTTGACTTTGTATCCCAAACCCTATCACTCTTTGTTACAGTGTGTCTACAGTGCCTTGCAAAAGTATTCATCCCTCTTGGAGTTTTTCCTTTTTTGTTGCAATACAACCTGTAATTTAAATGGATTTTATGTCATGGACGTACACAAAATAGTCCAAATTGGTGAAGTGAAATGAAAAAAATTCAACAAAATAAAAAACAACGGAAAAGTGGTGCGTGCACATGTACAGTTGAAGTCGGAGGTTTACATACACCTTAGCCAAATACATTTAAACTCAGTTTTTCACAATTCCTGACATTTAATCTTAGTAAAAAGTCTCTGTCTTAGGTCAGTTAGGATCACCACTTTATTTTAAGAATGTGAAATGTCAGAATAATAGTAGAGAGAATTATTTATTTCAGCTTTTATTTCTTTCATCACATTCCCAGTGGGTCAGAAGTTTACATACACTAAATTTGTATTTGGTAGCATTGCCTTTCAATTGTTTAACTTGGGTCAAATGTTTCGGGTAGCCTTCCACAAGCTTCCCACAACAAGTTGGGTGAATTTTATCCCATTCCTCCTGACAGAGCTGGTGTAACTGAGTCAGGTTTGTAGGCCTCCTTGCTCGCACACGCTTTTTCAGTTCTGTCCACAAATGTTCTATAGGATTAGAACGGGTCTAGCCCGGCGCTTTTGTGATATGCAACCTAATACGTTGACATTGTTGTCCTTAACACATCTTATGGCTGCAGAGGCAGTATTGAGTAGCTTTAGATGAAAGGTGCACAGAGGTGCCCATAAGTTAAACTGGTCTGCTCCTCATCCCAGTTGCTAATATATGCATATATATATTATAGAAAACACCTCGGATGTTTCTAAAACTGTTGAATGATGTCTCGTGAGTATAACAGAACTCATATTGGCAGGCAAAAACCTGAGAAAAAATCCAAACAGGAACTGGGAATTCTGAGGTTGTTCGATTTTCGACACAGCCCCTACAGATCACACAGGGGATATGGATGAGTTTGCACATCCCTACGGCTTCCACTAGATGTCAACAGTCTGTAGAACCTTGTCTGATGCCTCTACTGTGTGGTGGGGCTGAAGGCGCCAGGAAATAGTCAGGTTTACCATGATCTGGCCATGCTCTGACCATGCGCGTTCACATGAGAGGGAGCTCTGTTCCGTCGCATATCTGAAGTCAATATGTAATTCTCCGGTTGAAACGTTACTGAAGATTTATGTTAAAAACATTCTTCTAAAGATTGATTCCAATACATCGTTTGACATGTTTCTACTGACTGTTACGGAACTTTTTTGACATTTCGTCAGCTTTTAGTGAACGTGCTTCTGACTTTGGATTTGTTTACCAAACACCTGCAACAAAAAAATAGCTATTTTGTACACAAATTGATGGACATTACCGGAACAAACAAACATTTCTTGTGGAAGTGGGAGTCCTGGGAGTGCATTCTCGACGAAGATCAGCCAAAGGTAAGCTGAAGATTTTAATGCTTTTAGAAGTTTGTTTGACTGCCACAATTTGGCGGGGTAAACTGTATGGCTTCCTTTTTCGGCTGAACGCTGGTTCTGAGATTACTATCTGAATATTGTGCTTTGCGTAAAGCTTTTTGAAAATCTGAACACAGCGGTTGCCATTAAGAACAAGATGTATTCTTAATTATATGTAAAACATGTTATCTTTCATCAAAGTTTATGATGAGTATTTATGTTATTTACTGGCTCTCTGCAATTTCTCCTATTTGGAGGCATTCTGCTGAACATGGCGCCAATTGTAAACTGAGGTTTTTTTGGATATATAAATATGAATGAACGCTTTATCAAACAAAACATATATGTATTGTGGTAACATGAAGTCCCTATGAGTGTGTCATCTGATGAAGATCCCAAAGGTTAGTGATTCATTTTATCTCTATCTCTGCTTTTTGTGACTCAAGTCTTTGGCTGGATGGAAAAATGACTGTTTTTCCTGGTGATTTTGCCCCGAGGAACGCCGGGTTTGACACCTACATAATCGTTTGTGGTGCTTTCGCTGTAAAGCCTATTTGAAATCTGACACTTTGGTGGGATTAACAACAAGATTATCTTTACAATGGTATAAGATACATGTATGTTTGAGGAATTTTAATTATGAGATTTCTGTTGATTGAATTTGGCGCCCTGCACTTTCACTGGCTGTTGTCATATCATCCTGTTAATGGGATTGCAGCCATAAGAAGTTAAGCCATTTTGTCGCAACTTTGGAAGTATGCTTGGGGTGATTGTCAATTTGGAAGACCCATTTGCGAACAAGCTTTAACTTCCTGACTGATGTCTTGAGATGTTGCTTCAAAATATCCACCTAATTTTCCTCCTCATGATTCTATCTATTTTGTGAAGTGCACCAGTCCCTCCTGCAGCAAAGCACCCCCACAACATGATGCTGCCACCCCCGTGCTTCACGGTTGGGATGGTGTTCTTCGGCTTACAAATKTATATATATAAAAATATAGAAAGAATATGGCACCACAACAAACCTTTCAAGAGAGGGCCGCCCACCAAAACTCATGGACCAGGCAAGGAGGGCATTAATCAGAGAGGCAACAAAGAGACCAAAGATAACTCTGAAGGAGCTGAAAAGCTCCACAGCGGAGATTGGAGTATCTGTCCATAGGACCACTTTTAGCCGTACACTCCACAGAGCTGGGCTTACGGAAGAGTGGCCAGAAAAAAGCCATTGCTTAAAGAAAGAAATAAGCAAACACATGTGGTGTTCGCCAAAATGCATGTGAGAGACTCCCCAAACATGTGGAAGAAGGTACTCTGGTCAGATGAGACTAAAATTGAGCTTTTTGGCCATCAAGGAAAACACTATGTCTGGCGCAAACCCAACACCTCTCATCACCCCGAGAACCCCATCCCCACAGTGAGGCATGGTGGTGGCAGCATCATGCTGTGGGGATGTTTTACATCGGCAGGGACTGGGAAACTGTTCAGAATTGAAGGAATGATGGATGGCACTAAATAATTGGGAAATTATTGACGGAAACCTGTTTCAGTCTTCCAGATATTTGAGACTGGGACGGAGGTTCACCTTCCAGCAGGACAATGACCATAAGCATACTGCTAAAGCAACACTCGAGTGGTTTAAGGGGAAACATTAAATGTCTTGGAATGGCCTTGTCAAAGCCCAGACTTCAATCCAATTGAGAATCTGTGGTATGACTTAAAGATTGCAGTAAACCAGCGGAACCCATTCATCTTGAAGGAGCTGGAGCAGTTTTGCCTTGAAGAATGGGCAAAAATCCCAGTGGCTAGATGTGCCAAGCTTATAGAGACATACCCCAAGGGACTTGCAGCTGTAATTGCTGCAAAAGGTGGCTCTACAAAGTATTGACTTTGGGAGGGTGAATAGTTATGCACGCTCAAGTTTTCAGTTTTTTGTCGTATTTCTTGTTTGTTTCACAAAAAAACGATTTAGCATCTTCAAAGTGGTAGGCATGTTGTGTAAATCAAATGACATAAACCCCCCAAAAATCTATTTTAATTCCAGATTGTAAGGCAACAAAATAGGAAAAATGCCAAGGGGGGTGAATACTTTGAATACAGCAAGCCACTGTATATGGGAGCTAGGACCATAAAACTGCAGCAGGCAAATTCCCCGTTCAGCAATAAATCTGAATCTCAGTCAGCACCTAAATCAGCACCTACCTACACCCTACCCACTATCGCTCTCCCCTAGCACCCTACCCTCAGCACCATACCCCAGCACCATACAGCGTCCTCTCCCTTTCTCCCCTACCCATAGCACCCTAACCTTATCCTCTGCTACTCCTAACACCCATCCCACAAGCCTGTGCGCCATCCCTGACCCGTGGAGTGACATGCGCTAACCCAGACTCTCATTCAAACACAGTCAACCGATGCACAGCCACACTCTTTTTTCACTCTTCACACACAATTGCCCTCTTTCCCTCTATACCTCAGCTCGCTCGAGTCTCCCTTAATCCTACACGCCCCCCTTTTCCTCCCTCAACTGAAAGCCACCCCCTCCTCTTACTCCTTCCCCCTCTCCTTGTCCAGCTCTCCTTTCCCCCTCTCGTTCCACTCTAAAGGTTTCTCTAATCTCTCATTGCCAAAACGGAAAACCCTCCACTCCATCCCTCTCCTTTTCCTCTGTTTCTATTCTTGACATTCGTCCCACGCCCCCTTTCCTCCCTTCCTCTTCTCTCCTCCATCTGAGGTTGTTTTCTCCAGACTCCAAAGAACACAGTGGCCACTGTGTGTGTCTGTCTGAGCCATTACCTTTCACGCCTGCTTGCCCCCGGCCTGCTGCATGGCTGAATGGCAGAGGTCAAAGGGCACTCTCCTCTGTGGGACACCATATTTAATTCATCATCACTGCCAGCAGCTCTGTGCTGTGTGGTGTGTGTGTGTGTGTGTGTGTGTGTGTGTGTGTGTGTGTTGTGTTTGTGTGTGTGGGGTGTGTGTGTGTGTGTGTGTGTGTGTGTGTGTGCTGTGTGTGTGTGTGTGTGTTGTGTGTGTGTTTGTGTGTGTGTGTGTTGTGTGTGTGGTGTGTGTGTGCGCGTGCGTGAGAGGGAGAGAGGGAGAGGGAGAGCAAGAAAGACTGAAAGAAGAGAGAGAGAGAGAGAGAGAGAAGAGAGAGAGAGAGAGAGAGAGAGAGAGAGAGAGAGAGAGAGGTGAACCATGTAACTGTGTGTATGAGTCATTATTGCTTTGAATAAGTGGTCTAGTCACATCTGCTTGCCTTGTCTTCTACTTTCCTATATGAACATATGCCGTATGTGTTTGGGTGTGTGTGTCTACATGTGGTCAACTGACATATCATGGTTTGAAGTGCACTATATAGGGAATAGGGTGCCATTTAGGACACAGTCAGTATGTCCGGAGGAAGATGTAATTCACTTCAAACCTACTGTATTTATACAGACCATTACATCAATGTGAGTTTACATACATCCTCCTTAAATAAAACTTAATCCTATGTGCTGTATGCCTAGTTTATCATTTGCTTTGTTATACTGTATACACTTTCATGCCATTTCTGCTCATCGTATAAGGCACTCAAGCATGTTTTTGACAGAGATCCTATAACAAAATGCTGCAGTTTTAAGCCTTGGGCTGTTACCGTATATAAATACCCCCTAACGTCTGCAATCGACTCTGTTTGATACCGCTATGACCTCTCACCCTCTGTAAATGTGTGCGTGGTGATCTAGCCTCATCTTTCAACGTATCTCTCAGACATATCATTGCCTTGAGCAGATCTGCACCGGGCGCTATAAACACACAGACAGAGCAAGGGTGCTGTGTTCTTCCGTTAACTTCCACTAGTGAGACTGCATTCTCCCTGCAGCAAGGCTCAATCCCTGAACCCTTACAGCGAGAACAGCTTAAAAAAAAATTTGAGAAGAGACAAGAGACAATAACTCCTTGGTACTTAGCCTTGCTTTGCTGAACAAGCCTCAATGAAATMGAAATAGAACTACCTAAGTATTTACTACAAGAATCTGGGTCAAAACCCCTAGCTGTGTCTTCACACTTTTCTGCAAGAATCTTACAAACAAAGAACCCTGACTGTCTTCAAATATCAACCCCAAAAAAAGTATCTTCAAACCCTGCAGGTATATGTTGCCCTTAAACCCAGATCTACTATCAGCTTACCTTCCTCAGATGCTAGTTTTAACCATTAGGGAAAAAACTGAAAACTGACCTTGGATCAGCGACCAGGGACAACTCCTATTCTATTTCATGCAGTACCCACTATCCTACAGAATAAACACAGTATTTCATTGCTCTGAGTGAATGTGTAGATGGAGCTAGATTCTTGAGTGGATGCAGTAGTGTGTGTGTGTGTGTGTGTGTGTGTGTGTGTGTGTGTGGTGTGTGTGTGTGTGTGTGTGTGTGTTGTGTGTGTGTGTGTGTGTGTGTGTGTGTGTGTGTGTGTGTGTGTGTGTGTGTGTGTGTGTGTGTGTGTGTGTTGTTGTGAGTGTGTGTGTGTGAGAGTGTGTGTGTGTGTGTGTGTGTGTGTGTGTGTGTGTGTGTGTGTGTGTGTGTGTGTGTGTGTGTGTGTGTGTGTGTGTGTGTGTGTGTGTGTGTGTGTGTGTGGTGGTGGTGTGTGTGTGTGTGTGTGTGTGATGTAGCTCACTAGGGTGCGAGAGCTCCACTCAATACAGTACTGATTTAGTACTGAGGCAATCTGACATCGAACATCATGCATAGCTCTCCGTAATGGCTGTGAGATTTTGAGGCTCCTTGACCTGTAGGAAAGGCTCTCATTTTTCTTTTACTTTTAGGGAACTGTCCCTTTTAATTACACTTTTTGTTTAACTGTCCGTTTAACTGCAGGCACCTCTAGGCAATAGAGATGTACAGAGAGAGTAACATCTCATCAGTCCTCTATAGAGTCCCACGGTGGAGGTGTCATAAYACCCATAAAACCTAGCAGTCAAACAGGGAAATGGTTCCAATTGTATCTTGGATTGAGCAAACCTTCCCATATAATTCTGATAACTCCATGAAAGACATAACTCTACCATTTCAATTTACAATATCATTTAAAAACAAAATACCCTCTTCAAACATCTTTTCCATAGTGTGGCACATCATTTAATTGTCAGACATTTTTTCTGTTACTGCAAGTTAGTGCTAGTTTGACCACCAGAGGGCATCTTTGAGAATCATTTGATAGTCTTCCATATTGGCATTACCAGAGACAGGGAGGGCACGCGGGAGACCGGGGTTCAATTCCCCGACAGGGAGGAATGAGTTTGCCGTTCTTGTAAATAAGAATGTGTTCTTAACTGATTCCATATGTGTTATTTCAATGTGGGGATCTCATGCGTGGTAATAACTACAGTACATGTATATAGGACTTGCATCCTTGGCACAATAAAGTTATTATATTCTACTCAATCCATAGGTTTCATTAATGCCATTCAGACTTGAAGTTGATACAACAACTATGATAGCTGAGGTTCATAGATAGGTTCTGAACTAATATTAATTCCAAACATTTTAGGGTCCATACACAGATCGGCTACATACTGTAGCTAGCTACACATCCATAGGCATACAGTTATTTTGATCCTCCACTACACAATTAGCAAATAAATAGTTAGCTAGCTATGTTACTTCAGCTGCATTGCACGGCAAAGCAAGTTCACACAATTGTACATTCAATTTGCAGTAAATGCTTTAGCTAGCTAGATTCTTTACATCCACTGTTTCCCAAGACGACAGCCTGGTTTGCTGGTTTTCTCAGGAGTCCCTAAAACATTAAACAACATGAATTACAATGTTATACTCATGTCATTACACCAGCTAGCTAGCTGGCTAATGTTAGCTAGTCAGCTAACTTGCTAAATATCAATTTTCGTAAATTAACTTTATGACAAAAGATATGCACAATCATTTGTCTCTACGTTAACTCACATATTCTTCTCAATTGTACATGTTTTGCTTGACTCGTTATGATGTTATAACTACTTACATTTGCTTCCACTGTAATGTTTTGTCAGCCATCTTTGCTGAAGAAAGTCACCAGGGACAAATGCGTCATTGGAACCAATCGATATGATTGGTCATATAAAAACCTTGGGACCCAAATGCATAATGAATGCTCTAACTCCCCCTTGTGGTGGTCTGGAGCAATGAAACGGTGACGCTTGGTACCTCTAAGTACCACGGTGTAAGCTCGCAACTTTTAAAGGAGGAACCACTGTACAATTTTGTTTACATTTTTAGCACATTTGGAAATGATTTGGATTACTGTTTGAGGAAAATAAATGACAGCTAAACCTCTCTAGACAGGAACCTCAGGTCTCTCTCCCTATCCTTGTCCTCTTACCGAGACATCCTGCATCAGCTCCTACCTCATTCAGTGCATTCAGAATAGGCAACCTGTCTGAACACTACCCGACAGTGAGATACAGTGTGTTTGACACAGAATTCCTTGCTAGAACTGTACATGCTCCAGGCAGAACACATAACATTTAAGACCTTTCAATGTCTGTAAATGTGGCTCAAGTCTGATGACAAAAGTTGCTGAAGGAACTACTGTACCATAGCTAAAGTCCATGTCTCTGTCGTATTCTGTCACAGTGGTATGTTTACAGTCAGCAGGGAGGTACAACTATCACGTTACCAGGTCGGAAATGTTTTATTTGCCTTCTTCAGTGAGAATGGGTTTTGTATTACTGTGTCTTTTTAAAGGTGCAAAATGCAGGAATCGCTCCACCATTTCCTGACTGTCAATGTTCTAATAGTTTGTCGAATTTCAGTTTGTGACAGAACAAGCACTCAGAGTGTAGATAATCATTGTACCATCTAAAACGCTGTGAAATATATTATCAATTACCAAAAATATTGTAAATATTGCAAAAAAGAAACGTTCTCTCACTGTCAACTGTGTTTGTTTTCAGCAAACTTAACGTGTAAATATTTGTATGAGCATAACTAGATTCAACAACTAGGACATAAACTGAACAAGTTCCACAGACATGTGATTAACAGAAATTGAATAATGTGTCCCTGAAGAAAGGGGGGGTCAAAATCAAAAGTAACAGTCAGTATCTGGTGTGGCCACCAGCTGCATTATGTACTGCAGTGCATCTCCTCCTCATGGACTGCACCAGATTTGCCAGTTCTTGCTGTTAGATGTTACCTCACTCTTCCACCAAGGCACATGCAAGTTCCCGGACATTTCTGGGGGGAATGGCCCTAGCCCTCACCCTCTGATCCAACAGGTCCCAGACGTGCTCAATGGGAATGATATCCGAGCTCTTCGCTGGCTATGGCAGAACACTGACATTCCTGTCTTGCAGGAAATCAAGCACAGAACGAGCAGTATGGCTGGTGGCATTGTCATGCTGGAGGGTCACCACA
The DNA here is from genome assembly GCF_002910315.2 of Salvelinus sp. IW2-2015. NCBI lineage: Eukaryota > Metazoa > Chordata > Actinopteri > Salmoniformes > Salmonidae > Salvelinus > Salvelinus sp. IW2-2015. The sequence goes on along the minus strand of NC_036871.1, from coordinate 15,190,159 downwards.
TGAAGGAGGAGGATGTCTTCCCTGTAACGCACAGCGTTGAGATTGCCTGCAATGACAAAAAGCTCAGTCCGATGATAGTGTGACACACCGCCCCAGACCATGACGGACCCTCCACCTCCAAATCGATCCCGCTCCAGAGTACAGGCCTCGGTGTAACGCTCATTCCTTCGACAATAAACGCGAATCCGACCATATCACCATACAAAACCGCGACTTGTCAGTGAATAACTATTTTTGCCAGTCCTGTCTGGTCCAGCAACAGTGGATTTGTGCCCATAGGCGACATTGTTGCCGGTGATGTCTGGTAGATAATAGGCCTGCCTTACAACAGGCCTATAAGCCCTCAGTCCAGCCTCTCTCAGCCTATTGCGGACAGTCTGAGCACTGATGGAGGGATTGTGCATTCCTGGTGTAACTCGGGCAGTTGTTGTTGCCATCCTGTACCTGTCCCGCAGGTGTGATGTTCGGATGTACCGATCCTGTGCAGGTGTTGTTACATGTGGTCTGCCACTGCGAGGATGATCAGCTGTCCATCTTGTCTCCCTGTAGCGCTCTTAGGCGTCTCACAGTATGGACATTGCAATTTATTGCCCTGACCATATCTGCAGTCCTCATGCCTCCTTGCAGCATCCCTAAGGCACGTTCATGCAGATGAGCAGGGACCCTGGCCATCTTTATTTTGGTGTTTTTCAGAGTCAGTAGAAAGGCCTCTTAAGTGTCCTTAAGTTTTCATAACTGTGACCTTAATTGCCTATCGTCTGTAAGCCGTTAGTGTCTTAACGACCGTTCCACAGGTGCATGTTCATTAATTGTTTATGGTTCATTGAACAAGCATGGGAAACAGTGTTTAAACCCTTTACAATGAAGATCTGTGAAGTTATTTGGATTTTTACGAATTATCTTTGAAAGATGGTCCTGAAAAAGAGACGTTTCTTTTTTTGCTGAGTTTATTTTCAACCGAAAGTAAAAGATGCAAAAACAAAACTTAAGAACGGGAAGCATAGAAATATCGCAAATAGACCAGATCTACCGCTTACTTGACTTGCKTTCAATGATCTATAACTGACATTTCTGTGAATTTGGTCACGTTTCCCCAAAAGTTACATATTGTAGCTTTAAATGAACAACAGTATTTTTTGGGAGAACCGTCATCAAGTTCTTTCTGGAAATAAAATTATGAAATTAAATGGGGAATGGAGAATGCTGACCACCTCCATTTCTGTCCCCTGTGTCTAGTGTGCATGCTGAGGACTATGGTTGGTGAGAGGGGGCTAGGCCAAGGCCCAACAAATGCCAGGCAGTATTAACCACATTCTCTCTGATACACTGTTACCCATCAGACATCCTGTTAGTCCCCACACCCTGTAGAGCTCTCATCTAAGAAACACACACACCCTCAGCCCAGCTCTGCCCTCAGCTCAGCTCTGCCCTCAGCCCAGCTCTGCCCTCAGCTCAGCTGCGGGACTACATCATGGCCTATTCTTAGCAGGCCACTCGCTCATTCAGGAGGACAAAAGCAGCGTTTAGCCACTCACCATCCATCGTGCTATCAGAATGAGTCAGTGCGCGAGTGTGTGTGTGTGTGTGTCAGCCTGAAGCAAGTCCCATGTTTCTCTGTAGTGCTCTTTGTGGCGTGAAACTCCTTGGATGTGTCTGTAAAACGCTTCATAAAATGCCAAAGAGACTGTTCATGTTAGACACAGTTGCTGGTTGTTTTACACAACATAGCTGCTGCATGATTCACCGCGCTACGGTCTGGGAGGTACTAGTACGCTAAGGWAAGGAACAAGTCTGGCATTTCCGTTGATGCAGAAAAAGGATGTAGCCGGAAACCCACAAGAATCCAAATCTGTTAAATCCGACTCAATCCAGTGTTTCCCACAAGCACATGGAGTAGCCAGCCAAATAGAAAAAGTAGCCAGCCAGGATCCCCCAAGCGCCATATGATCAAAAAATGCTCGTTTAACAATTGACACACATATTTTTTCTTAAATAATCCTGCAAGAGTCTGCTGACTTCCACTGGCTTTAAGMTTCCTTTTAAGAGGCATTGTCTCAGCAATAAAGGTATGATTGAATACATTTTACAATGACGGCCTAGTCCGGCCAAGCCCTAACACGGACGACACTGGGCCAATTGTGTGCCGCCCTACAGGACTCCCAATCACAGCTGGTTGTGATACAGCCTGGAATCGAACTAGGTCTGTAGTGACACTTGTTGCACTGAGATGCAGAGCCTTAGACCGCTGCGCCACTCRGGAGCCAAGAATAAAGCAAGTGYTAATCATGGGYTTTGCTACACAGAAAGCAGCAGTTCCATTGTCAACACTTTGATTCAATCACTAGACATGTATCAACATCTTTGATAATACCATACAAGTATCATTASCTTTTAAAACAATTCAATCCTTTTTCTTTCATCACGTTTTGGACCAGAGTGAGGCGCTCTCTCCACTAATCTACCTATTGTTCCTGCAGTGAGGAGGATTCACCATCTTCATCAAAGTTTTTCATCATTTATCTGCAGATAATCACCAAAAACCCTGCCAGTATGCAAATTAGGGAGTCAAATGAACAGCTCTCTTACCGATGCGATTCAGGAGGGTACTAACAAGTCACTCACTTTAAAGTCGCTGTCTGGCAAGTCCTRATGGACTTCATATCAAAAACACAAATGAGAACATTAGTTTACTTGTCCCGATGCGATACTATGGATACATAACTACGTTGTATGATTTCTGAATGGTAAGGATGTATGAGATCGACTTTATTCAGTCAGTTCAACATCTTTTATAAACTGGTCAAGCTTGCTCTTCGTCAGTCAAATCACAGTAAGCCTATGCGCCAGCATTTCGTGGCTGCAGATGAAACACGCAAAATAAAATAAATGAATGTGCCAGAAAGCAACAGGCTAASTGGATTTCGACTCACCGTTACCATAAATGGAACGTGCAAATTGAGGCACACAGACGATGTAGGAGCATCATGCTCCCCTCCCTCGGTGTCAAGAAATGTGACTGCAACCACAGCGTACACAACACACACACCCAGGTACCGGGAGCCCTGTTATCGCTCACTCTGTGACTGACAGGCACCTAGACTATCAATAGATCGCTAGAAGATGCATAGCGGGAGAGGGCTCGGCTGACTTCTTTTTTCTGACTTGGCAAATTGTTTTTAAAAAAAGTACATTTAAGTGGAAAAAGTACCCGGCTGAAAATGTGTGTACCCGGCTGTACAGTCGACAGCCGGTGCTAGTGACCTTCGCTCCTCTTTAGCCCGCTTCCTCSCCTGGATAACTGTATCATTACACTGAAGCATTACTGTAGCATTATAACTGTCTTATCCCCTATAGCCTCTATTGAAGTGATCTGGGCTGGCTTTCACTGGCTTAAGTGGACCCATTATGTAATTAAGTCATTATGAACGGGGATGGGATGGATAAAAATGAACACTGCAATAGGGATCACACTACTCTACTACGCTGCTGTAGTTCTATGGTATGGCTGGCTGTCTGTCTGGGGAAAGACAGTACTGTAGATGCTGGGGATGACATTGATCGACTCATTGGGCTACGGAGACAAAGGCAAATCAAAGGGTATTTGTACTGGGTTTATACAGTTCCTTGGCTTGCATTATCAAATGGCATAACCATTTAGCCCCCCTAGAATGGTATTGCTAACCATTTACACCTAAAGTGGTTGGGGAAACAATGAACCAGAGAAGATTGAAAATTATAAACATGGAGCGAAGGTAACCATGGACACAGTACATAGGAGTCCTATAAGGATGTTACTCACCCCAGATGCAGGGTAGGCCGTCCAGCCTAGCTCAGCCGTAGCCACCCGTGTGTCCATCAGCGTTTCTACACGAGAGAGAGAGAGAGAGAGAGAGAGAGAGAGAGAGAGAGAGAGAGAGAGAGAGAGAGAGAGAGAGAGAGAGAGAGAGAGAGAGAGAACCAGGTTAGTCAGATATAAAACAAAGTATGTTCTCATACATTCTCACTCCTGTCCCATGGTTGAAGTTAAGCCATGAATGAGCACTTTGATGAGTTTTACTGCGGAAATGACCAGAGTTCTGTTCCAGAAAAGAACACCCGATGACAGAAAGTAAATGGACCTGCTCGACTTATCCTCAATTTACACTTCTCTTCTGTTTGGAAAAAGAGAGAAATAGAACAAAGAGTAGCATTGCTCTATTGGAGTGGAATGTTGAGGACCAGTAGATTCTAGCACTAGAGTTGCTGAACATTATCTCACTGTGTGTGTGTCTCTGTCTGTCTCTGTGTGTGTGTGTGTGTGTGTGTGTGTGTGTGGTGTGTGTGAGTGTGTGTGTGTGAGTGTGAGTGTGAGTGTGAGTGTGAGTGAGGTGTGTGTGTGAGTGTGAGTGCTGAGTGTGAGTGTGAGTGTGAGTGTGAGTGTGAGTGTGAGTGTGAGCGTGAGCGTGCGTGTGCGTGTGCGTGTGTGTGTGTGTGCTGAGTGCTGAGTGCTGCGCTCTGTGCCATTGTTTACCCAGCGTGATATCTCCCATCACTGTAGAGGGCTCTCCACAGCCGGCCAGGCCATTTCCACTCACATGTTTACTTAAGAAACACCAACAGAGCACTGACAGCCTGCTAGCCTGGCCAGAGAGAACACACTCTGGCCATAGTTCACAGCACATACTGTATGGAACACTGGTCACCCAGTGGTACTTTGTGTTGGAACAATAGTGTGCACTAACCCCGTGGGTCTCAAAGACCAGGGTTTGTGACCACTGGTACAGAACAACCAAAAGGTGAAGAGAGACACACCCACTCACCTACTCGCCAYGTGTCATTATGTCAAATCAGTTTGCATTACTACAAAACAAATGAATTGCCTACACCCACATCTGGCCTTAACGGCCATGTACTCTTATAATCTCCACCAAAAGGATGGGTATCCCCCTCCCCCCTCACTCTCTACCTCCCCCCTCTCCCCCTCGCTCTCACCCTAACTCACCGGGACACCCCGCAGACATATAGACCTGGCACCAGTCCTGAGGCATTTGTCAGCCCGTGTTGATTCATATCTGCAGCGTTGGCACGCCGTCAGTGTCACTAAAAGCTGATATTGTTCCAGGTAAGAGAAGGCGTCTTGTAGGAAGTCACCCAAACAATAGTTTGCCATCTTGGTATATCTGGTGCCAACTGCCAAGGACCCAATTGTGTTTGTTGTCTGAAGAAATTAAAGGGGTGAGAATATACCAGGAAAATGTGATTTCGGGAAGATGTGATTTCGGGAAGATGTGATTTCNATGTGATTTCGGGAAGATGTGATTTCGGGAAGATGTGATTTCGGGAAGATGTGATTTCGGGGAGATGTGATTTCGGGAAAATGTGATTTCGGGAAGATGTGATTTCGGGGAGATGTGATTTCGGGAAGATGTGATTTCGGGAAAATGTGATTTCGGGGAGATGTGATTTCGGGAAGATGTGATTTCGGGGTTGATCTAGGGACGGAAACACACACTTAAACTGATCAGACTTATTTTACTGACCTCAACAAATCCTAACATGATTCTTTAGTCTAAACCATATCTTATGTCACGTCTCCTAACTGATTGTGAAATACTGTTGGTGAAAAATTGTGAGAATAGCATAGTGCAGTTGATTGATGGGTGAGCAGAAGACAGTAGAGGGTGGTTTCAGTGTCAATCTCCTCCTCCCTGACAGAAACTGTCCACAGAGCACCAAACCAATTAGCCCTGGTGGTGATACAGCTAAAGGCGTCTGCTGTGGTACTACTGTAGTGCACGCACACACACGCACACACACACGCACACGCACACACCAATCTCACATGTTCTTTTGCGCTGACAGCCTTGCTCACACTGGGTTTCCATCAGGCAATTTCTCCTCAGATAAAGCTTTGGTCTGTCACCACTGTCTGCTTGTTTTGTCTGTCTGTCTGTCTGCCTGTCTATCTGTCTGTCAAGACTGATGGAGCTTTACGCACCAGCCACCAGGCTCTGTCATGGGGCCTGCATCCATGGGCTTGCTCAGGGGAAATCACTGAGGCTTTAGTCAAACCCCAAGGGGATTGGAAAAGCCATTTCCCCTTTCCTTTTGAAGAGGGAGGGAGGGGTTGGGAGTGGAGGGGGTAGTGAGGCAGGGAAAGGCAGGGATGGGAGAGGAAGGAGAGAGAAATGAGTGAGGAGGGGAGACTGAGGATTTGAAACGGAGGGAGGTAGGGCAGGGGGAAAGGTCGAAGGCCCATGGGGGGACCCATCGTGTCATGTGGCTAGCCCCCATTAGCAGAGTCTCAGTGTGACAGATGAGTGAATGAGGGACGCTACAAGGACATTAGAAGATGGGCTGGACTGAGGTCCCATGGGGTGAGGAGAGAGAGTGGGCCCTCCTTATGCCACAGCTCAGGCACCTGTCCACTGCTCATCCCTCTGTGGTTTGACAAAGGTGATCTAATAATGGAGAATATCGAATTGAAATGTTCAATGTCGCATGAAAGTGCTACAATGCACACTTGCTCGCTAAACGTCCCAATGTAGCGAGACCTATGTCCCAATTCTCTAACATGGCATCCCAGACTCCTCTTCTTTTCCTTACGTCATGACCGCTCATATACTACAGCATGAGGTGAGTGGATTGACATATATTTAATCATAATTGTTTCCACATTGCTGTTACCAAGCTGTTGGGATATCCTAAAGGCTAAGATATCCGGCGATACCTCCCCATTCCCTGCCAGTGCCAGCCCTGTCCCTGGCCCAGGTCCTTTCACACTAGGCTAATTGTTTTAGTGCTATAAAAGCCCCATAAAACAATTTGTCCTCTTTTCTTCCAGCGCAAAATCACCCGGCAATTAGACCTGACCACATCTAACCATGCCTCCCTGCTATCCATTCATCCCTTAGCACCCAGAATCCCCCAGTGGAAGAAAATAGGATTATTTTCTTGTCCTCCGTTTTGGAGGGTATGCTAGATAGTTTTTCCCTGTATTTTACATTTTGCYTCGTCAGCGTTACCTGCGTAAGGGAGATACATTGAAAACAGCAGGTTCCTAAGCAATTCCGTCTGGAACGAACTGATACAGCTACGTTAGTGTTTTGGGTTGTTCAGTGTATTGTATTTGTAAAGTATGCGAATCCTTATCAATCCATAGCAAGAACAATAGAAAAGTATASGCTTTAATGTATAAAGTCATTAAAGCTATAAACTGGCAGCAAGGCCAGAAGGCCATATTGAATGGAATGGATCAGAGAGGATTTGTTATAATAGAATGATTCAGGAATGGCTGGTCCTTTGTTCAATGTGTGTATCATTCGTTACAGCCACCCGCCACACCAATTAAAGTGAATCAGTTGGTTTGCTGTAGTTCAGCCCAGTTCCCATCACTGCTCAGTATAACTGGGCCTTCTAGGGTGTGTACAGGGGAGAGAGGATTCAATTTCATCTATCTGTAGAATATGGACAATATGCTTATCGTTGATCGTTGGTGTAATTGTTTGCTGCTATAACTAGCCTCCACTCTTCTGGGAAGGCTTTCCTCGAGATGTTGGAACATTGCTGCGGGGACTTGCTTCCATTCAGCCACAAGAGCATTAGTGAGGTCGRCCAATGATCTTGGGTGATTAGGCCTGGCTCGCAGTCGGCTTTCCAATTCATCCAAAAGGTATTCGATGGGGTTGAGGTCAGGGCTCTGTGCAGGCCAGTTAAGTTCTTCCACACCAATCTCAAACAAACCATTTCTGTATGGAACTCGCTTTGTGCACTGGGGCATTGTCGTGCTGAAACTATAAAGGGCCTTCCCCAAACAGCTGGAAGCACATMATCGTCTAGATTGTCATTGTATGCTGTAGCGTTAAGATTTCCCATCACTGGAACTAAGGGGCCTAGCCCAAACCATGAAAAAMRGCCCCAGACCAGTATTCCTCCTCCACCAAACTTTACAGTTCGCGTTATGCATTAAGGCAGGTCGTTTTCTCCAGGCATCCGCCAAATCTARATTAGTCCATCAGACTGCCAGATGGTGAAGCGTGATTCATCACTCCAGAGAACGCGTTTCCACTGCTCCAGAGTCCAATAGCGGCGAGCTTTACACCACTCTAGCCRACGCTTGGCATTGCGCATGGTGATCTTAGGCTTGTGTGCGGCTGTTCGGCCATGGAAACCCATTTCATGAATCTCCCGACGAACAGTGCTTATGCTGACGTTGCTTGATAGTGAGTGTTACAACCGAAGACAGACTATTTTTACACGTTACATGCTTCACACCTGGCGGTCCCGTCCTGTGAGCTTGTGTGGCCTACCGCTTCATGGCTGAGCCCTTGTTGCTAGTAGATGTTTCCACTTTACAATAACAGCACTTACAGTTGACCGGGGCAGCTCTAGTAGGGCATACATTTGATGAACTGACTTGTTGGAAATGTGGCATCCTATGACGGTGCCACGTTGAAAGTCACTGAACTCTTCAGTAAAGCCATTCTACTGCCAATGTTTGTCTATAGAGATTACATAGCTGTGTGYTCGATTTTATACACCTGTCAACAACGGGTCTGGCTGAAATAGCCCAATCCACTAATTTGAAGAGCTGTCCACATACTTTTGCGGGAGGAGAGAGGTATAGAGAGGGAGGTGGAGAGCAAAGAAAGGGAGGAGGACTGCGACTGCATTCAACATTGATGAGCCTCCTGCGTCTGCGATCGATACCTCCAGCCCTCTTCACACAATTACACGTCAGCACGTGCTCGCATGATGCATTACAGTGGACACGGATGATTACCCGTTGCCAATAGGAGCTGCAGGATCCCATTTATACACATACTGTAGGTAGCCTATAAGGAAAGCCAATACAAGACACAGAAGAGACAAAGGAGAAAAAAACAAACGCCACTGTGTTGTTCAGTGTTCAGATACAGGTTGAGGAGGGTTGTCTGGTAAATTGTCACCCGTATGTGACAGAGTGAGGGGCCGGGAGTGAGGGGCCGGGAGTGTAATTGTCTCCCTTTGTGGTGATGCAGAGGGGGTCGATATGACATGTGGTGCGGCGGCTTTTTGCTGCTCACTCTTCCTCTGTCAATACGGCCACGAATTCTCAGAGGGCCCCCCGCCACACCACGTCCCCGTCCCCCCCTCCAACCCATATTTGAATCCCCATCTCTCCACCCCTCCTTCTCAACCCCCCGTTCTGGTCAACTGTAGGATGAGAGCACTTTGTGAGTCAATATCTGATCCAACATTAGGTCACCTTCTTCATGGGATTATTACTGTCTGAAGAATGCGCAATAGTGCTGATCAAGATACGTTTCGGAGAGAACAAGAGAGTGGGAGGGGGGGAGAGGACAGAATGAGCGAGAGAAGAGGGAGAACTCAGCGGGATAGAAATGAGTTCAATAATGATGAAGCCTTGTCGGTGTGCCGCTGAGCCTGGCCTTTTAAACGGGGTTTGAAAACAAATTGAGGAGGAAAAGAGGAATGAAAACTGGTGTTTAATACATATTAATCAAATGTCAATGCTAAGGATTGGAAATAAAAAGGGGGGAGATTTTTGCTGAACAAATGGAGCGGAGGCTCCCTGTCTATCTTTGCCGTATGGCCACCAATGGGGAAGCCATTCACTCACAGACAGCACTCTGGGAAATTAAAACCGGAGAATGTGATTGGTCGAAATGTCTTACAGTAGAGTCCCGGCTCTTGCGGGCGCTTATTGGATTCCAAACCAACATCGTGTTTCAGGATCAGTTGAGCCGAGCCCTGGTGGCTACGTGTGAACACTTTGAGCTGATTTGGGATATTGGGGGTGTAGTGGTGGAACATGAGGAGATTCTGTCGGAACATTGCTTCTGGACAAAGAGAATACG
>NC_036871.1:15155320-15177820 GCF_002910315.2 Salvelinus sp. IW2-2015 | reverse complement strand
ATTGATTCCATCTTTATGAGAAGAGCGCATTGATTGGATGGATGCACATAGAGACTGAAATGAAGAGGAGATAAGGGGTTGTCCTTATTTACTCTCATAAGATTGCCTGACTGAAAAGAGAATATGTCCAATAGACAATAAGTTAGGCACACACACACACACACACACACACACACAAGATCCATTCAAACAAAGGGAGATTGTTTTGTTAGTCATCGATAGCTAGCTAGATACCATAGCATGTCGGTGACCAATCTCTTACTATAGCCCTGAGGAACCACACTGTTAGATGTTTATAAAAGTGGCCCGGGTGTTAACTGTAGCGTTGAAAAATCTAAAAGCTATTTGATACCATGCCACCAATGGAATTACAATGCCTAACTGTGCTCCTCCAACGTGAGGGGTACTAGTTAGATCAACTCAATGGCCTTTGGAGTCATAAGAGAAAGGAATGCATCTTATCCACTGCATCAATCTGCTGTTCACTTTGATGAAAGTGAAATTGAAAATTGTACTATGCAGGGTAAAACCACATGAACACAATCTAGTGAAAATACATTATTCTATGTACAGACAAAACTGTTCAAACTTCATATCAATCTCTCTTTCACAGCGGAGGAAAGATGATATTCCCCTGGATGGAAGCATGAATGAGAACGCCACTGAGGGAATTTCAAGATCCCATAAGCAGGCTATCATTTAATGTGTTCTCTCAGGGACCAATCAAAACACAGCATTTCAGCAACACTGTCCCCTCTGGATGTAGAAACACTGCTCAACGATGTTTCAGACTGAGTTAGACACACGAGACACACACACACACACACACAAACTTCAACGGACCATTGCAAGTTACTGTACAAGCAGACAAAGTATCATGAGTACACCATTTCTAAATCAGGACATGGAGACATGGAGAGATCTAAAGAAATAGTCATTCCATCAGCATGATGCATGCATATACAGTATATAACAAAAATATAAAAACAACATGCAACAATTTCAAAGATTATACTGAGTTACAGTTCATATAATCAGTCAATTGAAATAAATTCATTAGGCCCTAATCTATGGATTTCCCGTGACTGGGAATACAGATATGCATCTGTTGGTCACAGATACCTTAAAAACAAGGAAGGAGTGTGGATCAGAACCAGTCAGTATCTGGTGCGTGTACCACCATTTGCCTCATGCAGCGCAAAACATCTCCTTCGGATAGAGTTGAAAAGACTTTTAATTGTGGCCTGTGGAATGTTGTCCCACTCCTCTTCAATGGCTGTGCGAAGTTTCTGGATATTGTCAAGAACTGGAACATGCTGTCGTACACGTCGATCCTGAGCATCCCAAAAATGTTCAATGGGTGAAATGTCTGGTGAGTATGCAGGCCATGGAAAAACTGGGACATTTTCAGCTTCCAGGAATTGTGTACAGATCCTTACGACATGGGGCCGTGCATTATCCTGCTGAAACATGAGGTGATGGTGGAGGATGAATGGCACAACAATGGGCCTCAGGATCTCATCATGGTATCTCTGAGCATTCAAATTGCAATCGATAAAATGCAATTGTTTTCGTTGTTCGTAGCTTATGCCTGCCCATACCATAACCCCACCGCCACTATGGTGCACTCTGTTCACATTGTTAACATCAGCAAACAGCTCGCCCACACAACACCATACATGATGTCTGCCATCTGCACAGTACAGTTGAAACCGGGCTTCAACAGCAGTCAGGTCAAAACCCTGGTGAGGACGACAAGCACGCAAATGAGCGTCCCTGAGACAGTTTTGGATTTAGCAAGCCCACAGTTTCATCAGCTGTCCAGGTCACTTTTCTCAGACCATCCTGCAGGTGAAGAAGATGGATTTGATGGATTTCGGCTGGCGTGGTGAGAAATGGTCTGCGGTTGTGAGGCCATTTAGACATACTGCCAAATTCTCTAAAACAACGTTGAAGGCGGCTTATGGTAGAGAAATTAACATTGTTTTATTGTCCCCGGCACAAGGTGCAGCTGTGTAATGATCCTGCTGTTTAATTAGCTTTTTAWTATGACACCTGTCAGGTGGATGGATTATCTTGGCAAAGGAGAAATGCTCATTAACAGGGATGTGAACAAATTTGTCCACAACATTTGAGAGAAACAAGCTTTTTGTGCTTATGGAACATTTCTGGGAACTGCCACACCTGTCAGGTCACTAACAAGGATGTAAACACATTTGTGCACAACATTTTTGAAAAATAAGCTTTTTGTGCATATATAACATTTCGCTTTGTGCACGGGGCATTGTCATGCTGAAAGASAAAAGTGCCTTCCCCAAACTGTTGCCACAAAGTTGGAAGCACAGAATCGTCCAGAATATCATTGTATGCTGTAGCATTAAGATTTCCCTTCACTGGAAGTATGGGGCCTAGCCCGAACTATGAAAAACAAGCCCAGACCATTATTCCTCCTCCACCAAACTTTACAGTTGGCGCTATGCAYCGGGACAGGTAGCATTTTCATGGCATCCGCCAAACCCAGTTTAATCCGTCGCACTGCCAGAAACACAGATTCGTCCGTCGGACTGCCAGATGGTGAAGCGTGATTCATCACTCCAGAGAACAGGTTTCCACTGCTCCAGAGTCTAATGGCAGTGAGCTGTACAACACTTCAGCCGACATTTGGCATTGCGCATGGTCATCTTAGGCTTGTGTGCAACTGCTCGGCCATTGAAGCTCCCGACGAAAAGTTTTTGTGTTCTTGTGCTGACGTTGCTTCCAGAGGCAGTTTGGAACTCGGTAGTGAGTGTTGCAACYGAGTACAAACGATTTGTATGAACTACGCGCTTCAGCACTCAGCGGTCCTGTTCTGTGAGTTTGTGTGGCCTATCACTTTGCGGCTGAGCTGTTGTTGATCCTAGACGTTTCCACTTCACAATAACAGCACCTACAGTTGACCGAGGCAGCTCTAGCAGGTCATACATTTTACAAACTGCGTTGTTGGAAAGGTGGCATCCTATGACGATGCTACGTTGAAGGTCACTGAGCTCTTCAGTAAGACCATTCTACTGCCAATGTTTGTCTAAGTAGATTGCATGGCTGTGTGCTCAATTTTATACACCGGTCAGCAATGTGTGTGGTTGAAATACCTGAATCCACAAATTTTAAGGGGTGTCCACATACTTTTGTATATATACAGTCCAGTCAAAAGTTTGGACACAGCTACTCATTCAAGGGATTTATTTGTACTATTTTCTGCATTGTAAAATAATAGTGAAGACATCAAAACTATGAAATAACACATATGGAATCGTGTAGTAACCACTAAGTGCAAACCAGTTGGGATGGTATATTGCTGCAGATGCTKTGGTAGCCATGCTGGTTAAGTATGCCTTGAATTCTACTAAAATCACAGACAGTGTCACCAGCAAAGCACCCCTACACCATCACACCTCCTCCTCCATGCTTCACGGTGGGACCAACACATTCGGAGATCATCCATTCACCTTCTCTGTCTCTCACAAAGACACGGCAGTTGGAACCAAAAATCTCACATTTGGACTCATCACACCAAAGGACAGATTTCCACCAGTCTAATGTCCATTGCTCGTGTTTCTTGGCCCAAGCAAGTCTCTTCTTATTATTGATGTCCTTTAGTAGTGGTTTCTTTGCAGMAATTCGACCATGAAGGATTATTTCACACAATCACATATTCTCTGAACAGTTGATGTTGAGATGTGTTATTTGAACTCTGTGAAGCATTTATTTGGGCTGCAATCTGAGGCTGGTAACTCTAATGAACTTATCCTCAGCAGCAGAGGTAACTCTGAKTCTTCCTTTCCTGTGGTGGATGTCATGAGAGCCAGTTTCATCATAGCGCTTGATGGTTTTTGCAACTGCACTTGAAGAAACTTTCAAAGTTCTTGAAATGTTCCGGATTGACTGACCTTCATGTCTTAAAGTAATTATGGACTGTCGTTTCTCTTTGCTTATTTGAGCTGTTCTTGCCATAATATGGACTTGGTATTTTACCAAATAGGGCTATCTTCTGTATACCACCCCTACCTTGTCACAACACATCTGATTGGCTCAAACGCATTAAGAAGGAAATACATTCCACAAATTAAAAACAAACTTTTAACAAGGCACACATGTTCATTGAAATGCCTTCCAGGTGATTACCTGGTTGAGAGAATGCTACGAGTGTGCAAAGCTGTCATCAAGGCAAGGGTGGCTACTTTGAAGAATCTCAAATATAAAATATATTTTGATTTGTTTAACACGTTTTTGGTTACTACATGATTCCATATGTGTTATTTCATAGTTTTGATGTCTCCACTATTATTCTACAACGTAGAAAATAGTACAAATAAAGAAAAACCCTGGAATGAGTAGGTGAGACCCCTTGACCTTTTCCACATTTTGTTACGTTAAATCCTCATCAATCTACACACAATATCCAATAATGACGTTGGCAAAAACAGGTTTTTAGAAATGGATGAAAAAAGAATGGGAGAAACTCCCCAAATACAGTTATGCCAMGCTTGTAGTGTCATACCCAAGAAGACTCAATGCTGTAATTGCTGCCAAAGGTGGTTCAACAAAGTACAGGGGTAAATGGTCTGAATACTTAAGTAAATGTCATATTTCAGTTTTTTATTTKGAATAAATTAGCAAAAATGTCTAAAACCCTGTTTTTGCTTTGTCATTATGGGGTATTGTGTGCAGATTTATGAGGAGAAAAACACATTTAATACATTTTAGAATAAGGCTGTAACCTACCAAAATGTGGAAAAAGTCAAGGGATCTGAATATATAGAGTGCATTTAGRAAGTATTCAGACCTATTGACTTCTTYCACATTTTGTTATGTTACAGCCTTATTCTAAAATGTATTTAATAGTTTTTGTTGTTGTGGTACAATAGAATTCTGTGGATTCAAGTCTGACTCAGCGAAAACCTCACTACTAAATCAGATCAAGAAAATCAATACAAGAATAAATGTTTCAGACTATGTGAGAGAAAGAAAAGAGAGAGAGACACTAGACAGAGAGTGAGCAAGGAGGAGAGAGATGAATGGAGAGAAGGAGAGAGAGAAAAACAGAGATAGACATTTCAATTTTTTCTGTCTGTTCAAATATCTCAACACCTCTCATCCAACTACCCTGAAAAGCTAAGCTCTCTACACTTACAGTGCTTTCAGAAAGTATTCAGACCCCTTCCCAATTTCCACATTTTGTTACGTCACAGCCTTATCCTAAAATTGATTAAATCATTTTTTCCCCTCATCAATTTACCCACAATACCCTATAACGACAAAGAAACATTAAACATTAAAACATTTTAGCAAATTTATGAAAAATAAAAACAGTAAAAACCTTATTTACATTGTAAAGGGTCTAAATACTTATGTAAATGTCATATTTCAGTTTTAAATGTTTTATAAATGAGCAAAAATGTCTAAAAACCTGTTTTTGCTTTGTCATTATGGGGGTATTGTGTGTAGATTGGTAAGGGAGAAAAAAAACTATTTAATCCGTTTTAGAATAAGGCTGTAACGTAACAAAATGTGGAAAAAGTCAAGGGGTCTGAATACTTTCCGAATGCATTGTATGCTTGGCCAAACAACAGCAATTAAGCTATTATCCAGATAGAGTTAATGGACGCCTTACTAGACTCCCTAAAATATAAGAACACTCATTTAAAGTAATATGACCTCAGCAAGCCTGTCTAGTACAGTACCTGGTCATTTACTGTAGTAGAACAATGTAATTACTATCAACATCCAGACTGGACACAGCACAAACACTCCTTATGAGTGAGACTGTGAGATTATATGGGCTATGGTTCACTGTTTTACACCACAAGGCTCTCAAGTACTTGGCTTCCTTCCCAGACCCCACACACCTTCTGCCAATCTCTCTCACTAACTCTCCTCTCTCACTCTCTTCCCTCCCTATGCTCTTTCAATTTTGTATATGTCCTCTCTCTCTCTTTCCCTCTCTCCTCCCATCACTTTCCTCCCTTCCCGCCCAACATCAATCCCTGTTTCACTACTCTTTCCCTGTCCTCCCTCTTCTCCCTTTCTTTTTCAAGTACAGTAATCGTATGTAAAAGAGCAGATTTTGTAGAAAACACCACCACATAATGGAAACTGCACAACAAGAACAAAAGGAATACACACAATCAATATTCCATCTAATTCCATCCAATTTGACATGAGCCGTAGGGTCCTGAAGGTACTGTATCACATTGCTACATTGCTACATTGCTACAAATGCCGCCAGTTTCAAATATGTGACCCATTTCAGGAAGCTAGGTGTGTGTTGCACGTCACTACTTCACAGGAGAGGCATTTGAACGTAAACATTTATTTTTTTATCAAAATGCATTTATAGGCAGAAATGCCTTCTGGAACATTTGGAACTTTCATGTGATTTAAAAACAAACTTTTATGCAATCTGTAAATAAGATTAAAATTGTTAAATTACGAGCCTAGTTGGTTTAGCCACAGAAAAAGTGAGGAACCTTCCCGCTAGCCATGATTGGCTGAGATAATGGATGGGCTGGGCGTGCCGAGAGATGAGTTCGGATTGGTCTGCAATGTAGCATGATTATATAATGGAGAACTGCAAACGTGTTGCATGGGTGGTTCCTCCTTTAAAAGTTGTGAGCTTTTACACCGCGGGACTTAGAGGTACCCAGCATCACCTCTTCATTGCTCCAGACCATCACAAGGGGGAGTTAGAGCACTCATTTGGGTCCCAAGGTTTTTATATTACCAATCATATCGAGTGGTTCCAATGACGAATTGTCCCTGTTGACTTTATTCAGCAAAGATGGCTGACAAAAGCAAATGTAAGTATAACGTCATAACGAGTCAAGCAAAAAAAAATACAATTGAGAGGAATATGTTAGTTAATGTAGAGACAAACAATTGTGCATAATTTTTTTCTCATAAACTTAATTTACGAAAATCGCTATTTAGCAAGTTAGCTGACTAGCTAACATTAGCCAGCTAGCTAGCTAGTGTTATGACATGAGTATGAAATTGTAATTCGTGTTGTTTAATGTTTTAGGGACTCCTGAATGTAAAGAATCTAGCTAGCTAAAGCAGTTACTGCAAAWTGAATGTACAATTGTGTAAGCTTGCCTTGCTTATATTTGCCATCCAATGCAGCTGAAGTAACATAGCTAGCTAACTATTTATTTGCTTATTGTGTATTGGAGGATCAAAATAACTGTATGCCTATGGATGTGTAGCTAGCTACAGTATGTAGCCGATTTGTGTATGGACCCTAAAATGTTTGGAATTAATATTAGTTCAGAACCTAGCTATGAACCTCAGCTATCATAGTTGTTGTATCGACTTCAAGTCTGAATGGCATTAATGAAACCTATGGATTGAGCAGAATATAATAACTTTATTGTGCCAAGGATGCAAGTCCTATATACATGTACTGTAGTTATTACCACGCATGAGATCCCCACACTTATAAAGGAGGAACCACTGTACTGCTCTCAACATTGCTGACCTGAATTTAATAGGTGCTATTGACAAAGATCAGTGAGAAAAGGTTATGATGGACCACTTTCTGGAGGAAAATCATGCCATGCTGACTCTCTCTGACTCTGAAAATAAATCAAGACTATGAGGAAATCCCTGATTTAGGTTAAAACATTTTCATTGAACCAGACATTGTAGTCTTTTGATGGCAGTGATGGGGAAGAAACAGCGATCAACAGTGCTGTCGTCATGGACGATGTTGACCGAGTTTTGAAGTCAGTTGAATGCCCGGTGGAAGCAGAGTATCATTGCAAATGCAGAGAGAGTCGAAAATAGAACGCTGCTGTATAAAACACCTGTCTCCGGATTACATCTTCAAACTAAGGGCAACCATGGCATCCATGACAGAGGGAGAAGCGTTCATCCATGTATACGGGTAAGAGTCTAGCAAAATATTCAGATATTATACATTTCAAATTTAGTCAGAAAGTAATTTTCATTGTAAGTTAAAACGCACTGTTAGCTAGCTAGCTAATGTTAGCTGGCTGACTTGCTAGCTAACGTTACGTGTAGGATTTGTGTAGTAATATTATTAGTATCTCAGAAATCCATTTGCATTGCTAGTTATAGCCTAATGTTAGCTAGCTAGCTAACATTGAACCTAGTTGATTAGCTTTAGCTACCTGCAGATTCATGCACGGTGGCTAGCTATGGCAATCAGTTTATATTATTAGTAGTATGGGTTGGGACTATGGTTCATTGTTTAGCTAGCTAGCTAGCTAGATGTCTAAACAAAAGACTCCACTATGCAAGTAACCATTTTACTGTACTGTTTACACCTTCTGTATCCTGTGCATGTGACAAATAAACTTGGATGTTATTTGATATAGTGTGTGTTTATCAGAGATGGTAATATGAAGAACAACATGACCTGCAACACAGTCGGAATAGGATAAAGGCCAAGGACTAGATAGTGCATTTATTTTGCTACTATTTTCACCACTTTTAGTCTTGAAACCTTTGGTTGTTTACTACACTACACTACACTACACTACCTTACTCACTCTGTTTAGCACATGGCCTCACATGTGAATCCTTAAAGAGATGGTTGTGGCTAAGCCTTAAGAGGGTGTGAACGATGCTCAATGGGTGTAGACAAAGAAGAGCTCTCCAATAGGTGTACTAAAACACTCAAGGACCATTTTCACAAAAGTGGGGTTACAAGTTCATTAACTTTCAAAGCAGAATTACTTTCCCATTGTTCCTTAATTGCAGTGTATGATATACCATTTTGTAGCTCTGAGTCTCTACTTTTATCCAATGTAAAAAATAAACACAATTTCACATTTTGCTACATAAGACCGAATCAAGGTGATGGGTCACGTACGTAGAGAACAAGCATGACTCTGAAAAGTCCAACCTCATGTTGATTTTGGAGGGCTGGCATGGAGAACATGACAATGGAATTAGAGAGGTTAACCTCAGTTTGACCCTCTCATCACTGCAACTACACAGCAGGTTCTGCTCAAACTGACACACACACATACGCATACGCACACACTAATCCAAGAGCCCGTGGCGTAAGGCTGTTGGGGGCAGTGAACCGTGCTTGATGGGTTATCCTGGGTGAGTTACAGTGTCTTTGTTACGACCAGAGCAGGAAATAGTGCTGAGTAAACACGTTGATGTCATCTCAATTACCTCTCCTCTCACTGCAGGCCTCTGATTGAAACAATGACGATCATCATTAGTAATGGAAGTGTGTGTGTGTGTCAATTTCAGGATTACATGCTGCATAGTGGTGAGTGGAGTGAGAGAGAAACAGATCATGTCTGTCTATGTGAGTATAAAGTATGTGAGAGAGAGAGAGACAAAATGAAAGGGAGGGGGGACTGTGTTATGTGTGTGTGTGTGTGTGTCTCAGATGACCCTCTGTGATTCGCTTGGCTGGGTTTTATATACAATGAACAAAACTATAAACGCAACATGTAAAGTGTTGGTCCCATGTTTCATGAGCTGAAAAAAAAAATCGTCAAACATTTTCATTCGCACAAAAAGCTTATTTTTCAAAAATGTTGTGCACATATTGGTTTACATCCCTGTTAGTGAGCATGTCTCCTTTGCAAGATGATCCATCCACCTGACAGGTGTAGCATATCAAGAAGCTGATTAAACAGCATGATCTTTACATAGGTGCACCTTGTGCCGGGGACAATAAAAGGCCACTCTAAAATGTGCAGTTTTGTCACACAACACAATGCTACAGATGTCTCAAGTTTTGAGGGAGTGTGCAATTGTACACCAGAGCTGTTGCCAGAGAATTTACTGTTCATTTTTTTCTACCATAAGTTGCCTCCAACTTCGTTTTAGAGAATTTGGCAGTACGTCCAACCGGCCTCACAACCGCAGACCATGTGTATGGCGTTGTATGGGCGAGTGATTTGCTGATGTCAAAGTGGTGAACAGAGTGCCCCATGGTGGTGGGCTTATGGTATGGGCAGGCATAAGCTACGGACAATGAACACAATTGCATTTTATCAATGGCAATTTGAATGCACAGAGATACTGTGACAAGATCACGAGGCCCATTGTCGTGACATTCATCCCCCTGGCATCACCTCATGTTTCAGCAGGATAATACACAGACCCATGTTGCAAGGATCCTGAAAGCTAAAAATATCCCAGTTCTTCTTGGCCCTTCTTGGCCTGCATACTCACCAGACATGTCACCCATTGAGCATGTTTGGGATTCTCTGGATTTACGTGTACTCTCAATTGACAGAAACTTCGCACAGCCATTGCAGAGGCGTTCCACAGGCCACAATCAACAGCCTGATCAAGTCTATGCGAAGGATATGTGTCGCTCTGCATGAGGCAAATGGTGGTCACACCAGATACTGACTGGTTTTCTGATCCACGCCCCTACCTTTTTTAAGGTCCCTATCTGTGACCAACAGATGCTAATCTGTATTCCCAGTCAAGTGAAATCCATAGATATAAACGCAACAAGCAGCAATTTCAATGATTTTACTGAGTTACAGTTCATATAAGGAAATCAGTCAATTTAAATAAATTCATTAGGCCCTAATCTATKGATTTCACTGGACTGGACAGGGGCGCAGCCATGGGTGGTCCTGGGAGGGCATAGGCCCATCCACTTGGGAGCCAGGTCCACCGCCTGGGGAGCCAAGCCCAGCAAATCAGAATTTGTTTTCCCCCACAAAAGGGCTTTATTACAGACAGAAATACTCCTCAGTTTCATCAGCTGTCCGGTCGGCTGGTCTCAGACGATCCCGCAGGTGAAGAAGGCAGATGTGGAGGTCCTGTGCTGGCATGGTTACACATGGTCTGCCGTTGTGAGGCCGGTTGGACGTACTGCCAAATTCTATAAAATGACATTGGAGGTGACTTATGGTAGAACATGTAACATTCAATTCTCTGCAAACAGCTCTGGTGTACATTCCTGCAGTCAGTTGCCAATTGCACGTTCCCTCAAAACATGAGACATCTGTGGCATTGTGTTGTGTGACAAAACTGCACATTTTCAAGTGGCCTTTTATTGTCCCCAGCACAAGGTGCAAATGTGTAATGATCATGCTGTTTAATCAGCTTCTTGATATGCCACACCTGTGAATATGAAACAATTCTGGGATCTTTTATTTCAGCTCATGAAACATGGGACCAACACTTTACATGCTGCATTTATATTTTTGTTCAGTATATATAAACACTGAAGGTCAGAGGGTTAAGAGATAGATGCATCTAACTGCCCTTCCCTGTCACACAGTGACACTGCCAAACACAGATAACTATCACAAGAGAGAGCGAGAGAGAGAGAGAGAGACTCCCATCTTATTTTTCACTTGAGCTAACCTTTCCAAGCAGACACTCTACTCACAAACAACAGAGCTATGGCCCAGAGAGTAACCACAAACTGAGCTATCTACAGATTTGACACAGTCCACAGCTGTTCATTCTGCCATCTCCATTGGCAGAGCTTCTGAGTCTGACTTAAAACATTGGGTGGCATTAACATGTAGAGAGAAGAGGGAAAAAAGAGAGGGGGAGAGAGTACTAACAGAGAGAGAGAGCGAGAGAGAGAGAGAAAGTGAAAAGGAGAGCAAGAGTAATTTAAAGAGGATAGAGAGCAGAAACTAATCCATAAAACTGATCCGCAGGCAGATTACAAAAACTAAGTACATATTCCTACTGTCAAAGCTCGTTCCCCTCAAGAATACAGAAGGCAACCAATGTACCACAGCACGCAATAAAAGGTTGCATTGGGGCATGCAGCCTCCTCTGTAGTGTATTCAATGTAATTAAACCGTGTTGTTAACAGTGTTTGGATGCAACACAAAATTGACTTGAGACTCTTTTAATATTCCCCACTGGCTGAGAACAAGGCCTTGAGCGTCTGGCCTTCTGGTCCTCACTCTCCTTTCCATTTCTGTTCAGGCAGTAAACGGATGACCTCCAATAACCTTGAACGTCAGCGAAGACTGCATTTCAATCAAAGTAGAATTATCGCCATGGCTTGTGGGGCCCGTGAGGCGCTAAGCCCAAATTGAGTGTGTGGCTTAGACAATTTAACAGTAATATGTAGGTGTGAGCGTGTCACTCGGTAGAACGCGGTTATTCTCTGAGATGGCTTCGTACAGTCACAACGCACTCAGTGGAATCAATTTAGCTTTACCCTCCCTTGGCCAACGAAGTGACATACAGGTAATTGCTGTAGGCCTGTGTCGTGTATTCCCAGACCTAGCGCTCTGTGTACCAGCGGGACTGTGTGGCTAGGCCAGTGTGAATGAGAGACAGACCACAGTAAGTACTATAAACCCTGGATACCCTAACCATTAGCAATGTGTGTGCATGTCTGTGTGCCTGTATGTCACACTCTACCTCAGGGAGCTTGTTAGCTCCAGTCCACACACGCACACGCACACATACACATACACACACACACAGGGCTCAGTGAGCATCACCCCCAGGGCCCTCTCTCCTTACCACAACACACATCTCAATGCTACAGGGTCTCAGCCCCAGAGGACTGCAGCAACCAGAGACCCATCAACAACATCACAGAAACATACCAGGACATGCTGCACCGCAAACAGAGTGGAGAGTGAGAGGAGAGAGGGAGAGGAAGAGAGAACGGGAGAGAGAAGAGAGAGAGAGAGAGAGAGAGAGAGAGAGGAGAGAGAGGGGGAGAGAGGAAGAGAGAGAGAGAGAGAGAGAGAGAGAGAGAGAGAGAGAGATTAAAATACAGTACCGAGAATAGATCCAGCCTAGAAATGCAAGGGAATAAGAGAGAAAGAGAGGCAGAGAAAGAGAGAAAGACAGGATGAGATGGATGAGAAATAGAGATAAGACAAAGAGAATAGGAGCTTAAGAAGAAGAAGAAGCAATCTCTTACCTGTGTTTGTGTAACGTCTAAACATGGTTATATCTAGCCAGCTGTCCTGGGATGTGGGCTAACTAGACCCCAGGGGAACAAGTAGTATCTAGGATGTGTTCCACCCGCAGTTTACATTACAAATTGTACCTGATACGGATATGAAGCACCTTGTGATGTATTTGCTCAACATACAAGCTGGGAGAAACACACTCACACAGAGACACACGCACGCACGCACAAACTCTCTCACACACACACACACACACAGAGACACATGCAAGCGCGCACACACACAAGCATGCACGCACGCACACACAAGTACGCACGCACACACAAACTCTCACACACACACACTTTCTCTCTCACACATCCACTCACAGTCTGCTAATGGCCTCCTGAGGGTAGACGCTCACTCAGACACCGGCACAAAATCACCAGAGCTCTCTCATACACACCAAGGAGCTTACAGCAATCTCTGGAGAAGTTATTCAACAGTACTACCTGCCTGCTATAATAGCAGCGACAGGTACGAAAAATTGCCAAAGACTCCAGTCACCCGAGACATGGACTGTTCTCTCTGCCCCCGTCTGGCAGGTGGTACCGGAGCATCGACAGCCTCCGAGACTGTTGGTCCGCAGGCGGTACCGGAGCATCGACAGGCTCCGAGACTGTTGGTCCGCAGGCGGTACCGGAGCATCGACAGGCTCCGAGNGCAGGCGGTACCGGAGCATCGACAGGCTCCGAGACTGTTGGTCCGCAGGCGGTACCGGAGCATCGACAGGCTCCGAGACTGTTGGTCCGCAGGCGTTACCGGAGCATCGACAGGCTCCGAGACTGTTGGTCCGCAGGCGGTACCGGAGCATCGATAGGCTCCGAGACTGTTGGTCCGCAGGCGGTACCTGTGGACCAACAGGCTCCGAGACAGCTTCTACCCCCCAGGCCATAAGACTGTTGAACTACTGTCAAGAGCTACCTGCACTGACTCTATGCTCATCCATAGGTCTCCACCTGCTCAGACACACACACACCTCCACTGACACTTTTACAAACACGCTCACACATACACCCACACTCCCACACTCACTACTTACGCCACACACATACACTCACACTCACACACATAAACACTCAACCACTGCTATGTTGATTATATTGATTATTATATTTATTATTATATTTTTCCTGCTACCAGTCACTGTTGTGTTACAGTCTGAATTTAAAATGGATTAAATGGATTATCTTTTGTACCTTGCCTACAAACAATACCCCGTAATGTCACAGTGGAATTATAGTGGGAAGAAAAATTATGTGAACCCTTTAGAATTACCTGGATTTTTGCATAAATTGGTCATAAAATTGTATCTCACAACAGTCACAACAATAGACAAACAGTCTGCTTAAACTAATAACACACAAACAATTATAATTGTTCATGTCTTTATTGAACACACTGTGTAAACATTCACAGTGCAGGTTGGAAAAAGTATGTGAACCCTTGGATTTAATAACAGATTGACTCTCCTTTGGCAGCAATAACCTCAACCAAACGTTTTCTGTAGTTGTGGATCAGACCTGCACAATGGTCAGGAGGTGTTTTGGTCCATTCCTCTTTACAAAACTGTTTGAGTTACACAATATTCTTGTGATGTCTGGTGTGAACCGTTCTCTTGAGGTCATGCCACAGCATCTCAATCAGTTTGAGGTCAGGACTCTGACTAGGCCACTCCAGAAGGCGTATTTTCTTTCTTATTTTCTGGAACACATGTTGTTGATTTACTTCTGTGTTTTGGGTCGTTGTCCTGTTGCATCACCCAACTTCTGTTGAGCTTCAATTGGAGTGAGATGACCTTACATTATCCTGCAAAATGTATTGATAAACTTGGTAAAACATTTTTCCGTCGATTATAGCAAGCTGTCCAGGCCCTGAGGCAGCAAAGCAGCCCCAAACCATGACGCTCCCTCCACCATACTTTACAGTTGGGATGAGGTTTTGATGTTGGTGTGCTGTGCCTTTTTTTCTCCACACATAGTGTTGTGTGTTCCTTCCAAACAACAAAACTTTAGTTTAATTTGTCCACAGAATATTTTGCCAGTAGCGCTGTGGAACATCCAGGTGCTCTTTAGCGAACTCCAGATGTGCAGCAGTGATTATTTTGGGACAGCAGTGGCTTCTTCCATGGTGTCCTCCCATGACCACCATTCTGGTTTAGTGTGTTACGTATTGTAGACTCGTCAACAGAGATGTTAGCATGTTCCAGAGATTTCTGTAAGTCTTTAGCTGACACTCTAGGATTCTTCTTACCCTCATTGAGCATTCTGTGCTGTGCTCTTGCAGTCATCTTTGCAGGACGGCCACTCCTAGGGAGAGTAGCAATAGTGCTGAAATTTCTCCATTTATAGACAATTTGTCTTACCGTGGACTGACTTTTAGAGATACTTTTGTAACCCTTTCCAGCTTCATGCAAGTCAACCATTCTTAATCGTAGGTCTTCTGAGATCTCTTTGGTTCGAGGCATGGTTCACATCAGGCAATGCTTCCCTTGAGTGTTTTTAATGGGGCAGAGCAGCTCTAAAACAATCTCGTCTCATTGATTGGACTCCAGGTTAGCCGACTCCTGACTCCAATTAGCTTTTGGAGAAGTCATTAGCCTAGGGGTTCACATCATTTTTCCAACTTACACTGTGACTGTTTAAATTATGTATTCAACATAAACAAGAAAAATAAAATAATTTGTGTTATTAGTTTAAGCAGACTGTTTTTGTCTATTGTTGTGACTTAGATGAAGATCAGACCAAATATAATGTGAAATTTAAGCAGAAATCCAGGTAATTCCAAAGGGTTCACATACTTTTTCTTGCCACTGTATGTTTTCAGATTTTTTTCTCCAATTAATTTAAAATGAAAAGCTGAAAAGTCAATAAGTATTCAACCCCTTTGTTATGGCAAGCCTAAATAAGTTCAGGAGTACAAATGTGCTTCAGAAGTCACATAATAAGTTGCATGGACTCACTCTGTGTTCAATAATAGCGTTTAATATAATATAAAGGATAAAAAAGAAATGTAATGGAGCTAAGCACAGGCAAAATCTTAGAGGAAAATCTGGTTCAGTCTGCTTTCACCAGACACTGGGAGATGAGTTCACCTTTCAGCAGGACAATACCTAAAACACAAGGCCAAATCTACACTGGAGTTGCTTACCAAGAAGACTGTGAGTGTTACAGTTGAGTGGCCGAGTTACAGTTTTGACTTAAATCTACTTGACAATCTATGGCAAGACCTGAAAATGGTTGTCTAGCAATGATCAACAACCAATTGACAGAGCTTGAAGAATTTTGAAAAGAATAATGGGCAAATGTTGCACAAACCAGGTCTGTAAATCTCTTAGAGACTTACCCAGAAAGACTCACAGCTGTAATTGCTGCCAAAGTTGCTTCTATAAAGTATTGAGTCAGTGGTGTGAATACTTATGTAAATGAGATATTTCAGTATTTCATTTTCAATACATTTCTAAACACGTGTCTTTACTTTATGGGGTATTGTGTGTAGATGGGTGAGAGACACAAATGAATGTAATCCCTTTTGAATTCAGGCTGTAACACAACAAAATGTGGAATAAGTGAAGTGGTCTGAATACTTCCTAAAGGCACTGTGTATTATTACTTGTATTCCTGCACTGTTGGGAAAGAGCTCACAAGTTCACTTTACTGGTTGACTCCTGTTGAGCAAGGCAGTTAACTCCCATAACAACAAATGCTCCTCGGGCGCCGATGACGTAGACGTCGATTAAGGCAGCCCCCCGCACCTCTCTGATTCAGAGGGGTTGCGTTAAATGCGGAAGACACATTTCGGTTGAATGCATTCAGTTGTACAACTGACTAGGAAGGTGTTTCACACAGGGAATCAGAAACGAACGGCTCCTCAGCTCATCTTTAGATCCACTATCAAGCCTCAGTTTCTCCTCACCCCATGGAACACAATAGGCGCTCTGGCGACTGCTAAATAATAACAGCAATGATACAAAATGGAGGGATTAAAAACATTTCTGAATAAATGGCTGTGACTGGGTTTTAGCAGCTGGGTCCTACAGGCTACCACTTCCCGCCGACACGGGTGCCTGTGGATATTGCCTGAGTGCATACGGTTAGCCTTGGCTTGACTACAGCTCTGAGGGCCGCGGGGGCCTTGGAGAAAGCTGCTCAGCTCTGCTCAGCTTGTTACAGGCAGTCTCAGTTGACAGCAGTGGCATTTGGGTCTGTTTTCTGGGCCAGACGTCAAGCACTACTGTGGCTGTTGGCTACACTGATCAGCTAAGTCGTCTGTTTGTTTGTGTGTGTGTGTTGCTGTGGTGTGTGTGTGTGTGTGTGTGTGTGTGTGTGTGTGTGTGTGTGTGTGGGTGTGTGCACTTGTGTGGACATGTGTGGTGTGTGTGTGTGTGTGTGTGTGTGTGTGTGTGTGTGTGTGTGTGTGTGTGTGTGTGTGTGTGTGTGTGTGTGTTGAATTACAGATCAGAGAGACAGCAGCACAGATAATGGGAAAATCCAGAGACATGGAATCAAGAAACAAGAAAATTATTTACATCTAATCTAAGAATTGCAGGAAAATTGGAACACATCAAATCAGGAATCCAGGAAATAGAATCAAACACTATTCTTACTTCAATTAATCTGAAACAAAATCTTTGAAGGCTAGAGAAAGCATACAAGAAATAAAACTCGAATATCACTGAATCAACGATCTGACCCTCGACCGCTGAAACGACCAGATGAATGGGTCCTGAAGTGAACAGTCATCGGGAGCTATAGACCTATGACTCATCAAGTCAACCTTGACCGTGATGAGCTAGCACCAGTCACCCTTTCATTTCTCTCGCTCTCTTTTCTCTCTCTTTTTTTCTCTCTCCCATCATTTGAACTCCAAGTGCACACGGATAATCTGTATGGAAGCCAATTATAGGCAATTTCACTGACTCACTCATAAGCCGATACTGAATCCATGCAAAAATCTCGCCTACAAATACGGGGCTTATCAGAAGAAAGAAATATGCTATTCCGAAAAATATGCTAAGCGAGGGAACTTCACTGTTTAACTCTCTTCCAATTGAGTACTGGCTTGTGTTCCTTTGACACTGAACAGAAGACAATTGGAACGAAACACTGAGGGACAAGTGGAACATGTCTAATACGAAACGGTGATTTCTCCTGTTCAGTTGCAAAATGTTATTGCTACCCTGTCTTCCAGTTGAACGCCTCCCCGTCTGTACTGGATCTGTCACCTGCTACAATGAAGGGAAAAGAGAGCGGAATGAAGCTGTTGCCAGAGTGGTGTATTTCAAACAAACAAAGGGGACCCATTCTAGCGGGAGTGATGGTGTCATGTGTGATGGTAGCTAGCATCCAACTGGCATTTCAGGTTAGTAAACGACGGAGGGCGCAGGGATGACGGGCCACACAAACACGACGCGGAAGGTAGGGCATACACACGCAGTAGGGGACGGAGGAGCACACACACACACACACACACACACACACCACACACACACACACACACACACACACACACACACACACACACACACACACACACACACACACACACACACACACACACACACACAACACACACAGCACACACCACACACACACACACACACACACACACACACACACACACAACAAGGAGGATGGGCGTGAGCAACGGCTTAGGTAGTAGATGTGTTTTGGACTGGAACCAGTACGGTAAGACTCAGTAGGCTCAGCAGTAAGCAGAGGTGAACTGCTCTCTCCTCTGGGTGCCTGGCCCAGAAACACTGACCCACAGCCTGACCCAGACACAGAGATGAGGAACAGATCCGAAACAAATTACAGCCCAGCCCCTATTCACCTCCTCTTCAGCTCTCTTCAGCTCTCTTCTCTTGTCTCTCCTCTTCTCCTCTTCTGACTCATCCTGTGCCCCCTCTGCTATCATCTTCTTTCCATTTATTTTGTTGAGTCCATCTCTGTTCATTCCTCCTGGCCTATTCCTAGTCACACATCCTGGCCCGCTGACAGCGCTATGGTAGGAGACTCATGGTCAGGATAAACTTTTGTTCTGACCCGGACCGGATCTGTTTTTTAGGTCTGGAGCAGTTGACAGGATCGATCAGTAACTCATGTCAGATCACTCAATGGTCACACACGTGTGTGTGTCGTCTGCTGTACGGTAGTGTTTGACTGTGTGTGTGTGTGTGTGTGTGTGTGTTGTGTGTGTGTGTGTGTGTTCGGTGTGTGTGTGTGTGTGTTGTTGCTGTGCGTGCGTGCGTTGCTGCTGCGTTGCGTGCGTGCGTGCGTTTGCGGTGCGTGCTGCGTGCGCGCCTGCGTGCGCGTCTGCGTCTGCGTCTGCGTCTGCGTCTGAGTGGTGTTTAGCACAGCTTTGAAAAGAAGCCTGTTGACACGGGTGCTGAACCAACACAGGCAGGGAAACCCACTGCCATATAACGCTTTCTCGATGACTTCTCCTGAGGGTGTGTGTACAGAATGTGTGTGTGTGTGTGTGTTGTGTATGTGTGTGTCCCGTGTGTGTGTGTGTGATTTGTGTCTATTGGGGGGGGGGGGGGGTTATTAAGCTACAGATCCAAGCAAAAGTTTGGACACACCTGATCATTCTTTATTTTTACTTTTTTCTACATTGTAGAATAATAGTGAAGACATAAAAACTATGAAATAACACATATGGAATCATGTAGTAACCAAAAAAGTGTTAAACAAATTAGCCACCCTTTGCCTTGATGACAGCTTTGCACAGTAATGGCATTCTCCCAACCAGTTTCATGAGGTAGTCACCTGGAATGCATTTCAATTAACAGGTGTGCATTGTTAAAAGTCAATCTGTGGAATTTCCTTCCTTCTTAATGCATTTGAGCCAATCAGTTCTGTTGTGAAAAAGAATGTATCAAGTGCTATGATGAAACTGGCTCTCATGAGGACCACCACAGTAAAGGAAGACCCAGAGTTACCTCTGCTGCAGAAACCACTACTGAAGTACACCACTAAGAAGAAGAGAGTTGCTTGGGCCAAGAAACACGAGCAATGTACATTAGACTGGTGGAAATCTGTTCTTTGGTCTGATGAGTCCAAATTTGAGAGGTTTGGTTCCAACCGCCTTGTCTTTGTGAGACGCAGAGAAGGTGAACGGATGATCTCCGCATGTGTGGTTCCCACCGGGAAGCATGGAGGAGGAGGTGTGATGGTGTGGGGGTGGTTTGCTGGTGACACTGTCAGTGATTTATTTAGAATTCAAGACACACTTAACTGGTATGGCTCCCACAGCATTCTGCAGAGATACACAATCCCATCTGGTTTGCGCTTAGTGGGACTATCAGAGTGATGTAGTGCTGCATCAGATGACCTGGCCTCCACAATCACCTGACCTCAACCCAATTGAGATGGTTTGGGATGAGTTGGACGGCAGAGTGAAAGAAAAGCAGCCAACAAGTGCTCAGCATATTTGGGAACTCCTTCAAGACTGTTGGAAAAGCATCCTCATGAAGCTGGTTGATAGAATGCCAAGAGTGTGCAAAGCTGTCATCAATGCAAATGGTGGCTACTTTGAAGAATCTCAAATTTATGTTTAACACTTCTTAGGTTTCCACATGATTTCATATGTGTTATTTCATAGTTTTGATGTATTTACTATTATTCTACAATGTAGAAAATAGTACAAATGTAAGAAAAACCCTTGAATGAGTAGGTGTGCCCAAACATTTGACTGNAGTTTTGATGTATTTACTATTATTCTACAATGTAGAAAATAGTACAAATGTAAGAAAAACCCTTGAATGAGTAGGTGTGCCCAAACATTTGACTGGTACTGTAAGTCAAACTCAAAGAAAGAATAACAGTGACCCCGCCTGCCTCCTACTCCTCTCACAAGTCAACACGACTCCTACATTCCTGCTGCTGTCCCTGTGGTACACATTACACTTACCAGAGGAAAAGGTCATATGTCATATTTCATGGAATGAGTGAAGCCAACTGGAGAAATAAAAAGGTCTCCGTAGCCAATAACAAAATAACTACTCAGTGCAGTGATGAACTGGGCAAAACTGATGGGAAATGTTTCAGAATTGGCGAAGAATGGGTCTGAGGCAGAGTATGAGTTAAGACCACTTGAATTAAAAGCCTGAAACACTGACTGTTAGTCTTCCTTGACCTTTAACCAAAAAGCAATATAAACCTGCGTAATATAAATCCATAGTGCCCATAAATAAAGTGCCTGAATAAACACTATTCACTCGATTGACCTGATGACCCCCAAGTAGTCTGCAAGTAGGATTGTATACAGTAACAACCGCACTAGAAAAGCAATTGGCTGTGAGCTACCGTGCATTGTTCCAGAAATCAATACAATACGGGCTTATCGAGCTTATCGACGGCATAAAGGCAGTCCCCATTCGTTTACAGCAATCATACGGCTACAGAGTCACTCCAGCGCTAAGACAATTACAGCTTTCGCCGCTTTAATCGAGAAATAAATGACTAGGGAGTCTTTTGGAAGAATAGTTTTAAGAGTAGACTAACAGAGAGAGTGTTGTATAACACACAAGGGTATATTGGGCAATTTAGCTGAGGTATTGGCCTTTACATTGTGCCGTGTTCATTTGAAGCTATTGTCTGCCTTTGAGCCACAATGGAGACATAATTTCCCACTGCGGAGAATGGGGCCAGGGCTCCGTTGAACATTCCAGTTGTGCCGCCTCAGCTCCAATCTGCAGACGGCGATTGAAATGACTTACAAGACAGAGCCGGCAAGAGCAGTGGCCGCGTCTCTTTGTGTCCCATTGTACTTGGTGGAAAACCCGGCTAGCCAGATAGCGGCAACACAAAGGAACAGGAAAACGCCATTAAAGAGCTTAATTCAACAGACAGCGCTGGCAACCCGTGTCTCTCTCCTTCTCTCTCTACATTTCTCTCTTCATTTCTCTGCCTCCTCTCCTCTCTTGGTCCTCAGTCCTTCTCTGCCTCCTCCTCTCTTGGTCAGTCTTTTTCTGCCTTCTCTCCCTTCCTCTATCTCTGCCATCCTCTCCCTCTGTCTCTTTCTTCAGGTGTATGCCTAATTGCCTATACCCACTGTCTGCCTTGCTCTTCTTCATCCACAATAGGAAACACAGCCCTTCTAATGAGCCCCTCCCCTCCTAGGAAAGCTAAATCTACCATTAATAAAAGGCTTATTCAAATCTGAGCAGGGCTACAGACAGACAGCAGCACTCTCTTAACAACAGGCTTCTGTCTAATGAATTGTGCGGGCGGTAGCATTGTGAGACGTGGCACTTGTTGAGCTGGGGAGAAGGAGAGAGAGAGGAGACTGTGAGTGAAAAAAGTGATTTGGGTTTTAATGAAGGGCTGATGGATGGGTCTGGAGGCTGGCTAGTCGTAACTCATAGCTACGCTGGGCCTCTCTAGGCCCTGACATACACTTGGCAGCAAGAGGAGAGCAACTGGGATGGCGTGGGTGAGGATGGGATTGGTGGAGACAGAGCTATGGCCATAGGGGTGAACGGGAAAGCCGGGGGAAAAGTGGGATCTGGGCTAGCCAGTGTGTGTGTGTGTGTGTGTGTGTGTGTGTGTGTGTGTGTGTGTGTGTG
>NC_036871.1:15144478-15154305 GCF_002910315.2 Salvelinus sp. IW2-2015 | reverse complement strand
GTAATCTGCCCGGTAACAGAATACTTAACACAAGGAAATTCCCCCAGCCATGGACTGTGATGCTTCCTTTGGCTGGCATGGATTAGTCTACACACTCACACTTCACATCACACACACACACACACACACACACACACACACACACACACACAACACACACCACACACACACACACACACACACACACACACACACACACACACACACACACACACACACACACACACACACAGACAGTCAGAGACAGACACACTTGCGAATCTCCAAATAGACTTTTGATCATACGTTAGTGATGTGCGGGTTGACTCATAAAGCACAGTCCCCATGGTTATATCCGCAGGGAGGGCGAGTTTAGGGTCATGAAATATTGTGTGGATGAAGGGCGGATTGGTGGCGGTCTTATGTAATAAAGACAAAACAATGCATAAACAAATCCATAAATGTATCATTATTGTGTAATTCATATCTATAGGCTACATGGAGGTTTTTCTTTCATAATTGTTAGGCTATCTGGCAGTAGTACGTAAGCCTAAGCTTTAGGGCCTAACTTTACGTGTGCCAAATAGCCTACACACCAATCGCCAGAAAAACTTCGATCCACTGAGGCAAAAAGGACAAYGTCGTTTAATTCAATAAACAAAAGCTGTGAAATGGAGAGTTGAAAATAAATAGAAGTGAGGCCCAGAAAAGTAATGTTTTGGAAAGATTTGGTGAAATGGTAAAAGAGGATGATAGTGGTGCCGGCTACGTTATGTGTGATGCGCTATATGAATTCAACAGTCACAAGACGGGGACTTCAAATAGGCCTATGGCACATCAAGATAACTGTAGCCTACTGTTCAGCTGGTTAATGGAAACTGACTGTAGGTCTATAACCTCTCACGTAGTCTTAATATTAACTCCTGCAGAATTAAGCACTTCTTGCAGTAAAATGATACACCAAATATACATTTTGACTCGGGGACAGGTGGGGAGAAATGATTGAGAGAATGTGAATGCGAATGAGCAGTTAGTATTTCAACCACATAAAATATGCATCCAAGCCGAACTGAAATCCTATCAGAAACATGTTTTTACAGCTTTTTATTTCCTTACAACCGTTCAAACTGATTTTGCACACATTGTTGAGTTATTGCATTTTCTCCCCGGTGCCTAAATGTCTTTGCTCCGTGAAAGAAGCAGATGACAGAGAGAACTTTAATTATGTCAATTAGATTGAAGCATTCATTCTATCATTCATGACATTATTCTGGTGAGCACAGGTTTATTAAATAGTCTTCTATGGCAACATACAGTATAACGACAGAAGAGAAGCTGCATGTATCTAATTATAGACAAGTTGAATAACAAATAGCCTACTAGAATGTTGAAAATTATAAGCAGAAACATATCCAAATTAGGCAACAACAAAAAAGACTGCATCCCCTGTCAAAAAATCGTTCAGCCATCTCTGACTGTAGCCTACAGCGCATTTCGATATTTGCGGGTTAGGGTCGGGTGCAGGCCTGAGACTTTGACTTTATCACATATAGTTAGGCGTTTGTGGATTGGTTATTAGCAATAACAAACAGCTGACCCGCGCACATATGTCTTCCTCCTGCGCTTCGTCTGCCAATCAGTCTCTTCATCTCTCCATTCATATTGCAGGATGTTTCCTAAATACAACTGGATTGAACAGAGGGTTGAAAGAATTTTCCTCTTGACTTCACCGTGGACAAATGCCAGCACTCTGTCTTGTGGACAGACAAACAGACCAGGAGCACAGGAAACTCCAGAACTAAAGTCAGAATGACAAAACAAACTTATGCCCTCATCATCATGCCAACCGCTACCTGCATCCACCTCACATCAGCTAACCCATTCCAGGTTAAAAGCTAAATGCTACGATTGTAACAACATATCAGCAGACAGGCATGATGAGCATCAAACGCATGCAACAGTCACGCTGTATCTTCCTCGGTAACACTCAAGCTGCACACACACACCCACGTGCACGCCCTTGCACGCACACTCACACACACAAGCACATTTTACCACCCCTGGGAGAAGATCTCACTCAGTAGATATATTAAAGGCAGGCTTTGCATCATGGGTAGATGCAAGAAGACGATGCTATCAAGGTAATTATATTTCTGTTCAAATCTTGACAAATGAAATCGCCTCGAAATGAAAGCACATCCACAGGATATTGCCTGCTTGTTGTGTGTGTGTTTTGCATTTGAAATGGCTGAATTACATCCATCCAAAAGAACATTGTGTTCATCATGTGAGTGGTGGTGCTGGTAATGTTGTTTCGTCACAAATCCGGTGAAGTCCACAAAACATATTGCATGTAACAAACATTTACATGACCTACAGCATGGTCCAGCACATTAATGTGTACGACATTTTCGGGCTACTAAACAGCTATTGATTTAGAACCATGGAGAGTTACCACAAGTCGCAAAGAAAACAAAAGCTGCCTCCACTATTCTAGCATCATTTCAACTTCAAAATGTCAACATCATCAAATCATCCATGCTTAGTCGAATACAGTGACAACTAAAAGATACCAAAAACAACTTAGTCCAATCAACGTAAGATAATATGATGTGGCTGTCCATGTTTCTGATTTCTCTGTGTGTGCGTGCGTTCGAGCAAGTAGAAAAGAAACATGTTGACTCACCCAATGCCATCCTTCTCTCTTTCATGTTGACAAAATGGTCTATTACTCTGTCATACAGTACACGCTTTTAAGTTATTGTTGTCCTAGGCTACCTGGCTAAAATGCTTGTTCGCTAGCCTAACTTCCTTTCATGGGCAACAATAAGACAGCTAGTTATTAACATTAGCCTACTACATCTAGCTACATACTAAACTTCCATCCTCTCAGGCCAGGGCCACAATGTAGGGGCACAATGCATGAATTTATGGTTGGATCAGAATCGCCTTTATAATCATTGGCCAGTACGGAGAATTAAGTACCCACAAGTCCAAATCCCTATCTCCCTCCATGGCACATTTAGGAAAAGGCACATTTTTGCTAGCTAGCAAGCCACTTGAGGACAACAACACCACGAAATGCAACAATTCAAGTTTTTTTGGTCAATGACGTTTGGCTTTTGATGTGATGTGATTGGTGTGAAGCCAAATCCAAACTGGCTTCCCTTGACACTTGTTTTTGGTGCACCAGGAACATTCACAGTTGAGCACACTCAGTTTAGCTCAATGTTGATCGGATATTATTTTATACTTTATTTATTAAGGGAGGCCAA
This sequence comes from Salvelinus sp. IW2-2015, assembly GCF_002910315.2. Taxonomy (NCBI): domain Eukaryota; kingdom Metazoa; phylum Chordata; class Actinopteri; order Salmoniformes; family Salmonidae; genus Salvelinus; species Salvelinus sp. IW2-2015. Next base: position 15,151,051 of record NC_036871.1, on the reverse strand, counting down.
ATCCTTGCATTCAATGCTTCGGGAGGCAACAATGTTATACTATTTTTGACCAGACAACATCAGATGGATAGATGGGCTACACATTCAGATACAGAGGGGTGCTGTTTCGCTCACTTGGATGCTTTCTCCATTGAGATACATTCAGACTCTTGCGAATGTAAGGATCATTTTGAAAACACAGAGACTAAAGATTAATTATTTTAGAGGTCTTTTCTTTTTTCTTGGCGTATGTTTTGGGGAAGCTGAATTCCATTGATGCACTAGGCTAATTTTGTTTTGATAGGAAAGCGCACAGCTCTGGAAGGAGATGTTAATGTGATAGACCACTTTGAAAGAGCTGTTATTAAAATGGTTGGTTTTTCTGAGAATTGGCTTTTGATTGAGGGCAAGAGGTTTGGTTTTAGTGTACTATAGTTAAGTTCCAAGGCCCTGTTTAGGTCTGTCTGTCTGCCTGCCTCTGCCTGCCCGTCAGTCTTTCTGTCTGTCTGCCTGCCCGTCAGTCTTTCTGTCTGTCTGCCTGTCTGTCTCCCATCTGATATGAAACTGGTTTGTTGTAAAAACAAACATATCATGTGTTAGTAGAGGGTAAAAGAACATCAGCTTATCTACACAAGAGAGAGAGAGAGAGAGAGAGAGAGAGAGAGAGAGAGAGAGAGAGAGAGAGAGAGAGAGAGAGAGAGAGAGAGAGAGAGAGAGAGAGAGAGAGAGAGAGAGAGAGTAATTGTTTATTGATTGAGCGTGTGCATTTTAGCAGTGCATTAAATGCAGCCAGATATCTGTCTGGCTGTAGATAGCTGGTGTCTGATCGCTATCTGCTGGGCGGGCTAGCATTACCTAGCGTTAGCACCATGTTCTATAGAGAACAGGGTATCAGGTTGTAGGTAGAGAAAGATATTTTTGTATCTCTCCAAGCCATAAGAAAACCCAACGCACCGTTAATTAATGGCACCATTCCTATCATTGGTATTTTCATTAATACCAATTATATCAGTGAATCCTTTATCTATTTCCCTTTTATGGAAGTAATTTGGACCATCACTGAACTGGCCTGGTTTTGAACAGATCGCTCCAAGACTGATTCTTCGGAAAAGTCTGATTAATGAAGAGATAAAGACAGTGTTTCATCTAGCGAATCAATAAGAGGATTTAGCTCTGTACAAAAGATGGAGGCAGTGTCTCACATTGCAGCCTTTCCCCTATTAAGTGCACTACTTTAGCCCATAGGGCTCTGGGCAAAAGTAGTGCACAATGTAGGGAATAGGGTGCAATATGGGATACACCCACTTTTCTCATCTGCATTCTCTTCCAAGATGGGTGGAACCCTGCAGATATACTATCTTCCATCCTCCCTTTCTTCCTGCATTCCGTGTGCTCTTTTCCCCGGCCCTCCCTCCTGCCGTGTTCACCTTGCCTAGCTAATCCCTGTCTTTCATCTGTATTTCACGCCAACAGGAACCAGTGGATTAAACCTGGGACCGACACTCTCTGACTCACTAAATACCCACTGCACTCTAACACTCTGTTCAACGGAGCAGAAGAGAGCGTTTAAGTGTGCGTGTGTATGCGTTAGAGTGGTCTAAGTAAGGTAGGCTCTATGGGACTGTCATGCCCGCGTGGTACATCCACTGTATGGTAGCGTTGAAAGTGCTAATAGCTAACACCATCCACTTGATGTTAGCCATTAGTGCTTCATACTGACTTCTGAAACGTTCTGCAAACACACACGCATGTCACATGCACACACTGTAGGTTAACAGACAGTTGGAGGTACAAATAATTTCACACCATCTCCAGAATGAAATCCGGCCTCATGCTGAATGATTACTGCCCCTTAACGGATCAGATGTCTGTCTGAGTGTGTGTCTGTGTGTGTCTATCTGTCTGTGTGTGTGTCTGTCTGACTCCTTGGACTAACGGTAAAGAGACATAAACAGGCATTACAGAGACATAAACAGTGGTTTGGTAGTAATCCTCCTCCCCTCCCTTGCCACCCCACCACCTGGCCTAGACTAAACCCATTCAGCCTGAAGGTCCACCTGAGCACAATCTGTTCCACCTACGGTACACACACTCACCTGAGAACAGTGGCCATTACTTACAAGCATCTATGAGAGAGAGAGGAGAGCACAGCATCTGTCAGTAGAGGTGCATCAAAGCTGGGACCGAGAGACTGAACAACAGCTTCTATCTCAAGGCCATCAGACTGGTAAACAACCATCACTAGCACATTAGAGGCTGCTGCCTATAGGCATAGACTAGGATTCACTGGCCACTTTAAGGAATGGAACACTAGTCACTTTAATAAGGTTTATATATCTGGCATTACTCATCTCATATGTATATACTGTATTCTATACTAGAGGTCGACTGATTAATCGTCATGGATGATTAATTAGGGCCGATTTCAAGTTTTCATAACAATCGGTAATCTGCATTTTTGGACGCTGATTATGGCCGAGTACATTGCACTCCACGAGGAAACTGCGTGGCATGCTGACTACCTGTTACGCGAGTGCAGCAAGGAGCCAAGGTAAGTTGCTAGCTAGCATTTAACGTATCTTATAAAAAACAATCAATCTTCACATAATCACTAGTTAACTACACATGGTTGATGATATTACTGGGTTAACTAGCTTGTCCTGCATTGCATATAATCAATGCGGTGCCTGTTAATTTATCATTCAATCCTACTTCATCAAACGGGGGATGATTTAACAAAAGCGCATTCGCGAAAAAAGCACAATCGTTGCGCGAATGTCCCTAACCATAAACATCAATGCCTTTCTTAAAATCAATACACAGAAGTCTATATTTTTAAACCTGCTAGCAAGCAATATTAACTAGGGAAATGTTGTTGTTGGCTCGTTGCGAACTAATTTGCCAGACTTTTACATAATTATGACATAACATTGAATGTTGTGCAATGTAACAGCAATATTTAGACTTAGGGTTGCCACCCGTTCGATAAAATACGGAACGGTTCCGTATTTCACTGAAAGAAGAAACGTTTTGCTTTCGAAATGATAGTTTCCGGATTCGACCATATTAACGACCAAAGGCTCGTATTTCTGTGTTTATTATATTAAAATTAAGTCTATGATTTTATATTTGATAGAGCAGTCTGACTGAGCGATGGTAGGCAGCAGCAGGCTCGTACGCATTCATTCAAACGTTACTCCGTTTGCCAGCAGCTCTTAGCAATGATTGATCACAGCGCTGTTTATGACTTCAAGCCTATCAACTCCTGAGATTAGGCTGGCAATACTAAAGTGCCTATTAGAACATCCAATAGTCAAAGATATATGAAATACAAATGGTATAGAGAGAAATAGTCGACGCGTCATAATTCCTATAATAATTACAACCTAAAACTTCTTAACTGGGAATATTGAACCACCAGCTTTCATATCTTCTCATGTTCTGAGCAAGGAACTTAAACGCTTTTTTACATGGCACATATTGCACTTTTACTTTCTTCTCCAGCACTGTGTTTCGGCATTATTTAAACCAAATTGAGCATGTTTCATTATATATTTGAGACTAAATAGATTTTATTTATGTATTATATTAAGTTAAAATAAATGTGTTCATTCAGTATTGTTGTAATTGTCATTATTACAAATATATAKGTATATGTATATAAAAATCGTCCGATTAATCGGTATCGGCTTTTTATGGTCCTCCAATAACCGGTATCGGTACCGGCGTTGAAAAATCATAATCGGTCGACCTCTATTCTATACTATTCTACGTTATCATAGTCACTTAATAATTTTTACATATCTTCATTACTCATTACTCATCTCATATGTATATACTGTATTCTATACTATTCTACGTTATCATAGTCACTTAATAATTTTTACATATCTTCATTACTTATTACTCATCTCATATGTATATACTGTATTCTATACTATTCTACGGTATCTTAGTCACTTAATGTGTATTGGGTATATGTTGTGTAAATTGTTAGATATTACTGCACTGTCGGAGCTAGAAGCACAAGCATTCCGCTACACCCGCAATTACATCTGCTAATCACATGCATGTGACCAATACAATTTGATTTGATTTGACGTGAATCAAAAGGGTCAACTCAGTCCATGTAGCCCTTTTGTTAGCTTGGCGATGAGCTTGGAAGGGACAATKGTGTGGAACGCTGAGCTGTAGTCAATGAACAGCATTCTCACATAGATATTCTTCTTATCTAGGTAGGTGAGGGCTGTGTGGAGTGCAATTGAGATTGCGTCATCTATGGATCTGTTGGGGCGGTATGCAAATTGGAGTGGGTCTAGGGTGTCTGGGWGGATGGAGTTGATGTGTGCCATAACCAGCCTCTCAAAGCGCTTCATGATTCCAGATCAAACCAAATCAAATCAAATTGTATTAGACACACACGCCGAATACAGCAGGCGTAGACCTTACAGTGAAATGCTTACTTACGAGCCCCTAACCAACAATGCAGTTAAAAAAAAAAATACGGATAAGAATAAGAAATAAAAGTAACAAGTAATGAATGTGAATGCTACAGGGTGGTAGTCATAGTGGCATGAAGCCTTAGAGTTATTGTAAACAGGAATGATGGTGGTCATCTTGAGACATGTGGGGATAACAGACTGGGACAAGGAGAGGTTGAAAATTACCATGAATATGCCTGCCAGCTGACCTGCACGTGCTCTGAGAACACGCCGTGGAATACCGTCCAAGTGTTGACCAGATTAAAGACCTTACCCATGTCGGTCCTCGGAGAGCGAGATYAMCCAGTCSTCTGGGTCGGTGGGGGACCCTCACGTACGGTACGGTGTTGTTATTGTCAAAGCATAAAATGCATTCAGATCATCTGGTAGAGAGGCATCACGGCTGGGTCTTCCTTTGTAATCTGTAACGGACTGTAGCCCGTGCCACATGCGACGGGCGTCAGAGCCTGTGTAATATGATTCCACATTGTTCCTATATTGTCCTTTTGCTCGTTTGATGACTCTGCAGAGGTCATAGCGGGACGTCTTGTACTTGTTCCTGTCCTCGGCCGTAGCCTCAGGTTTGTCTAAGGAGATGATACACACTTGTGGATTAATGGAATATACTGTAGTTGGCAGTTAATAGTTGGGCATATCCGCAGTCCATAATCCATTGTGTAATTGTAATGTAAGCAATCACAAGGGATGAAAACTCTAGCAAGCTAGCCCGAGACACTTTACTCTACCTACGCCACATCAGCCTAAGGGGAGCTGAAGTATTCCGAGCAACAGAATCTATTCTAGTGGGTAGTGAGGGGACCTCTTTTCACGTAACACCACTACTCCCAAATGTCTGTCACAGCAGATTTTGTCATAGCCAGCTCTGAGACAGCCAGTCTGCTCTGTTGTATGCCAAGTGGTGGGTGGTGTTCTCTGGAGTGTGTGTGTGTGTGTGTGTGTGTGTGTGTGTGTGTGTGTGTGTGTGTGTGTGTGTGTGTGTGTGTGTGTGTGTGTGTGTGTGTGTGGAAGAAGGAAGGAAAGGATGTGAAGGTGGGTATAAGTGTGAGAGGGAATATAAGAATGTAAGTGGGTAAAAGAGAAAAAGAGAATGAATAAGAGGAATAGTAAGTTTGTGAAAAAAAGAGAAAATGTGTGTGTGTGTGTGTGTGTGTGTGTGTGTGTGTGTGTGGGTGTGTGTGTGTGTGTGGGTGTGTGCGTGCGTGCGTGCATGTGTGCGTGTGCCTGTGTAAGTAGCCTGTCTGTTATATAAATGTGACATGCAGGGTGTTGAGTCACTCTGTTGCGACGGGCAGAGATTTGTGGGCATCACTTGGCAACACCAGTCCCTCAGTGGGCACAGGGAATCCAGGCAAAGAGACACACACAAATTCACGCTACAGAGGCAGGCAGATTTTAGCAGGACACGTTAATCTGCCTCACTTAGCACACTTGAGTCGTTGCCATCACACCAGTCAAGTCATCCCTCTTCTGCTATCTTACACTCTCTCTCTCTCTACTTTCTTTCTCTGTCTCTTTCTATTCCTTTATCTCTCCTTCTCTGTCTAGCACTGTCTAGCATTCCCGCTGCACATTTTCTCTGTCTCCCTTTCCCCTGTCATCTCTCTCCCTCCTTCTTTCTCCCCTCTCACCCCCCCTTCCCTTCCCTAAAATCAGAACTCTCATTCTCCTCCAATGTCCACATCCCCCCACATACGTCGGGTTTAGAGATGACATACAGAAGACACAGCCATAGTCAGAATCCATCCAAGAAACACACTATTTCAGGTTAATGTTCACTAGCAGAATTAGAAGATGTTGATGACCCACTTCTATGGGCTCTATTAATCATGAGCTGCTCTCACTGTGCCTCAGCGGGGCGTGGGGGGTGCATGTGTGTGTGTGTGTGTGTGTGTGTGTGTGTGTGTGTGTGCGAGACGACACTACCAGTGGTAGGGCTTTTGATTACCCAACAACGACCGAGACGGCCTACGAGGGGGAGGTGAGGGCCCTCGGAGTGTGGTGTCCAGGAAATACCTCACACTCAACGTCAACAATAAAGAGATGATCGTGGACTTCAGGTCGAAATAGCAGTAAGGGGCACGTCGCCTCTTGG
>NC_036871.1:15135949-15144453 GCF_002910315.2 Salvelinus sp. IW2-2015 | reverse complement strand
AATACACCATATTGGAATATGCCTGCCAGCTGAACCCTGCACGTGCCCTCGGAAACACGCCGTAGCGAATTACCGTCCAAAGTGTGAACCAATTGACCCTTAAACCCCATATGTCGTCCTCGCGAGAGAGGCGAAGATCACCCAGCCTCTGGTCGGTGACGCCTCACCGTACGTACGGTGTGTTATTTTCAAAGCAAAAATGCCATTCAATTCATCTGTAAGGAAGAGGGCATACGGGCTTGGTCTCTTTGAATCGTAACGGACTGGTAGCCCCGTACCACATCGACGCAAGACCGCTTGTAAATATGATTTCCACCAGTTCCGATGATTCTTTGGCTCTTGATGAGCTCTGCAGGAGGTCATAGCGGGAACCGTCTTGTACGTCTGTTCCTGTCCTCGGCCGTAGCCGCCAGGTTTGTCTAAGGAGATGATACACACTTTGGGATTAATGAAATACTGTAGTTGGCGCAGTTAAAGTTGGCATATCCGCCAGTCCATAATCCCATTGTGTAATTGTAAGTTAAGCCAATCACAAGGAATGAAAACCCCTAGCAAGCTAGCCCGAGACACTTTACTCTACCTACGCCACACAGCCTAACGAGCGAAGTTATTCCGTTAGAACAGAAATCTATTCATGGGTAGGAGTGGACCTCTTTTCACGTAACACCACTACTCCCAAAATGTCTGTCACAGGCAGATTTCATAGCCAGCTCGGACAGCCAGTCTGGCCTTGTTGTATGCCAGTGGGGTGGTTTCTCTGGAGTGTGTGTGTGGTGTGTTGTGTGTGTGTGTGTGTGTGTGGCCTGTCATGTGGTGTGTGTGTGTGTGTGTTGTTGGTGTGTGTGTACGTGGTTGTGTTGTGTTGTGTGGTGTTGTGTGTGGGTGGGGTGTGTGTGGTGTGTGGTGTGTGTGTGTGTGTGTGATTGTTGTGTGTGTGGTGGTGTTGTAGTGTGGTTGTGTGGTGTGTGTGTGTGGGTGTGTGTCGCGATGCTGTGGGCGTGCTGTTGCGTGACTGCTCGTGTCCTGTAAGTAGCCTGTCTGTTATATATAAATGCTGACATGCCAGAGTGTTGAGTCACTCTGTGCGACGGCAGAGATTTGTGGCAGTCACTTGGCAACACCAGTCCTCGAGTGGCACAGGGAATCCAGGCAAAGACACACACCACAAATCACCGCTACAAGGCAGGCCAGATAGGAGCAGACACCGTTTAATCTGCCTCTACTTAACCACACTTGAGTCTAGCATCACACCCAGTCAAGTATCCCCTGCTTCTGCTATCTTACCTACTTCTCCTCTCTCTTCTTTCTTCTGTCCTCTTCTATTCCTTATCTCCCTTCTCTGTTCTAGCACTGTCTAGCATTCCCCGCTACATTCTTCTGTCCTCCCTTTCCCCCTGTCATCCTCCTCCTCCGTCTTCTTTTCCGCCTTCTCACCCCCCCCCCTTCCCTAAAAATCAAACTCTGCATTCTCCCTCCAATGTCCACATCCCCCCACCATACGTCGGGTCTAGAGAGACATACAGAGAACACAGCCATAGTTTTCAAGAAATCCATGCCCAAGAAACCACACTAATTTTCAGTTAATGTTCACTAAGCAGAATAGAAGATGGTTGATGACCCCCACTTCTATGGGGCTCTATTAATCATGACTGCTCCTTCACTTGTGCCCTCCAGCCGGGGGCATTGGGGTGTGTGGTGCATGGTGTGTGTGTGTGTGTGTGTGTGTGTTGTGTGTGTTGTTGTGTGCTGGTGTGTCTTCCCCTGTCTGCCTGGCCTGCCTGCTGCCTGGCCTCCTAACCTGCCTGCCTGCCCTGCTGCCTGCCTGCCCTGCCTGCGCGCCCGCCTGCCTGGGGTGGGGGCGTGAGTCTCATGTGTCGGGCAACCTGGCTGTCTGACTAGGTTCATCACCTGATATAACAGGCCCCCGACCCGGAATGCGGCAGTGATTGACACAGTGTTCTGAGCCAAAAGCAACTTCCCCCGTGGCGTCCGCCTGTGATGTCAAATCAAATCATATTCTTTGTTCACATTACACATGGTTAGCAATGTAATGCCGGTGTAGTGAAATGCTTGTGCTTCTAGTTCCGCATGCAGAAATCTAACAAGTAATCTAACAATTTCACAACAACTACCTGAACACCCACAAAGTGTAAAGGAAAATGAAAAATATGTAATAAAAAATATAGTGGGATGAGCGGCGACTGCCGAACGCGCATAAGCCAAATGCAGTAAGGATATAGAGTACAGTAATAATAGAGAGTAGATAAGTGTAGTGGTGAGTAAACATATTAAAAGTGGCATTGTTTAAAGTACTATGATACCATTTTTACACCAATTTTTATTATTAAAGTGGCTGGAGATTGAAGTCAGTATGTTGGCAGCAGCCACTCAATGTTAGTTGGATGGCTTTTGTTCAGTCTCTCGGTCCCCTTTGATGCACCTGTGACGACCTCGCTCTGGATGATAGCGAGGTGAAACAGCAGTGTCGGGGTGGTTGTTGTCCTTAGATCTTTATGGCCTTCCCTGGACCATCAGGTGGTGTAAGTGTCCTGGGAGAGCAGGAGTTGCCCCCCGGTTCGATGCAGTCTGTGCAGACCTCACTACCCTTCTGAGAAGGCCTTACGGTTTAGGCGGAGCAGTTGCCGCCTACCAGCGGTGATACAGCCCAACAGGATGCCCTCGATTGTGTGCACTCTGCTAGAAAGTTTGTGAGGTTTTGGTGACCAAGGACGAATTTCCAGCCTCCTTGAGTGAAGAGGCGCTGTTGACCTCTTCACACGCTGTCTGTTGGGTTGGGACCCATTTTCAGTTGTCCGTGATGTGTACACGAGGAACTGTAACAAACTTTTCCCCTGTCCAACCTGCGTTTCCCAATCTCCAGAAGACAGCAGGACGGGTAGAGTATAACTTCTTAATGATCGCTATGAAAGCCAACTGACATTACCTCCTAGGTGCCTGACTTGTGGCACCCCTCGACAACTACTGCCGATTATTATTAATTTGACCATGCTGGAGTCAAAATTTTATTGAAACATTTGATTACTCTTCATGTTCTGTTATAATCTCCCACCGCGACCTCAGCCAGAAAGAGCGAACGGCCACCCCTCAAGAGCCTGGGCCTGCTCCGAGTTTCCTTCCGTAGTTTTCCTTCTAGGGAGTTTTTCGCTACACCAACCGCTGCTTCTACAGCTGGCAAGCGCTTGCTGATATTGCTGGTTTAAATGGGTTTTTCTGCTTACCCTAGCACTTTGAATGATATCAGGTGAGTGTAAAGAAAGGCATAATACAATCATTTGGAATGAGATGATTATGCCCAACTACTGTACCGTCGAGTCGGATGGTGCACGGCTCCTCTACTGCTGATTTGCTGAAGTCCACGATCATTCTCTTTATTGTTGACGTTGAGTGTGAGGTATTTCCTGGACACCACACTCCGAGGGCCCCTCACCTCCCGTGGCCTCTCCGTCGTTGTTGGTAATTCAAGCCCTACTCACTGGTAGTGTCGTCTCGAGTCCTGGGTGAAACAGGAGTACAGGAGAGGGGAGAAACACCCCACCCTTGTTGAGGCCCCAGTGTCGAGATCAGCGGGTGGAGATGTGTGTTCTACCCTCACCAACCCTGGAGGAGCCCCAACATCAGGAAGTTCCAAAACCCATTGCACAGGCCAGGTCGAGACCCTGGTTCTCGAACGTTAATGACGAGTTAGGAGGGTCTATGGTGTTAAATGCTGAGCTGTAGTCGATGAACAACGGAGCGGCCCATTTTTTCTTACCATAGGTATTCCTCTTGTTTCCAGATGCGCATATAAGTCAGTCTGTGCAGTAGCCCACATCAGAAGCATACTAGCAATAGCCGGATTAGACTGCGATTGTGTCCGTAACTCACGGATCTGTCGGACCTATAGACGGAACTAAGTATTGGAGGAGGTTTGAGAGGTAAGCCATGGTATGGCTGACAGAGTTTGTATAGTTGACAGTCGTAGGACTACTAGTCTCTCAAAGCACTTCACATCGAGGGGGGATGACAGAGGGACAGAGCTACGGAGAGCGATAGTATTAGCTCCAGTTGACCCTAAGGCTTTCTGGGCAACTGGGAACAAGGGTGCCCTCTTGAGCATGTATCGGAAAACAGTCAGCACTGGAATAAGGATAATTGAATTGTCCATGTAAAACCACCAGCCAGTCTGTCCTGCCGCATCTCTCAAGGACGCGCGCTAGGTATGCCGGTACTGGAGCTGTCAGCCTTGCCAGGCGTTAACCACGTTTAAATGCTTTACTCACGTTTGGCGCGTTGGAGAAGAAAAGCCCGCAGGTTTATAGTAAGTCTGGCCGTGATCCGTATGCGAGGACTGTATTTGTCCACGCCCCAAAAAGACAGCCAAAGTTGTCTCAGTATGGCTGGACGCAGGACATCGTGGTCTAGCGACGGCTGTTTTTATTATTTTGAGCCCGTAGATGACTCTCGTGAGTACCCCCAGCACATACCTCTCCACCTGTTTCTGACCGTGAATGCAGACCCTCTACTTGTCCTCCTATACTGATTCGCTACTTGCCTAGCTTGTCAAATAATAATAATCGCAGTGAGTTTGTTCGATGGTGCACAACGGCTCTACACCTCAGTAGTTAAAATTGTCAGTGCTTTTCATAGGATTGCCGAATCTTAAGCAGTACTCTACCCCGCTCCTGCTGTCTTCTGGAGAGCTGAAAACAGCAGTGTCGCTGGGACAGGAGTGGAAAAATTTTAATTCCTCGGGGTACACATCTACGGACAAACTGAAATGCTCACGCCACACGAGACAGCGCGGAAGAAGTGCAACGCGCCTCTCAACCTCAGTGGAGGCTGAAGAAATTTCGTCTTGTCCACCAAAAAACACTCACAAACTTTTACAAGCACAATCGAGAGCATCCTGTTGCTGTAATCACCGCCTGGTACGGCACCTGCTCCGTCCCGAAACAACCGTTAAGCCTCTTCCAAGGAAGGGAGTGAGCTTTGCACAACGCACCATCACCGGGAGGCAAACTACCCTGCTCTCCAGGGACCACTTACACCCACCTAGATATCACAGGGAAGGCCACTAAAGAGATCATCTTGTATAGTGGACAAGCGAATCACCCACCCGACACTGCCTGTTCACCTCGCTAAATCCAGTAAAGCGAGGTCAGTTACAGGTGTCAAAGCGGACCGAGAGACTGAAAATACAAGCCCAATCACTAACATTGAGTGGCTGCTGCCAAGATTACTGACTTCAATCTCCAGCCACTTTAATAATAAAAAATTGAAATTAATTAATAAATGTATCACTTTCACTAAACAAATTGCCACTTTTATATATGTTTACATACCCTACATTACCATCTCATAGTATATTACTTACTCCCCACCATCTACTGCATCTTGCATGGCCGTCGTCATCGCTTCATCTATCCCCTAGATATTTTTATTTACACTCATTCTTTCTTCCCTTTTTATCAGCTTCGCTGCTGTATACATGTATTGTGTGAATTATGTTAGATTACTGGTAAATTACTGCTTAATAGGTCGGAAATACAGCAACAAAGCCATTGCATACACTCCATTCAACATCTGCTAACCATGATGTATGCTGAACAAAGAAAATGATGTATTTGACATCACAGCGCGACGCCAGGGAAGTTGCTTTGGCTCCATGAACACCTGTGCGTACTGTCCAACGATTCACTGCGACCCATACCGAGCGGCTTGGGCCTTTCAGTATGGATAACCCTAAGCGTCAACAAGGCAAGTGTTGCCCGACACATGCACCACGCACCCTCCCCACCCCGCCAGGCACCAGCAGGCAGGAGCGCACGGCAGGTACGCAGCCATGTAGGCAGCAGGCTATGCAGCAGGCAGCAGGCAGACAGCACCAGGAAGTCATGGGTGAACAGGGAGTACAGGAGAGGGCTGAGAACACACCCTTGTGGGGCCCCAGTGTTGAGGATCAGCGGGGTGGAGATGTTGTTTCCTACCCTCACCACCTGGGAGCGGCCCATCAGGAAGTCCAGAACCCAGTTGCACAGGGCAGGGTCGAGACCCTGGGTCTCGAACTTAATGACGAGTTAGGAGGGTACTATGGTGTTAAATGCTGAGCTGTAGTCGATGAACAGCATTCTTACATAGGTATTCCTCTTGTCCAGATGGGWTAGGGCAGTGTGCAGTGTGATTGCGATTGTGTCGTCTGTGGACCTATTGGGGAGGTAAACAAATTGGAGTGGGTCTAGGGTGTCAGGTAGGGTGGAGGTGATATGATGACTAGCCTTGACTAGTCTCTCAAAGCACTTCATGATGACAGAGGTGAGTGCTACGGGGCGATAGTCATTTAGCTCAGTTACCTTAGCTTTCTTGGGAACTGGAACAATGGTGGCCCTCTTGAAGCATGTGGGAACAGCAGACTGGGATAAGGATTAATTGAATATGTCCGTAAACACACCAGCCAGCTGGTCTGCGCATGCTCTGAGGACGCGGCTAGGGATGCCGTCTGGGCTGTCAGCCTTGCGAGGGTTAACACGTTTAAATGCTTTACTCACRTTGGCTGCGGTGAAGGAGAGCCCGCAGGTTTTGGTAGCGGGCCGTGTCGTTGGGACTGTATTGTCCTCAAAGCGAGCAAAGAAGTTGTTCAGTTTGGCTGGGAGCAGGACATCGTGGTCTGCGACGGGGCTGTTTTTTTTTTTGTAGTCCGTGATTGACTGTAGACCCTGCCACATGCCTCTCATGTCTGAGCCGTTGAATTGCGACTCTACTTTGTCTCTATACTGATGCTTAGCTTGTTTGATTGCCTTGCGGAGGGAATAGCTACACTGTTTGTATTCGGTCATGTTTCCGGTCACCTTGCTCTGATTAAAAGCAACAGAGTTCAGAGTTCATTCGCGCTTTCAGTTCTGCACGAATGCTGCCATCAATCCACGGTTTCTGGTTGGGGAAGGTTTTAATAGTTGCTGTGGGTACAACATCACCGATGCACTTGCTAATAAACTCGCTCACCGAATAAGTGTATTCATCAATGTTTTTTTCCGACGCTATGCGGAACATATACCAGTCCACGTGATCGAAGCAATCTTGAAGTGTGGAATCAGATTTGTCGGACCAACGTTGAACAGACCTGAGCATGTGCGTTTCCTGTTTTAGTTTCTGTCTATAGGCTGGAAGCAACAAAATGGAGTCGTGGTCAGATTTTCCGAAGGGAGAGCGGGGCAGGGCTTTGTATGCGTCGCGGAAGTTAGAGTAACAATGGTCCAGGATTTTTTCCACCCGGGTAGCGCATTTGATATGCTGATAAAATTTAGGGAGTCTTGTTTTCAGATTAGCCTTGTTAAAATCCCYAGCTACAATGAATGCAGCCTCAGGATATGTGGTTTCCAGTTTACAAAGAGTCCAATGAAGTTCATTCAGGGCCATCGATGTGTCTGCTTGGGGGGGAATATATGCGGCTGTGATTATAATCGAAGAGAACTCTCTTAGTAGATAATGCGGTCAACATTTGATTGTAAGGAATTCTAGGTCAGGTGAGCAAAACGACTTGAGTTCTTCGGGAAAGATCCTCTTCGGGAAAGTCGTATTCCTGGTCGTAATGTTGGTAAGTTGACGTTGCTCTTATATCCAATAGTTCCTCCCGGCTGTATGTAATAAGACTTAAGATTTCCTGGGGTAACAGTGTAAGAAATAACACATAAAAAAACGAAATACTGCATAGTTTCCTGAGAACGCGAAGCGAGCCGGCCATCTCTGTCGGCGCCGGATGTCACCAGAAACATGACTATGAGAAAGCCTGCTCCACATCCTGGTCCTGGGAACCTACTGGGCGTGGAGGCTTTTGTTCCAGCCCAGCACTAACACAACTCAAAGTGTTACTACGGGGCTCAAAYAAAAACATGCCCCACCGACAGGGACTGAAGACCACTGGTATACATCACAGTTTCTACACAACTCTACTTAACAGCTCAACACTAACACACAGCTCAGAAGAGTTAATACTGGCATTCACAACTCGCCACATCTCCACCACAGTGACTGATGATACTGGGGTGAGGCAGCTTGGCACAAAATGGCTGCCACGATTCACGAATATGGGTGCTATTGTGGGAATAAAAGTCAAGCCCTCAATGAGAGTGCTGTAAGTCTAACCGAGGAAGACTTCTTTGAGTGTGCTGTGTGCCAACTTTCTTTACCCCCAGGGACAAACATGCAGATTTCCTGACTATGCCAGTCAAACACACACTAACACACAGTGGGTCTGTCACATGCTACTACCCAGGGAATTGTGCAGAGCAGGAAGCTCTGGGTTTAATGTCCGAGACAGGAAATGAGGCGCTGTATCGGCCAATCACTTTAGATAATAGAGTGATTTATGAGAGTGAGGCTTCCACTGCCAGCACTAATTCATTCTCCATAGAATGGGTCACCAAGGAGTGTGTGTGTGTGTGTGTGTGTGTGTGTGTGTGTGTGTGTGTGTGTGTGTGTGTGTGTGTGTGTGTGTGTGTGTGTGTGTG
>NC_036871.1:15129073-15135924 GCF_002910315.2 Salvelinus sp. IW2-2015 | reverse complement strand
GCGGGAACCCTTTTCTACTTGGTTTCTTCTATAAAACTGGGGATGGGCTCTAGCTGTTTGGATTGGCCCTTGCGGAGGGAATAAGCTTTACAAACTGTTTTGGTTTATGCGGGGGTCATCCGGTTTTTTTTCCAACCCTTGCTCTGATTTAAAAGGCAAAAAACAGGGAGTTCAGAGTCATTCGCGGTTCAGGTTTTCTGCCCACGAAATGCTGCCCATCAATTCTCCCCACGGGTTTCTGGTGACAGGATTTTAATTAGTGCTTGGGTGGGATTTACAAAAAACCATTTCCACCCGATGGCAACTTTGCTAAATAAAACCTCGGCCTCCACCGGGGCAATAAAGTGATTTCATTCCATGTTTCCGACCGCTTATGCGGAACAGTAATACCAAGTCCAGTGAATTCGAAGCCAATCTTTGGAAGTGTGGGAAATCAGATTTGGTCGGGGGACCCCAACGTGAACAGAACCTTGAGCACGTGGTTTTTCCTGTTTTAAGTTTCTGTCTATAGGCTGAAAGCAACCAAAATGAGTGTGGTTCAGAGATTTCCAAGGAGAGGCGGGGGCCAGGGGGCTGGTATGGCGTCGCGGAGGTAGAGTTAACCAAATGGCCAGATTTTCCCCACCCGGGGTAAGCGGCATTTGGATATGCTGGATAAAAATGGAGGTTTTCTTGTTTCAGGGAATTTAGGCCCTTGTTAAATTCCCTAGGCTACAATTGGAATGCCAAAAAGCCCTTCAGGATTATTTGGTGGTTCCAGTTTTTAAAACCCAAAAGGAAGGTTTTTCCAATTTGAAGTTCATTCGAGGGGCCCATCGATTGTGTCTGAGCTTGGGAATATATTGCGCGCTGTGATTTATTTAAATCGAAGAAGGAAACTTTTTCTCTTAGTAGGATAAATTGCGGGGTTTCCAACAATTTTTGATTGTAAAGGGGGAATTTTCTAGGGGTCCAGGTGAAGCCAAAAAACACATTTGAAAGTTCTTTCGGGGGGGGAAAAGATCCTCTTCGGGGAAAGGGTCGTTTTATTCCTGGTTCGTTTAATGGGTTTGGTAAGTTTGGACGGTTTGCTCTTTAATCCCGCATTAAAGTCCTCGGCTTGTATGTAATTAAAGGGACTTAAAAAGGATTCCTGGAGGTAAAACCAGTTGTAAGAAAATAAAACCAAACATAAAAAAACGGAAAATCACTGCATAGGTTTTTTCCTGAGGAAACGCGGGGAGAAAACGAGGGGCCCGGCCCATCTTCTGTCGGGCGCGGCATGGTTTCACCCAGGGAAACAATGGGGGACTTAATGAGGAAAGGGCCCTTGCTCCCAACAAAACATTTCCTGGTCCTGGGGAAACCACCTGGGCGTGGGGATGGGGCTTTTTTGTTCCAGCCCAGGCACTAAACACCCAAACTTCAAAGAGTGTAACTACGGCTCAAAATATAAAAAACTGCCCCCACCGGACCAGGGGGATGGACAAGGAACCACTGGTAATACATTCCCCCACAGTCTTACCAAACAACTCTTAAAAATAAAACAGCCGCTCCCAACCCCAAAAACTTAACCACACAGGCTCAAGAAGGAGGTTAATACTTGGCATTTAAACAAAAACTCGCCAAAACATCTCCACCCACAAGTGGGACTAGATACTGGGGTGGAGGGCAGCTTGGGGCCAACAAAAATGGGCTTGCCACGATTCCAACGAATATGGTTTGGCTAATTGTTGGGAAATAAAAGCCAAGCCCTCGCAAAATTAAAGGAGTTTTTTTGCTGTATAGCTAAAACCCCGAGAGGACTTCTTTGAGTGTGGCTGGTGTTGGGCCAAACTTTTCTTTACCCCAGGGACAACCATGCAGATTTCCTACATTGCCAAGGTTTCCCAAACCACCACCCTTAACCACCAGGTGGGTCTGTTCCACATTGGCAACTAACCCCAGGGGGAATTTTTGCCAGAGGGCAGGAAAAAGCTTTCTGGGGGTTTAATGTTCCCGAGGGGGAACAGGAAATTTGGAGGGCCCCGCTGTAATCGCCCCCAAATCACTTAGGATTAATAGGGAGTTGATTATGAAGAGTTGGGGGCTTCCAACTGGGCCAGCACTTAATTTTTCATTCTCCAATAGAATGGGGTCAGCCAGGGAGGTGTTGTGTGTGTGTTGTTGTTGTGTGTGGTGTGTGTTGTGTGTGTTGTTGGGTTAGTTGTTGTGTTGTGCTGTTTGGGTCCATGGTGTTGATGTGTGTGTGTTGTGCGTGCGTCGTGCCGTCGCGTTGCGTTAGCGTTGCGTGCGTTTGCGTGGCGTTTTGCGTGCGGCGTGCGTGCCGTGGCGTCGCGTTTGGCGTGCGTCTTTTGACTTGTTTCGTAAGGAAAAAGGGAAGTTTCCCTTTCCTTAGTTTCTCTTTATTTCCATTCGTTTGAAAAACCACGTTGACCCTTTGGGCCAAGGGTAATGGTTGGCGCATTGTGTGTTTGTGTTGTGTTTGTGGTGTGTGTTGTTGGTGGTGTGTGTGGTTGTGTGTGTGTGTGTGTGGTGTGGGTGTGTGTGTTGTGTTTTGTTTGTGACTGTGTGGTGTGTGTGTGTGTGTGTGTTTTGGTGTGTGTGAGCTCGGCCAGACTGGGATCTCTAACATCAGCGGAGCGACCAGACGTTATGCTCAAGATTGTTCCAGAAGCAAAGCGGACAATGTCTTTCTATGTCCTCAGTTCCACTAATTAGGCGATTAGTGGCCTGCATTTGCGTGCGTCTACCGCGCCAGCATTGTGTCCGTGCCAGGCGTGCTGTGAGACAGGGCCCTCCTAAACGGACCAGGAGGCAGGATTTGCGGAAAGCTGCTAAAGTCCTATTGCCAGTGATTCCAGGCCTTTTAACTAATGCGTCTCAATCGGATTGTACCAATTGCATTCAGACTACTCCCTCTTCCTCTGTCTTAAGCGACCAAGGTCAAGAGGGCTGCTCACCCCCACTTTTTGTAGAATGGAGCAGCAATGGACGGTGGTGAGAAGAAAACCCAACACTGGCTTCTAGTCCCGCACGCACAAACACGTCTTTCTTCTCGTTCGGTCCTCTTAAATCTATAGGCGGGGGGGAGGCATGTACACCGAGACTTGCGCGCACCACCCACAACCGCCTCCTCTCTCTCTCTCCGCTCTTTCTTCCAAACACGACATTACCAGTACACACACCACTTCTCTCATCTCTCTTCCTTTCCGTTCTCTCGTGCACAACAACACACACACACACACACACACACACACACACACACACACACACACACACACACACACACACACACACACACACACACACACACACACACCTATAATAGCGTTTCAATGATAGTGACATCACCTCATCTACTGCTAAATCACTGCCCTCAATTTCCTTCTGGCCGACCCCTCTCTCTCTCTCTTCTCTTCCTCTCTCTCTCTCTCCCAGGACTCTGATTGCTTTCTGGGGCCAGAGGGCCAGCTCAGCATCCCCGGTCTCTTAATGCAGAGGAGCCAGGTTGCCAGGAGCCAGGAGCCAGGCAATCAATCCGTCAATCAAGTGTAATTTGTATCTAGCGCTTCTTACAAATGCATTTGTCACAAAGTGCTTAACAGCATGACCTGAAATCCCCAAAGAGTAAGGTAAGGAGACAGTGGACTATGGGCGATCAGGGGGAAGCAAATAGCTTTTTGTCAGTCATGTCCCTCATCATTACAATCTTACTAAGATGTGGAGAAGCAGAACCTCTCAAACCTTAAAACTCAAAGGGAGAGAGATGTTTAATTAAATCAGCTGTTGTTTTGCTTTATGTTTGGGTGCATGTTGGCATGCATGTGTGTGTGTGCGTGCGCGCGCCTGTGTACTGTACTTGAGTGTGAGAGACAATTGAGATCAGAGGGGTGTTCTGTTTACACAAAAGGCTAATTAAGCAGAGACAGCACAGTTTCAGCATCTCTGGAGAACCACTTCTCTCTCCTGTCTCTCTTMTTCCCTGTGAGACTAAATGCACGTAACACACACACCAACACTCAACGTCCTCTCTCTCTCTCTCTCTCTTCCTTTTCTTTCAAAWWWWTKTTTTTCTCTCTCTCTCCATGGCTCCAGTGTTGATCATGGGGGTGGCAGGTAGCCTGGCGGGTAGGAGCGTTGGGCCAGTAACCCGAAAGTTTGCTGGATCGAATCCCCGAGCTGAGAAGGTAAAAATCTGTTGTTCTGCCCTTGATGTCGATTAAGGCAGCCCTCCGCACCTCTCGAATAGAGAAGGGTAGGGTTAAATGCGGGAGACACATTTCAGGTATCGCCCTTTCCTTCCCTTATCAGACAGGATGCTGGGTGAGGATCCAAGAGAAAGAGGAACCACCCAGAGTCACTGGGCTCACTGAACCAACATGCACTAGTTGTTTTTCTCTTACCCTTCCTCTCTCCCTSTATAATAAACATGTGTGTATTATATGATTGTATTATAATGAAGATTATTGAATGAAAAATACTGCATTTGAAGAAACACATTCATTTCTTTGATATTTCCAATATATTTTTATTTGAAGATGTTGCCAACGTTATCTTGGTTGCACAAAATGGTCTCTCTCCCTCTCTCATATCTACCCCGCTGCCCTACCCCTTTCTTTCTCCCCTCCCTCCTCCCTCCCTCCCTCCCTCCCTTCCCTCCCTCCCCTCCCCCTTTCTTGTTCTCTTTGCGTCTGGAAACATGTAGTGTTAGTTGGGGTGGCTGACCGCAGGGCAGGGGAAACACTCGGTGGAAGCTCAAATAAATCCTACTTATATACAGCGACATGGGCACCGAGCCAAGCAGATTGTTTTTATTGGCTATAATGGCTTCCTCATTAGGCAAATATGTGTCAGGTGTGACGAGAGGGCTGGGCGGGATGGACGGTGGGAGGATGAAGGGCGGGGAGGGGAAAGTTATATATGACAATGATGGCTAGCTATTAACTCGTACCAGAGACACAGAGTTTCAGTCTCACAATACTGATGGATCTTCTAGTGTGTGCGAGTCTGTGTGGAGGGGATGGGGTGTGTGTGTCCTGTGTGGAAGGGTGATGGTGTGTGGTGTCTGTGTGGGAAGGGGATGGTGTGTTGTGTGAGAGGATGGTGTGTGTGTCTGTGTGGAGGATGGTGTGTGTTGTCTGTGTGGAGGGGATTGGGTTGTGTGTGTGTCTCGTGTTGGAGGGATGGTGGTGTGTGTTGTCTGTGTGGAGGGGATGGTGTCTGTGTGTCTGTGTATGGAGGCGAATGGTTGTGCTGGTCTGTTGTGGAGGGATGGTGTACGTGTGTCTGTGCATGGAGGAGATGGTGTGTGTGTAAGTCTGTGTGAGAGGGGATGCGTGTGTCTGTGTGTCTGTGTGGATGGGATGGTGTGTGTGTGTCTGTGTTGGGAGGGGATGTGTAGTTGTGTCTTGTTTGGGAGGGGATGGTTGTTGTGTGTGTCTGTGTGGAGGGGATGGTGTGTGTGTGTCTGTGTGGAGGGGATGGTGTCTGTGTGTCCGTGTGGAGGGGATGGTGTGTGTGTCTGTGCACGTGTGCGTGTGTGTGCACTTGTGAGTGTCTTCCTTACAAGCCCACTGATTGGACAGGTCAGTGTAAATCAGAGTAGCGAATAGGCTTCCTGAAACGGATGTGTCAACTCACTCTGACCCGTGAGGTTCAACCAATAGCATTGCATGTCACACAAATCTAGTTGTGAGCATTTTGCCTCTTGCCAAGTCAGACTTGACCCACTATCCCCCCTAAATCTCTATACAGTACAATCTCTATACAATCTCATCTCTCTTCATAGTCTGGCCTTTTTAGTGGAGGCTGTTGAGGGGAGGACGACTCATAATAATGGCTGGTATGGCGCGAATCGAATGGCATCAAGCCATGTGTTTGATGTATTTGATACCATCCACTTATTCCGCTCCAGCCATTACCCCGAGCCGTCCTGCCCAATTAAGAGGCCAGCAAATCTCCTGTGAGCCTTTCATATACAGTACCAGTCAAAAGTGTGGACACACCTACTCATTCAAGGGATTTTCTTTATTTTTACTGTTTTCTACGTTGTAGAATAATAGTCAAGACATTAAAACTATGAAATAACACATTTGGAATCACGTAGTAACCAAAAAAGTGTTAAACAAATCAAAATATATTCTATATTTGAGATTCTTCAAAGTAGCCACCCTTTGCCTTGATGACAGCTTTGCACACGCTTGGCATTCTCTCAACCAGATTATTAAATGAAGTGAACAACTCAAAATACAAAAAAACAACAAAGTGGAAACCGAAACAGTTCTATCTGGTGCAGACACACAAAGACTGAAAACAACCACCCACAAAACCCAACACAAAACAGGATACCTAAATATGGTTCCCAATCAGGGACAACGATTGACAGCTGCCTCTGATTGAGAACCAGGCCAAACACAGAAATAGCAAAACATAGAAATACAAACATAGACTGCCCACCCCAACTCACGCCCTGACCATACTAAATAAAGACAAAACAAAGGAAATAAAGGTCAGAACGTGACAGGGATTGGAAATGATGCTGACAATTACATTGATGGAAGCAACAATCTATCCTCAATATTAAAGCTGAACCACCTCCTAAGTATAGAAAAAAACAGCTAGAGTTATGATGATGAACTCTCTGCAGTTCTCTCCCCACCTCCTCTTCTGCAGCACAGATTGATGCTAGCTACAACAGTTCTCCCTCGTTTCTCTAATCTTTCTTCTCATCTTCTCTCTCTCCTCTCTTTCTCTTCGTGCGTCTCTCTCTCTCTCTCTCTCTTTCTCTCTCTCTCTTCTTTCCTCTCTCTCTCTCTCGTCTCTCTCTCTCTCTCCTCTCTCTCTCTCTCTCTCTCTCTCTCTCGTCTCTC
>NC_036871.1:15119998-15127805 GCF_002910315.2 Salvelinus sp. IW2-2015 | reverse complement strand
TGTCTTAGATGTGAGGTGTGATGATTTACTGACAGAGGCCCACGTTGCTTACATTAACACTAGAATTCTAGCCCGGTTGCACCCTAGGATATGGAAGCATCACAGTGTGGGCCTTTAGCAATACCGAATCCCTGTGTCTTTCCTATAGCATTTCCTTATAGTTTATCCTGTCCAAAGTTATCATGAAAAATGAATTCCCGTTTCAGCCTGTGAAGCTATTGCTAGAATATATGCTTTGACTGTCCTAATAGTTGAGTTTTCTTCATTTATAATGGTTTCAACTGGGTTCTTTGTGTTGTTGAGCCCCATAGGGGTCAATTTCATTCCAGTTTCCAACAGTCCAAGCCTGTTCTCATTAAAACGGTTGTTTGCGAGTCTTAAGCTTCCTGTCATATATGGCCGAACTAGTGTAGTTCGTCATTTTTAATTGGTTGATCTTTCTCTGTATTACATTGACGACGTACAGTAGATCTACAATAGGAATTCACGGGCCAGTCATTTAGTATATTCTATGCGATTGAGATGTATGTTCTTAGGTTTGCTATTTCTGTGCGGTGAACCTTGGGTTGGTTTGCTGATGAAAACCTGTGCGGCGCGAGTGTGTGTGTACGTCGGTCGGAATGGAGGGATGGATGAGGGATGAAGGATGAAAAGGGGCCTCCATGCGGGGCAGCCTGTATCGGCAGAAAGGAAGATAATTAGTTCTCTCTCTTCTCTCGTCTCTCTCTCTCTCTCTCTCTCTCTCTCTCCGCTCTCTCTCTCTCTCTCTCTCCTCTCTCTCTCCTCTCTCTCTCTCTCTCTCTCTCTCTCTCTCTCTCTCTCTCTCTCTCTCTCTCTCTCTGTTCCTTCTCTCTCTCTCTCTCTCTCTCATCTCTCTCTCATCTTCTCCCGTCTCTCTTCGCTCTCTCTCTCTCAGCAAGGGAACCTGCTTCTAGCCAATCATAGCCAGTTTAACTGGGTTTTCATGCAAATTCAAGCAGATCTATCCGCTCATTGCCGGGAAAGATGTGCAGACATTCTGGATGTGTTGTCGTGTGTGTGTTCTGTGCGGATGTGTGTGTGTGTGTGTGTGTGTGTGTGTGTGTGCTGTGTGTGTGCGTGTGCGGTGCGTACTGTATGCACATATGCTGTTCAACGTAACACTTCTCTAGAGACAACACCCAGTCTCTCTCCAAGCCTCCACCTCTCATACAATATTGATGCCAGTTTCCTTTTATTGTGGGACTGCAAATGCCATCATCCAGTGTTTTATGAGTCGCACCATAACAGAATAAAACACAGTGTTTTTTGGAAGTGTAAAAATGTATGAAAAAAATGATTAAACAGAGAGTGAAATCACAAGTTACAATATACCCAGCTTCTCTCTCTCTCTCTCTCTCCTCTCTCCTCTCTCTCTCCTCTCTCTCTCTCTCTCTCTCTCTCTCTTCTCTTCTCTCTCTCTCTCTCTCTCTCTCCTCTCTCTCCATCTGCAGGCAGTGGGAAATGAATGTGGATGTTGTTGGAAAGGTGTTCAGTGCAGTAGCCCGTTAGTAAGACCGAGAGTGAGTCTATTCTTCTTTTCTCCTGGAGGAGAGGGAGAGGGAGAGGGAGAGGGAGAGGGAGAGGGAGAGGGAGAGGGAGAGGGAGTAAACTTAGCGGCCTAGCACTGTTGTAGCTAGCATCAATCTGTGCTGTGCAGAAGAGGAGGGTGGGGAGAAACTTGTTGTAGGCTAGCATCAATCTGTGCTGCAGAAGAGGAGGTGGGGGAGAAACTGTTGTAGCTAGCATCAATCTGTGCTGCAGAAGAGGAGGTGGGGGAGAAAACTGTTGTAGCTAGCATCAATCTGTGCTGCAGAAGAGGAGTTGGGTGAGAACTGTTTTGAAGCTAGCATCAATTGCTGTTGCTGCAGAAGAGGAGGTGGGGGGAGAACTGTTGTAGCTAGCCATCAACTCTGTGCTGCAGAAGAGGAGGAGGGGAGAAACTGTTGTAGCTAGCATCAATCTGTGCTCAGAAGAGGAGGTAAGGGGAGAACTGTTGTAGCTAGCATCAATCTGTGCTGCAGAAGAGGAGGTGGGGGGAGAAACTGTTGTACGCTAGCATCAATCTTGTGCTGCAGAAGAGGAGGGTGGGGGGAGAACTGTTGTAGCTAGCATCAATCTGTGCTCTGCAGAAGAGGAGGAGGGGAGAACTTGTGTTGTAGCTAGCATCAATCTGTGCTGCAGAAGAGAGGAGGTGGGGGAGAAACTGTTGTAGCTAGCATCAATCTGTGCTGCAAGAAGCAGGAGAGAGAGGGGAGGAACTGTTGTAGCTAGCATCAATCTGTGCTGCAGAAGAGGAGGTGGGGAGAACTGTTGTAGCTAGCATCAATCTTGTGCTTGCAGAAGAGGAGGTGAGAGAGAGAACTAATTATCTTCCCTTTCTGCCGATACAGGCTGCCCCGCATGGGGACCCTTTCATCCTTCATCCCTCCATCCATCCCTCCATTCCGACCGACGTACACACACACTCGCGCCGCACAGGTTTTCATCAGCAAACCAACCCAAGGTTCACCGCACAGAAATAGCAAACCTAGAACATACATCTCAATCGCATAGAATATACTAAATGACTGGCCCGTGAATTCCCTATTGTAGATCTACTGTACGTCGTCAATGTAATACAGAGAAAAGATCAACCAATTAAAAATGACGAACTACACTAGTTCGGCCATATGACAGGAAGCTTAAGACTCGCAAACAACCGTTTTAATGAGAACAGGCATTGGACTGTGGAAACTGGAATGGAATTGACCCCTATGGGGCTCAACAACACAAAGAACCAGTTGAAACCATTATAAATGAAGAAACTCAACTATTAGGACAGTCAAAGCATATATTTCTAGCAATACTTCAAAGGCTGAAACGGGAATTCATTTTTCATGATAAACTTGGACAGGATAAAACTATAGGAAATGCTATAGGAAAGACACAGGGATTCGGTTATTGCTAAGCCCCACACTGTGTGCTTCCATATCCATAGGGTGCACCCGGGCTAGATTCTAGGTTAATGTAAGCAACGTGGGCCTCTGTCAGTAATCATCACCTCACTAAGACACACACACACACGTACGTGTGCGCACACACACTCGCACGCATTAGCAGTCTTACACAAGTGCACACATTGCCTCACACACACACACTTATTTAAGAAACGTGGGCTACTTTCAACAGTCATCACCCCTCAGGGCCTGGTTCCTCTCCAGGTTTCTTCCTAGGTTCCTGCCTTCCTAGGGAGTTTTTCCTAGCCACCGTGCTTCTACATCTGCATTGCTTGCTGTTTGGSGTTTTAGGCTGGGTTTCTGATTAGCACTTTGTGACATCTTCTGATGTAAAAAGGGCTTTATAAATACATTAGATTGATTGATTAATCAGCTGCTGCTTGTCAGTAAAGAGGTTTCCGGAGTGAGCGGACTAGAGAAGGGGACGTAGGAGAGACGGAGCAAGAAGAAAGAAGGAGAAGAGAGAAGCCATCACGACCGACAACAAGAGAGAGCAGAAGAAGAAGAGAAGACGACAGACGACGAAGACAGAGAGCAGCTGGGAGGCGCAACAAAGCGAAGAGACGAAACGAGGAGAGCAAAGAAGAGAGAGAGCACAGACAGAAGAGAGAGAGCAGAAGAGAACAGATTAACAGCGAGAGACGAGAGAGAGAGAGACAGAGACAGAAGGACAGAGAGCAAGGACAGAGCACGAGGACGAGCAGAGAGAGACAGAGAGAGAGCACAGAGAGCAGAGAGAGAACGCGAAGAGAGAGAAGACAGCACAGAGAGAGAGAGACAGACGAGAGAACGAGAGAAGAGAGACCAGAGGATCAGAGACAGAGAGGGCCATAGAATTTACATTTTCTGCTGCATAGTTGTTCTGGTCATTACTACCAGGCAGCGCTGTGTGGGGGGGCCGGGGGACATCAACACTTCCAAAGACCGCACACCATCACCCCCCCCCCCCCCCCACACACACACAACACACACACACACATCAGCCGCTTCACTCACTACTCACAGCAAAGAACTATGGATTTCAGACAGTGGGAGAGACCAGGGGGCATTGAATATGAAGTTTGATCAAATGCAGGTGTTCTGACATGGTGGGGCTTTGATAACAGGGACAAGCTGACACTATTCCCAGAGGGCACACAGAACTACAGTATACCCTGTTTCACCATGCGCCGTAATGCCCGGTCCACCATTTTGTGTCACATCAATCCCACTGCGGAGATAAAAGCACCGTTCAGACTCTGATAAAATGGAATCAGAGTGCTGATGCAATGGTTGCCACTGAAGAGCATTTATTTTGGTAACACTTTCGATGAAGTACATACGTATGACGCTTTATACCATCCTTCATAGTGCGTTATAACACTGACTATAAACAGCCATAATAACGCATCAGCGGTTATAAAACTCAGTATGATGTTCATAGATAATTGGCTATAATGACGTATAGCGCATAATGTKTTATAGCCATACTGGTTTGAAAACACAGACAAATGAATGTGTTTAATAACGGTCTTGTCTGTGTTTTTGAACCAGTATGGCTATAACACATTATTTATATACGATGGTCTTATAAACCATGATTACGGCGTATAAGTTATTATGGACGCTTATATAATAACGCACGTGCTGTGTACTTTAGATGAAGTGTTACCGTTGTTCTCTCCAACGGTATGAAGATAATACTTCCAATGCCCATATACACAAAGCGTCTCAGAGTAGGAGGGCTGATCTAGAATCAGTTTTGCCTTGTAGATCATAATAAGATTACATAGACAAGAGGGAAAAGTTGGATGAACACAGACCAAAAAAGGCTGCATATACTTTTATGGTTTGGTATAAGGTTTGTATTATGTGCTGTAGCCCATTTTTCTGACTGCATGTTTTTGGTGGTAAGCAACTAACCATAAAATGGAGTATTTGAATATATGAAGACATCCTTAGAGGCATGCTGCTACATTGTTTATGAATAACTGAATCCCTAGTGAAACTGCTCTACCTCTGATCCGACATGAAAACATGCCATTTCCTACACCGACACAAACACTCCACTCGCTGAGGCCTGGTGTCACCCCCTGTGGCGAAGCAGGTGTCTCGCTGTGCTTCCCTCGTCTCACACGCCACACAAACCACACACACGCCACACGCCACACGCCACACACACCACACACCTTCAAAGACAGCGCTGTGAAGCAGTGCTGACAGGTCTCCGGCGCGGAGTCGCTCTCTGCCGGCGAAGCGCTAATTGCCCAACCCTGGCACTAGAGAACAACATGGAGCCAAGGTGGCTTCCTGTATGGAAGCCAGTGACTGGTCTGAAATAATCTAGAATGGAGCCATAGTGGAATCCACACAGAGTTAGATTGGAGACATCTCCCAGATCCAGGAGGAATAGGATAAGGCTGCACACATTCTGACCTAAGGTCAATTTTGCTGAAGTTCTACATGCTGGCTGGAAATGAAAAAGTTGCCCTGAGCAGTGATCTAAGGTCAATTTTGTTGGCTTCACAAAGCCGAGAGGCCAGTGCAGGTGGTGTACATAGGAGCCTGCTGTGCTGTGGTCCTATGCAGCTTACGGCCCATGGGGACATCGTAGGAACCTACACATGCCCCCAGTAACAGCTAATGCCAGGGTGATGAGAGAGGGATTGTTAACAGGTCACCTAACACCTCCCTATGCCCCAGAGAGGGGGACAGATTTCACTGTAACATATGACACCTCCCTACCCACCAGAGGGGGGACAGATTTAACTGAGACACCTCTAACCCTTTGACGCGTACGTTCACATATTTCTGATCATTGTTGAGTGGTCCCTGCAGCGTACGATCTCAAATATGTGACTGGAACAGAACGTATGATGCAACAAACGTGTCTAGACAGCATTGTTGTCTGAAAAGCATCTAAACAGTGTTTTGTACTGATGGAAAATAAAGGTCTTAAACTGTATTCCTCAATTTGACCTTTTATTGTAAAAGATAAATGTGAATTTCACCATCCAAGCATCAGACGGAACACATCCACAGCCAAACTCATAACTGTCCTGTTGCGTAACAATCACATGCTAGAGCAGTGAGAGCAATCTGACATCACACGCATGAAAAAACTCACGCAGGGGCAACGGTTAGAGATATCTGGAACTTATCATCATCTGACTGACAAGCTAGCGAGAAACAACAACCAGCTGGGTAGGGTTCCAACCAAAGCCCTTATACACACACACACACACACAAACACTCTGTCTCCCAGGCTGTTGAACAAACACAAACACACCCTCAATGTCTCTCAATCGGATTGTGCACACACACACACAGGACTTCCAACTAAAGTCCTAAACCAACAGCGAAGATTAGGAGATAATTAAGGGCATCGTTCTGCAGAGAAAAACTTTTTTTGCTTCCCTAAATCTGCTCCCAAACCCCTGAATATACCCCAATTATGCCAGAATATTCCCTTTATCCTGGCTCTATCCTGGGCTATTTCCTCCCTAGTTGACCCTGTCATCAGATCTATTGTGTTATTTGGGAGCAGGAGGTAATGGGGGCTTTGAGAGGGTATTAGAGGTAGTTTCATGGTAGAACGGAGAGGATACGAATATCAGGTTTCAGTGTGGATCTGTCTCAAAGCAAACAGGCGCTTCCTCCACTGACCTTCACTAGACAAGTCAACCACACACACATGCACATATGTGCACATACGGGTGTGCATCTCCACACAAACACACAGACACACACACTCACTCCAAGACAAATCAACAGCATTCCTGGTCCAAACAATTTCCTCTCTCATTTGCAAACAGACGGGTTCCCATTACACAAGCATGCCTCTTATCTTCCAAAAAGGAGCAGAACGACCAACTGAAAATAACAACGCCGGCTTCTTAAAGGGAATGGCATGGCGCAGCCGGCAGGCTCCTTAAATTGGACAGCTGACCCATCCTGTGATTATACCCAATTATGTGTCAATTAGAAATGTGCTGATGTCATCGGATGGAAAAAGGCAATCCAAAGCAGTTAGAGAGGAAATGGTGGTCCATACTAATGATCTGATCAAAAAAAAAGAAGAGATGACATGGAGTAGTGTAGACATGGGAGTAGTTGTAAATATTGAGTAGTGTAAACATGGCGTAACTGTTGACAGTGGAGTAGTGTTGAAATGGAGTAGTTAGTTGACATGGAGTAGTGTAAAAATTTTTTTTTTTTTTTTTTTTGTTTTTTTTTTTTTTTTTTTTTTGTTTTTTTTTTTTGTTAGTGTAAATATTTGAGTAGTGTAGACATGGAGTAGTGTTGACAGGATACCTCAGTGTGGTGGAGACTATACCCTCTATTTTGTTATTACCTACTCCAGTGGAGAGCCTGTTAATGTTCACACACACACACACCACACACACACACACACACACACACACACACACACACACACACACACACACACACACACACACACACACACACACACACACACACACCACACACTACTGGCATGTCTGATAGAGGCTGACAGCTGTTTGAGCAGAATCGTTATCGAGGAACCAGGGGCCGGCAGACACCAAAGCCCTCAGTTTCTCTCTCTTCTTCACTCGCTCTCTACTTCTCCACATCTCCAACCCTCCATCCCTCCATTCTTCTACATGCCTCATTCAGCTTGTCCCACTGCTACGATATACATTTGACAGTGACTGTACAATAGAAGAAAACGCATAATTATACAGTGATAATCTCTATCAGTGATACCTCTATCAGGGGCGCAACTTTCACTGGGGACGGGGGACATGTCCCCCCCCGCCCCCCCCCCC
>NC_036871.1:15108810-15116142 GCF_002910315.2 Salvelinus sp. IW2-2015 | reverse complement strand
CTGCTATGTGGTTGCATTTGTCGAGGGCTTGTGTGTGTGTGTGTGTGTGTGTGTGTGTTGTGTGTGTGTGTGTGTGTGTGTGTGTGTGTGTGTGTGTGTGTGTGTGTGTGTGTGTGTGTGTGTGTGTGTGTGTGTGTGTGTGTGTGTGTGTGTGTGTGTGTGTGTGTGTGTGTGTGTGTGTGTGTGTACTTGCGTGCGTGCGTATGAGTCAGCGTGTGTGTAGATGCATACGTAATCAACAACAAAAAGTGCTAACTTATCATTCCACTTGGATTGTATTTAACTAGAACCCAAAGGACCACTTCAAATTCAATTCAGACATTAAGATTCCATTTATGCGATGCTATTGACGTTTTACATGGAATTGTCTTGTTCTTGTAAATAAAACTGTGCCAACATGCTGCTTCTGCTCTTGACATTTCCTAGACAGAGATTAAACTAGATTTACTGCATCGGGGTGGTCTGAACCGGAATCACAAAAATGGTCATAACACACACTGTGAACAAATGAGAGCCAAAATTAACATAGAGACAAACCCCCTCCCTACACCACTAAGGTCCATTTCTGCATTACCGTACTTAGACAGGATAAGACTCGTCACTGAACACTTCCTAACAATCAGTGATATGCCCTGGCATGTATACGACTGTGTGTTGTGTTGTGTGCTGTGTGTGTGTGTGTGTGTGTGTTGTGTGTGTGTGTGTGTGTGTGTGTGTGTGTGTGTGTGTGTGTGTGTGTGGTGTGTGTGTGTTGTGTGTTGTGTGTGTGTGTTGTGTGTGTGTGTGTGTGTGTGTGTGTGTGTGTGTGTGTGTAAAGTCCACTTCCTTGCACGCATATTCTTGGAGTTGGCATTTCATATTTGTGTCGTGTGTTTTTATTTGCATTTCTTTGCACCCCCCAATGAAAGCATCCGATGATAGATTCATCTCTATGGATTACCAGAATAGAGATGCCGTGAATATAGAATACGAGAGCCTAGTGTAGGTAGACACGCAGCACCCAGCCAGACAGACAGTTTAAAGGTCCTCCTACACTTTCAATAGAGGCTATTATAAAATTATAAAGGGCCTGCGTTAAAAATGTCACTCTCATAATATTTCCATTTCAAACTAGAATACCATATATGGAACTTTGGAAAAACGTATAGAGACACCGATACAGGCTTATATTAGCCATGAGATCTCACGTGAAACAGGGGTTTCAGCTCTGTATAATGTCCTTGAGCCATATGATGCTGTGACTTAGGACAAGGTCATAGAGAGGTTGTGTGTGTGTTTGTGTGTTGTGTGGTGGTGTGTGTGTGGTGTGTGTGTGTTGTGTGTGTGTGTGTGTTGTGTGTGTGTGTGTGTGTGTGTTGTGTGTGTGTGGTGTGTGTGTGTGTGTGTGTGTGTGTGTGTGTGTGTGTGTGGTGTGTGTGGGTGTGTTGTGAAATCGCTGAGCTGAGTATCAGGAGTATAGATAGGCCTGTCAGACAGCTGTCAATGATTGGCTGAAAGAAGATACTCTTCTCCACTAGTATCGATGGGTTAAGTGAGGAAAAGTGGCCTTGCATATGCTCTGCAGATGTTCCTAATCAATTGCATTGCGGCCTCAGGTAACGTTGTGAAATGTGCTTCCTTCGAAAAACACAACACACTCCAAACCATGATGGATAGACGGAGGTAGGGAGCGGAGCAAGAGAAAAAGGAAAAGAAAAACAAAGAAAAACTGAAAAGTTCCTCTCTTCTTCTTCTCTCTCTCTCTCTTCTCTCTTCTTCTCTCTTCTCTTCTCTCTTCTGTCTCCTCTCTCTCTCTCTCTCTCTCTCTCATCTCGCTCTCTCTCTCTTCTCTCTCCCTCCTCATCTCTCTCGTCTCTCTCTCTCTCTCTCTCTCTTCCTCTCTCTCTTCTCTTCTCTCTCTCCTCTTCTCCCCTTCTCCTCCTCTCCGAGTGCATGTGGGAGTGAGTCGGGAAAGAAGGAACTTTCAGAATTCTGAACATTTTGCGTAGTAAAAATTCCTGTCTTAGGTCAGTTTAGGAATTCACGACTTTATTTTTAAGAATGTGAATGAGAATAATAGTAGAGAGAATGATTTTATTTCAACGCTTTTTTCTTTCCATCACCATTCCCAGTGGTCGAAGTTTACATAATCATCTCAAAATTAAGATATTTCTGTAGAATTGCCCTATAAAATATCTTTAAGACTTGGCATACACAACATTCACAAAATAAGGGAAGTTTTCTTGCCTGGGAAGTTCCTTTCCCAAATAAGTTGGGTGGAATTTTAGGCTCATTCCTCTGACAGAGCTGGTGCTAACTGAGTCAGGTTTGTAGGGCCTCCTTGTCTTCGCAAACCTGCTTTTTAGAGTGGGTGTCGGTCCAACATTCTGTTGATGACACATTCTGAAATTGCATTTTTGCCCCCCCGTTTTATCATTGGAATATGATACAAAACAAGGCAAAGGTGTACTTTAGGACCATGCGGACGCCTCCGAGCGGTCTGGTAGGCTGTTTAGAGTGTTAATCCGACTGGATTTAAAATATATATATATAATTATGTCCCACCCACTTCTAAAACCAAAGTTGCGCCCCTCACCTCTATACTCACAATCCTGAAGGATCCAGTTCTTGATTGTCTCAAACTCTAATCTCAAAGTTAAGTGGTATAAGGAATCTCGGAAGTCACCTTTAACCTTTAGAAGAAGTTCCTTTACCCTCCACCGCCCAGTCCTTCTTCTTGTTGGAGCTCGGCAAATCAGGCGTCTCGGTCTCATCAGGGCAGTGTTCACTCATTTCTCATTAGTCTTTCTGGTTAGAGTCGATATTTAATTTCCTTTAAAAGTCTCTCTTCTCACCCAGACCTGACGCTACTGGATTGCACAGGGCACCGCCGTCCGCCTGAGGAAGGTGTTTGAGCGTTGTGCAAGGTCACGCAGCATTGGGCACAACCCTCCCCCACTCCACACACACACCTTCATTTCCCTCCCCCTCCCCAGCCTATCCTCATATCTTTAATAAAATAATACATTTACAGTGGGGATGAGAAGGGAAGAGAAGGGTAGGGAAATGTGTCCAATGCTGATGAAATATGTCTCTACGTGCTGATCCCAGACCAGTCAGTAGGCAGTAAGTCCTTAATAATAGGACAGGCCACCGCAGTAGACCATCAGCTCTCTGCCTACACTCATTACCCCACACACATCAAAGGAAGGACCGAGTGTGCGTCTCAAAYGCACACACGCACGCACAAACACATAGCTACAGACTCCACCTTGACACTCATGGCAGTGTAGGGAGATGCGGAGGTGTCTAACAATGTGTGAAGCCTTGGTCAAAGGGACTGAGGTTTTAATAGCTTCAGACAGGAGGGAAAAAGACTTCCTAGACAGAAAGCATGGGGATGACAGGCCTAAATATCATCAGACCGACCGACCGCACTGGCCTCATTAAAGTGTGTGTGTGTGAGGGTTGGGTAGGGAGGGATGTGTGCCAGTTTGGACACAAACAGAGACTGCAGCGACCAATGAGAAACAGCCACTGGTGGAAGATAGAGACGTTACTTCATCGAGCCGTGTGCTCCCAGGACTAGGGTATAATCGCAGTGGCAGTAATGGTCAGACTTGAATTTCAAGTAAAACAGTATCTTCTAGGTCTCCAACACCATCGTATATGAGTTTTCTGACGACACAACACCGACAACGATGAGACAGCCTATAGGGAGGAGGTCAGAGAACTGGCAGTGTGGTGCCAGGACAACATCCTCTCTCTCAATGTGAGCAAGACAAAGGAGCTGATCGTGGACTACAGGAAAAGGAGGCCCCATTAACATTGACAGGGCTGAAGTGGAGCGGGTCGAGAGTTTCAAGTTCCTTGGTGTCCACATCACCAACAAACTATCATGGTCCAAACACACCAAGACAGTTGTCAAGAGTGCACGACAACACAACACGCAGGAGACTGAAAAGATTTGGCATGGGTCCCCAGATCCTCAAAATGTTCTTCAGCTGCACCATCGAGATCATCCTGACCGTTTGCATCACCGCCTGGTATGGCAACTGCTCGGCATCTAACCGTAAGGTGTTACAGAGGGTAGTGCGTATGGCCCAGTACATCACTGTGGCCAAGCTTCCTGACATCCAGGACCTATATACTAGGTGGTGTCAGAGAAAGGCCCAAAAATTGTCAAAGACTCCAGTCACCCAAGTCATAGACTGTTGTCTCTGCAACCGCATGGCAAGCGGAACCGGAGCGCCAAGTCTGGGAACAAAAGACAGCTTCTATCCCCAAGCCATAACACTGCTAATCAACTAATCAATTGGCCACCCCCTTGTTTTTACACTGCTGCTACTGTTTATTATTTATGCATAGTCACTTTACAAATTACCTTGACTAACCTGTACCCCACACACATTGCTAACCGGTATTGTTATCTACATTTCTTGTGTTCCCTTTGATTGATTATATTTTTTGGACTTTAGTAAATATTTTCTTCACTCTATTTCTTGAACTGTATTACTGGTTAAGGGCTTGTAAGTAAGCATTTCACGGTACTTGTTGTATTCGGCGCATTTGACAAATACAATTTGATTTGATTTTGATTTGCTGAGGGAAATTGAATAGTGGAAGGCAACTTTAACTGGAGACTGCAATTCTAATCTGTACCAAAGTGGTCTCAAATGCACACAAACACAGTTAGGAGAGGTGATGGGACACACCAATGTTGTCCTGGGGGGAAAAAATAGTTTTAAAACCAGCATACACACAAATAACCTCTAGGAATTAGAAGACCCCTGGTTTAGGGACACCTTTAAGAAAAAAAATACTAAGTTAGGGAGTGGACACAATGTAGTTCACTAGTGAGAAGTGTGCACCAAATGGCAAATGCACTGATCAACTGTGTTGGTCGACTTATCAGTGGAGTGCGAAACATATTTTTCTAGCTCAGACAAGTTAATGTAAGGAGACAATATCCGTCACTCTAACTCGTAAAAAAGTTTTATCACAACAAGCTACTCTGCTCCAATCCCCATACCCCCCCCAAACTCCCCCAGGCCGCCCTCTCTCCTTCCCCTCAACACTCTCACTACCCCCCCCCCCCCCCTCGGGCCCTTCCAGACCCCCAGGCCTACGCTTGGGGCTTAGCCGTCAATTAAATCCTTATGACCCTGCCTTCAACAACCATTTCATTAAGAGAATAATACATGCAGTCCTTTGTTCCTCTCCTCCTTCCATTACTCCAATCACACTCAGGTTTTTTTCCTGTTCTTCCCCTGGCATTCCAGTTTCCGCTGCCTGTGTCAATACCCAGATGCATTCATATTTCACTTCTGGGTGGGGTAAGGCGGAGAAAGTTTTGAGGGAGAGGGAGAAAGAGAGCGAACGAGGGAAGGAGGGAGGGGGGGAGAGTAGGGGGTACACAACTTTTAAAACTTCACAACTGCATCTTTTTAACCAAAAGAGAGATGGAGGGATGGAGGGGAGGAGGAGGGGAGGAGGTACACAACAAATGACTCAAAGGCGGGAGGTTGAGAGATGAGAAATTGTCTGCTTCTGCTGCTGGTCTGGCTGCTGCTTCAACTTTTAATTAAAATTAAAATGTTCTCCTCAGAAAAAAAGGCAAAACCACCCTAACTATAGTAGAAAGAGGAGAGAAATTGCCGTAGTGGAAGCCAGCCCAAGACAACAACGTGGTCATTGTTGAGCTAGCGTTGCGTACTAGGTGGGCTGTTTTGGGAAGCTGGCTGTATCTGGTTGTTCTGTAAGCGTAGAGGCCCCAGGAGTAGGGCCACTGTTGGAATAAGGAGAAACAGGACTCAATAATGAATGCTTTCTGTTTTTCTCCCTCTCTCTTTCTCTCTTCTCTCCTCGGCTATAGCGAAGAGGCTCCAGCTGGTTGGATATGATACCACAATGGGCAACAACAACTGGCTACTAGTTTGTTTTTACCTAAATATGTTCAACTATCAAAGCTAGTTTATCCATTGCCAACCACATTTAGAAGGATAGCTACTGACTGAAATGTAACTAGCCAGCATGCTGGCTCACACTGGCCAGGCAGTAGCCAACTATCTAGCTAACATTTAGCTAATCGTGTACGCCAAATGACGCCGTTAGCTAGCTAGACTCGTGAGCCAACGTGTCAGACATGATAACATCATGGGCAACAATAACTGGTGACTAGTTTGTCTTCAGACAAATATGTTAAACTCATAGTTAGTTTATCCACTGACCACTGCATTTAGGAGGCTAGCTAACCAATCAACCAACATAACTCATGTATTTTAATGACTTTGCCTCTGGCTATCCTAAGAAAATACATTTTGCATACAGGTCAAGAAAGCTGCTGGTCCATTTTTGAGACATGTGATTGGTTAGATCTATCCAGTGTTTGGTTAGAGAAGGAAGTATTTATGATGTTTAAGACGTGTGATTGGTTAGATATGGCAGTCTGCCCAGTGTTATGACCAGGGTTTGGGACAAAAATATTTTCCAATTATTTTTTTCTGAACAGAACCATCAAATGACTTCACCAATCAGTGCAGATAGAGCAGCTTGCTATGGAGCGGGCAAGCTATAGTTCACATAACCTTTGGTTATGACGGTTGGTTAGTTATATAAGGCTGGTCTATCTCATGTAGTCAGCCACCAGGACTGGCTGGTGAGCCTGAAAAGAGACCAGTAAAACACAACTTTCCACAGAGATAGCATCTCTACAGCAAATCAGGATGCAGGAACCCGTGACAGTCATGACAAGACCATTAACATGCAATGTAGTAAAAACCAGGGTCTCTATTCCCACACAAACACACAATTACACACATGCAAGTGGACACAAACGCACCACCCACACATACAAATCACATTCCACTCCATCCCCCCACCACCACCTCCCATCCACCATCTGGCTGTTTTGAGGCTTGGATGTCTCTGGGGTAAGGTGAGCTCTGAGAGGGAAAATGTGTGTGTGTGTATGTGCGTGTGTGTGCGAGTGCATGCATGTGTGTGTGTGTGCGTGTCCTGTGGGGTGTCAGAGCCATGGGAGACTGGCTCCACTGAGCCATAACAACCCTAATGCCCCTCTGGGGTCTGTCATGATCTCAGTCATCATGATCTCAGTCATCATGATCTCAGTCATCATTTTCTCAGTCATCATTTTCTCAGTCATCATGGTCTAAGTCATGGACTCAGTCATCATGGTGTCAGTCATCATGGTCTCAGTCATCACAGTCTAAGTCCTGGCTTCAGTCATCATGGTCTCAGTCAACATGGTCTCAGTCAACATGGTCTCAGTCATGGACTCAGTCATCATGGTCTCAGTCATCATGGTCTCAGTCAACATGGTCTCAGTCATGG
>NC_036871.1:15075626-15108063 GCF_002910315.2 Salvelinus sp. IW2-2015 | reverse complement strand
ACGTCAGTCATCATGGTCTCAGTCATCATGGTCTCAGCTCAACATGGTCTCAAGTCCACATGGACTCTAGTTCATCATGGTCTCAGTCATCATGGTCTCAGTCAACATGGTCCTCAGTCAACATGGTCTAAGTCATGGCCTCAGTCATCATGATCTCAGTCATCATGGTCTTCCAGTCAACATGGTCTCAGTCATGGACTCAGTCATCATGGTCTCAGCTCTCATGGTCTCAGTCAACATGGTCTAAGTCATGGACTCAGTCATCATGGTCTCAGTCATCATGGTCTCAGTCAACATGGTCTCAGTCAACATGGTCTAAGTCATGGACTCAGTCATCATGGTCTCAGTCATCATGGTCTCAGTCATCATGGTCTCAGTCAACATGGTTCTCAGTCACATGGTCTAAGTCATGGACTCCAGTCATCATGGTCTCAGTCCAACATGGTCTCAGTCATGGACTCAGTCATCATGGTCTCAGTCATCATGGTCTCAGTCAACATGGTCTAAGTCATGGACTCAGTCATCATGGTCTCAGTCATTCATGGTCTCAGTCAACATGGTCTCAGTCAACATGGTCTAAGTCATGACTAAGTCATCATGGTTCAGTCATCATGGTCTAAGTCAACATGGTCTCAGTCCATGGACTCAGTCATCATGGTCTCAGTCATCATGGTCTCAGTCAACATGGTCTAAGTCATGGACTCAGTCATCATGGTCTCAGTCATCATGGTCTCAGTCAAACATGGTCTCAGTCAACATGGTCTAAGTCATGGACTCAGTCATCATGGTCTCAGTCATCATGGTCTCAGTCATCATGGTCTCAGTCAACATGGTCTCAGTCAACATGGTCTAAGTCATGGACTCAGTCATCATGGTCTCAGTCAACATGGTCTCAGTCATGGACTCAGTTCATCATGGTCTCAGTCATCATGGTCTCAGTCAACATGGTCTAAGTCATGGACTCAGTCATCATGGTCTCAGTCATCATGGTTCAGTCAACATGGTCTCAGTCAACATGGTCTAAGTCATGGACTCAGTCATCATGGTCCTCAGTCATCATGGTCTCATGTAACATGGTCTCAGTAACATGGTCTAAGTCATGGAATCAGTCATCATGGTCTCAGTCATCATGGTTCTCAGTCATCATGGTCTCAGTCATGATGGTCTCAGTCATTCATGGTCTCAGTCATGGTCTCAGTCATCATGGTCTCAGTCATCATGGTCTCAGTCATGGTCTCAGTCATCATGGTCTCAGTCATCATGGACTCAGTCATCATGGTCTCAGTCATCATGTTTCTCAGTCATGGACTCAGTCATCATGGTGTCAGTCATCATGGTCTCAGTCATCACAGTCTAGTCCTGGCTTCAGTCATCATGGTCTCAGTCAACATGGTCTCAGTCAACATGGTCTCAGTCATGGACTCAGTCATCATGGTCTCAGTCATCATGGTCTCAGTCAACATGGTCTCAGTCATGGACTCAGTCATCATGGTCTCAGTCATCATGGTCTCAGTCAAATGGTCTAAGTCATGGACTCAGTCAATCATGGTCTCAGTCATCATGGTCTCAGTCAACATGGTCTCAGTCAACATGGTCTAAGTCATGGACTCAGTCATCATGGTCTCAGTCATCATGGTCTCAGTCAACATGGTCTCAGTCATGGACTCAGTCATCATGGTCTCAGTCATCATGGTCTCAGTCAACATGGTCTAAGTCATGGACTCAGTCATCATGGTCTCAGTCATCATGGTCTCAGTCAACATGGTCTCAGTCAACATGGTCTAAGTCATGGACTCAGTCATCATGGTCTCAGTCATCATGGTCTCAGTCATCATGGTCTCAGTCAACATGGTCTCAGTCAACATGGTCTAAGTCATGGACTCAGTCATCATGGTCTCAGTCAACATGGTCTCAGTCATGGACTCAGTCATCATGGTCTCAGTCATCATGGTCTCAGTCAACATGGTCTAAGTCATGGACTCAGTCATCATGGTCTCAGTCATCATGGACTCAGTCAACATGGTCTCAGTCAACATGGTCTAAGTCATGGACTCAGTCATCATGGTCTCAGTCATCATGGTCTCAGTCAACATGGTCTCAGTCATGGACTCAGTCATCATGGTCTCAGTCACATGGTCTCAGTCACTGGTCTAAGTCATGGACTCAGTCATCATGGTTCAGTCATCATGGTCTCAGTCAACATGGTCTCAGTCAACATGGTCTAAGTCATGGACTCAGTCATCATGGTCCTCAGTCATCATGGTCTCATGTCATCATGGTCTCAGTTCAACATGGTCTCAGTCAACATGGTCTAAGTCATGGACTCAGTCATCATGGTCTCAGTCACCATGGTCTCAGTCATGGACTCAGTCATCATGGTCTCAGTCATCATGGTCTCAGTCAACATGGTCTAAGTCATGGACTCAGTCATAATGGTCTCAGTCATCATGGTCTCAGTCCAACATGGTCTCAGTCACTGGTCTAAGTTATGGACTCAGTCATCATGGTCTCAGTCATCATGGTCTCAGTCAACATGGTCTCCAGTCAACATGGTCTAAGTCATGGAATCAGTCATCATGGTCTCAGTCATCATCGGTCTCAGTCATGGACTCCGTCATCATGGTCTCAGTCATCATGGTCTCAGTCATGGTCTCAGTCATCATGGTCTCAGTCATCATGGTCTCAGTCATGGTCTCAGTCATCATGGTCTCAGTCATCATGGACTCAGTCATCATGGTCTCAGTCATCATGTTTCTCAGTCATGGACTCAGTCATCATGGTCTCAGTCATCATGGTCTCAGTCATGGACTCAGTCATCACGGTCTCAGTCATCATGGTCTCAGTCATCATGGTCTCAGTCATGGTCTCAGTCATCATGGTCTCAGTCATGGTCTCAGTCACAATGACTCAGTCATCCACGGTCTCAGTCATCTGGTCTCAGTCATGGTCTCAGTCATCATGGTCCCTTTTCATCATCATGGTCTGAGTCATGGTCTCAGTCATCATGGTCTCAGGCAACATGACCTCAGTCATCACGGTCTTCAGTCATCATGGTCTCAGTCAACATGATCTCAGTCATCACGGTCTCAGTCATCATGGTCTCAGTCATGGTCTCAGTCATCATGGTCTCAGTCAACATGACCTCAGTCTTCAGCGGTCTCAGTCACATCATGGTCTCAGTCAACTGATCTCGTCATCACGGTCTCACGTCATCATGGTCTCAGTCATGGTCTCAGTCATCATGGTCTCAGTCAACATGTCTCAGTCATCAGGTCTCAGTCATCATGGTCTCAGTCATGGTCTCAGTCACATGGTCTCAGTCAACATGACCTCAGTCATCACGGTCTCAGTCCATCATGGTCTCAGTCATGGTCTCAGTCATCATGGGTCTCAGTCAACAATGACCTCAGTCTTCACGGTCTCAGTCATCATGGTCTCAGTCATACATGATCTCAGTCATAACGGTCCATCATGTCCATCATGTCTCATTCATGGCCTCAGTCATCATGGTCTCAGTCATCATGGTCTCAGTCATCATGGTCTCAGTCATCATAGTCCTCAGTCATCATGGTCTCAGTCATCATGGTCTCAGTCAACATGGTCTCAGTCATCATGGTCTCAGTCATCATGTCTCAGTCATCATGGTCTCAGTCAGTCTCAATCATCACGGGCTCAGTCATCATGTTCTCAGTCATCATAGTCTCAGTCAAGGCTCTCAATCATCATGGTCTCAATCATCATGTTCTCAGTCACTCATGGTCTCAGTCATCATGGTTTCAGTCATGGTATCAGTCATCATGGTCTCAGTCATGGTCTCAGTCATCATGGACTCAGTCATGATCTCAGTCATCATGGTCTCAGTCATGGTTTCAGTCATCATGGTCTCAGTCATCATGGTCTCAGTCCATCATGGTCTCAGTCATGGGATCAGTCAT
Organism: Salvelinus sp. IW2-2015; assembly: GCF_002910315.2. Lineage (NCBI taxonomy): Eukaryota > Metazoa > Chordata > Actinopteri > Salmoniformes > Salmonidae > Salvelinus > Salvelinus sp. IW2-2015. The sequence goes on along the minus strand of NC_036871.1, from coordinate 15,104,128 downwards.
CATGGTCTCAGTCATCATGGTCTCAGTCATCATGGTATCAGTCATCATGGTCTCAGTCATGGGATCAGTCATCATGGTCTAGTCATCATGGTCTCAGTCATCATGGTCCTCAGTCATGGTCTCAGTCATCATGGTCTCATTCATGGGATCAGTCATCATGGTCTCAGTCATCATGGTTCTCAGTCATCATGGTTTCAGTCATGGTATCAGTCATCATGGTCTCAGTCATGGTCTCAGTCATCATGGACTCAGTCATGATCTCAGTCATCATGGTCTCAGTCACTGGTTTCAGTCATCATGGTCTCAGTCATCATGGTCTCAGTCATGGTCTCAGTCATCATGGTCTAGTCACGTCTCAGTCATCATGGTTCATCATCATGGTCTCAGTCATGGTCAGTCATCATGGTCCAGTCATCATGGTCTCAGTCATGGTTTCCAGTCATCATGGTCTCAGTCATGGTCTCAGTCATCATGGTCCTCAGTCATGGTATCAGTCATCATCGGTTTAGTCATCATGGTCCTTCATGGTTTCAGTCATCATGGTTTCTAGTCATCATGGTCTCAGTCATGGGTTTCAGTCCATCATGGTCTCAGTCATCATGGTCTCATTCATGGTCTCAGTCATCATGGTCTCAGTCATCATGGTCTCAGTCATCATGGTCCTCAGTCTCATGGTCTCATTCATGGGATCAGTCATCATGGTCTCAGTCATCATGGTCCGCATCATTGGTCTCAGTCATGGTTTTCAGTCATCATGGTCCCAGTCATGGTTTCAGTCATCATGGTCTCAGTCATGGTCTCAGTCATCATGGTCTCAGTCATGGTTTCAGTCATCATGGTCCCCAGTCATGGTTTCAGTCATCATGGTCTCAGTCATGGTCTCACGTCATCATGGTCTCAGTCGTGGTCTCAGTCATCATGGTCTCAGTCATGGTCTCAGTCATCATGGTCTCAGTCATCATGGTCTCAGTCATGGTTTCAGTCATCATGGTCTCAGTCATGGTCTCAGTCATCATGGTCTCAGTCATGGTATCAGTCATCATGGTTTCAGTCATCATGGTCTCATTCATGGTTTCAGTCATCATGGTCTCAGTCATCATTGGTCCCTTCAGTCATCATGGTTTTCAGTCATCATGGTCTCATTCATGGTTTCAGTCATCATGGTCTCAGTCATCAGGTGGTCTCATTATGGTCTCAGTCATCATGGTCTCAGTCATCATGGTCTCAGTCATCATGGTCTCAGTCATCATGGTCTCATTCATGGGATCAGTCATCATGGTTTCAGTCATCATGGTCCCAGTCATGGTTTCAGTCATCATGGTCTCAGTCATGGTCTCAGTCATCCATGGTCTCATTCATGGTTTCAGTCATCATGGTCTCAGTCATCATGGTCTCATTCATGGTCTCAGTCATCAATGGTCTCAGTCATCATGGTCTCATTCATGGATCAGTCATCATGGTTTCAGTCATCATGGTCCCAGTCGTTGGTCTCAGTCATCATGGTCTCAGTCGTGGTCTCAGTCATCATGGTCTCAGTCATCATGGTCTCAGTCATGGTCTCAGTCAACATTGGTCTCAGTCAACATGACCTCAGTCATGGTCTCAGTCATCACGGTCTCAGTCATCATGGTCTCAGTCGTGGTCTCAGTCATCAATGGTCTCAGTCATCATGGTCTCAGTCATGGTCTCAGTCATCATGGTCTCAGTCATCATGGTCTCAGTCATCATGGTCTCAGTCATCATGGTCTCAGTCATCATGTTTCTCAGTCATGGTCTCAGTCATCATGGTCTCAGTCAACATGACCTAGTCATGGTCTCAGTCATCATGGTCTCAGTCAACATGACCTCAGTCATGGTCTCAGTCATCACGGTCTCAGTCATCATGTCTCAGTCGTGGTCTCAGTCATCATGGTCTCAGTCATCATGGTCTCAGTCATGGTTCTCAGTCATCATGGTCTCAGTCATCATGGTCCAGTCATGGTCTCAGTCATCACGGTCTCAGTCATCATGGTCTCAGTCGTGGTCTCAGTCATACATGGTCTCAGTCATCATGGTCTCAGTCATGGTCTCAGTCATCACGGTCTCAGTCATCATGTTCTCAGTCGTGGTCTCAGTCTCATGGTCTCAGTCGTGGTCTCAGTCATCATGGTCTCAGTCCATCATGGTCTCAGTCATCATGGTCTCAGTCATGGTCTCAGTCATCATGGTCTCAGTCATCATGGTCTCGTCTCATGGTCTCAGTCATCATGGTCTCAGTCATCATGTTCTCAGTCGTGTCTCAGTCATCATGGTCTCAGTCGTGGTCTCGTATAGGTCTCAGTCATCATGGTCTCAGTCATGGTCTCAGTCATCATGGTCTCAGTCATCATGGTCTCAGTCATCATGGTCTCAGCAGTCATCTCACCTGGTCTCAGTCATCATGGTCTCAGTCATGGTCTCAGTCATCATGGTCTCAGTCATCATGGTCTCAGTCATCATGGTCTCAGTCATCATGGTCTCAGTCATCATGGTCTCAGTCGTGGTCTCAGTCATCATGGTCTCAGTCGTGGTCTCAGTCATCTGGTCTCAGTCATCATGGTCTCAGTCATATGGTCTCAGTCATCATGGTCTCAGTCATCATGGTCTCAGTCATCATGGTCTCAGTCATCATGGTCTCAGTCATGGATCAGTCATCATGGTCTCAGTCATCATGGTCTCAGTCGTGGTCTCAGTCATCATGGTCTCCATCATGATGCTCAGTCATCATGGTCTCCATAATGATGCTCAGTCATCATGCTCTCAGTCAACAGTGGCTGGCCAGGAGGCAGACCATAACCACAAGGCCTATACTGGCAAGGCTAGGGGGCTATTTTCACACATATTTTCACACAGAAACTAGCATTCTACTTCACACATCATTATAGGTCAGCAATCAGCACTAACCCTGTAGGGAAGGTGGATACAGGCCCACACACACTCACACACACCCACACACTCACACACACTCATGAACACACACACAACACAGCACATTACATGTGACACTGTGTTTCCCCACTCCATTCTGTACAGAATAGGCTGTTTTTTTTCTCTTTTTGTTTTACAGTCGTCCATTTGGAGAGAGGAAATGGAGTCATGGTCTCAGTCATCATGGTCTCAGTCAACATGGTCTAAGTCATGGACTCAGTCATCATGGTCTCAGTCATCATGGTCTCAGTCAACATGGTCTCAGTCAACATGGTCTAAGTCATGGACTCAGTCATCATGATCTCAGTCATCATGGTCTCAGTCAACATGGTCTCAGTCAACGATGGTCCTAAGTCATGGAATCAAGTCATATGGTCTCAGTCATCATGTTCTCAGTCATCATGGTCTCAGTCTCATCATGGTCTCAGTCATCATGGTCTCAGTCATGGTTCTCAGTCATCAATGGTCTCAGTCAATCAGCGTCTCTCAGGTCATATGGTCTCAGTCATGCATGGTCTCAAGTCATCATGGCTCAGTCATCATGGTCTCAGTCATATCGTCTCTGCAGTCATGGAATCAGTCATCATGGTGTCAGTCTCATGGTCTCAGTCATCAGTTAAGTCACATGGTCAGTCATCAGGTCTCAGTCATCATGGTCTCAGTCCATGGTCTCAGTCATGGACTCAGTCATCATGGTTCAGTCATCATGGTTCCCAACATGTCTCATCATGCCATCATCATGGTCTCAGTCATCATGGTCTCAGTCACATGGTCCTTCAGTCAGTCTCTGGTCTCAGTCATCCAGGTCTCAGTCAAACATGGTCTCAGTCAAATGTCATCATGGTCAGTCAATCATGGTCTCAGTCATCATGGTCTCAGTCACATGGTGATCAGTCATGGCTCAGTCATCAGGTCTCAGTCATCATGGTCTCAGTCACTCATGGTCTCAGTCATGGACATCCGTCATCATGGCTGTCAGTCATCATGGGTCTCCAGTCATCAATGGTCTCAGTCAACATGTCTAGTCATGGTCTCAGTCATCATGGTCTCAGTCATCATGGTCATCAGTCAATCATGGTCTCAGTCAACATGGTCCTCCCAGTCAAATGGTTTACAGTCATGGTCAGTCATCATGGTCTCAGTCAATGGTCTCAGTCATGGACTCAGTCATCATGGTCTCATGTCAGTCATGGTCTCAGTCTCAGACATGGTCTAAGTCATGGTCTCAGTCATCATGGTCTCAGTCATCATGGCCTCAGTCACATGGTCTCGAGTCAACATGGTCTAGTCATGGTCTAGTCATCATGGTCTCAGTCATCTGGTCTCAGTCACATGGTCCTCAGTCATGGTCTCAGTCATCATGGTCCTCATCATGGTCATCAATCATGGTCTATCATCATGGCGTCAGTCATGCATGGTGTTCAGTCCATCATGGTCTCAGTCAATCATGGTCTTCAGTCACATGGTCTAGTCATGGCAGTCATCATGGTTTCAGTCATCATGGTCTTCAGTCATCATGGTTCTCAGTCCAACATGGGTCTCAGTCATGGTCTAGTCATGCCTCGTAATCTGGTCTCAGTCCATGGTCTCAGTCATGGGTCTCAGTCATCATGGTCCTCAGTCATCCATGGTCTCAGTCATGGTCTTAGTCCCATGGTCTCAGTCATCGGTTCAGTCATCATGGTCTCAGCATCATGGTCTCAGTCATCATGGTCTAAGTCATCGGCTCTCAGTCATGGTCTCAGTCATCAATGGTCTCACGTCACATGGTCCTCAGTCACATGGTCTAGTCATGGATCAGTCATCACATGGTCTCAGTCATCATGGTCTCATCAGTTCATGGATCTCAGTCATCATGGGTCTCCTCTCAGTCAATCATCATGGTCTCAGTCATGGTTCTCAGTCATCATGGTCTCAGTCATCATGGCTCAGTCATCGGTCTCAGTCATCATGGTCTGCAGTCATCATATGGACTCAGTCATCAGGTCTCAGTCATCATGTTCAGTCATGGACTCAGAGTCATCAATGGTCTAGTCAATCATGGTCTCAGTCATGGACTCAGTCATGCACGGTCTCAGTCATCATGGTCTCAGTCATCATGGTCTCAGTCATGGTCTCAGTCATCATGGTCTCAGTCATGGTCTCAGTCATCATGGTCTCAGTCTCATGGTCTCAGTCATCATGGTTTCAGTCATCATGGTCTTCAGTCATCATGGTCTCAGTCATCATGGTCTCAGTCGGGTCTCAGTCAAATGGTCTCAGCCCATGCCTCCAGTCATCAGGTCTCAGTCATCATGGTCTCAGTCAACATGGTTCAGTCATCACGGTCTCAGTCATCATGGTCTCAGTCATGGTCTCAGTCATCATGGTCTCAGTCAACATGCCTCAGTCCTTCAGGTCTCAGTCACATGGGTCTCAGTCCAATGTCTCAGTCCAGGTCTCAGTCATCATGGTCTTCAGTCATGGTCTCAGTATCCATGGTCTGTATCCACATGTCCTCAGTCATCACTGGTCTCAGTCATCATGTCTCAGTCATGGTCTCAGTCATCATGGTCTCAGTCAACATGCTCAGTCATCAGGTCGCTCCAGTCATCATGGTCCTCAGTCATGGTCTCAGTCATCATGGTCTCAGTCAACATGACCTCAGTCATCACTGGTCTCAGTCATCATGGTCTCAGTCATCATGTCTCAGTCATCAGGGTCTCAGTCATCATGGTCTCAGTCATCCATGGTCTCAGTCATCATGGTCTTCAGTCATCATGGCTCAGTCATCATGGTCTCAGTCATCATAGTCCGCTCAGGTCATCATGGTCTCAGTCATCATGGTCTCAGTCACATGGTCTCAGTCATCATCGTCTCAGTCATCATGGTCTCAGTCATCATGGTCTCAGTCATGGTCTCATCATCCACGGGCTCATCATCATGTTCTCAGTCAATCATAGTCTCCAGTCAGGTCTCATCAATCAGGTCTCTCACATGGTCTCAGTCATCATGGTCTCGTCATCATGGTTCAGTCATGTTCAGTCATCATGTCTCAGTCATGGTCTCAGTCATCATGGCTCAGTCATGATCTCATCCAGTCATGGTCTCAGTCCATGTTTCAGTCATCATGGTCTCAGTCATCATGGTCTCAGTCATCATGGTCTCATGTCCATGGGATCAGTCATCATGGTCTCCAGTCATCAATGGTCTCAGTCATGATGGTATCAGTCATCATGTCTCAGTCATGGTCGTCATCATGGTCTCAGTCAGCATGGTCTCAGTCATCATGGTCTCAGTCATGGTCTTCAGTCATCATGGTCTCATTCATGGATCAGTCATCATGCTCAGTCATCATGGTCTCAGTCATCATGGTTTCAGTCATGGTAGTCAGTCATCATGGTCTCAGTCATGTCAGTCATGGTCATCGTCATGGACTCAGTCATGATGCTCAGTCTCATGGTCTCAGTCATGGTTCAGTCATCATGGTCTCAGTCCATCATGGTCTCAGTCATGGTCTCAGTCATCATGTCTCTCAGTCATGGTCTCAGTCATCATGGTCTTTCCAGTCATCATGGTCTCAGTCATGGATCAGTCATCATGGTCCCAATCATTCATCGGTCTCAGTCATCGGTTTTCAGTCACAATCTCATGGTCCCAGTCATGGTCTCAGTCATCATGGTCTCAGTCATGGTATCAGTCATCATGGTTTCAGTCATCATGGTCTCATATCATGGGTTTCAGTCATCATGGTCTCAGTCATCATGGTCTCAGTCATGGTTTCAGTCATCATGGTCTCAGTCCATGGTCTATCAGGTCTCTCATCATGGCTCAGTCATCATGGTTCAGTCATCATGGTCTCAGTCATCCATGGTCTCATCATGGTCAGTCATCATGGTCTCAGTCATCATGGTCACGCAGTCATCAATGGTCTCAGTCATCAGGTTTCAGTCATCATGGTCCCCAGTCATGGGTTCTCAGTCATCATGGTCTCAGTCATGGTCTCAGTCACATGGTCTCAGTCATGGTTTCAGTCATCATGGTCCCAGTCCATTGGTTCAGTCATCATGGTCTTCGTCATGGTCTCAGTCATCATGGTCTCAGTCGTGGTCTCAGTCATCATGGTCTCAGTCTCATTGGTCTCAGTCTCTCATCATCGGTCTCAGTCATCATGGTCTCAGTCATGGTTTCCAGTCATCATGGTTCATCATGGTCTCAGTCATCATGGTCTCAGTCATGGTATCAGTCATCATTGGTTTCAGTCATCATGGTCTCATTCATGGTTCTCAGTCATCATGGTCTCAGTCATCATGGTCTCAGTCATCATGGTTTCAGTCATCATGGTCTCATTCATGGTTTCAGTCATCATGGTCTCAGTCATCATGGTCTCATTCATGTCTCAGTCATCATGGTCTCAGTCATCATGGTCTCAGTCATCATGGTCTCAGTCATCATGGTCTCATTCATGGGATCAGTCATCATGGTTTCAGTCATCATGGTTCCCAGTCATGGTTTCAGTCATCATGGTCTCAGTATGGTCTCAGTCATCATGGTCTCATCATGGTTTCAGTCATCATGGTCCTCAGTCATCATGGTCTCATTCATGGTCTCAGTCATCATGGTCTCAGTCATCATGGTCTCATCATGGATCAGTCATCATGGTTTCAGTCATCATGGTCCCAGTCTGTCTCAGTCATCATGGTCTCAGTCGTGTCTCAGTCATCATGGTTCAGTCATCATGGTCTCAGTCATGGCTCAGTCATGTCTCATCACATGCTCAGTCATGGTCCAGTCATCAGGTCTCAGTCATCATGGTCTCAGTCGTGTTCTCAGTCATCATGGTCTCAGTCCATCATGGTCTCAGTCATGGTCTCAGTCATCATGGGTCTCAGTCATCATGGTCTCAGTCATCATGGTCTCAGTCACATCATGGTCTCAGTCATCATGTTCTCAGTCATGGTCTCAGTCATCATGGTCCAGTCACATGGACTCATCATGGTCTCAGTCATCATGGTCTCAGTCACATGGCCTCAGTCATGGTCTCAGTCATCAGGTCTCAGTCCATGCTGTCTCAGTCGTGGTCTCAGTCATCATGGTCTCAGTCATCAGTGGTCTCAGTCATGGTCTCAGTCCATCATGGCTCAGTCATCATGGTCTCAGTCATGGTCTCAGTCATCAGGTCTCAGTCATCATGTCATCATCGTCTCAGTCATCATGGTCTCAGTCATCATGGTCATCATGGTCTCAGTCATCAGGTCTCAGTCATCATGTTCTCAGTCGTGGTCTCAGTCACATGGTCTCAGTCTGGTCTCAGTCTGGTCTCAGTCATCATGGTTCAGTCATCATGGTCTCATCATGGTCTCAGTCATCATGGTCTCAGTCATCATGGTCTCAGTCATCATGGTCTCAGTCATCATGGTCTCAGTCATCATGTTCTCAGTCGTGGTCTCAGTCATCATGGTCTCAGTCGTGGTCTCAGTCATCATGGTCTCAGTCATCATGTCTCAGTCATCGGTCTCAGTCATCTGGTCTCAGTCATCATGGTCTCAGTCATCATGGTCTCAGTCATCATGGTCCTCAGTCATCATGGTCTCAAGTCATGGTCTCAGTCATCATGGGTCTCAGTCATCATGGTCTCAGTCATCATGGTCTCAGTCATCATGGTCTCAGTCATCATGTTCTCAGTTCGTGGTCTCAGTCATCATGGTCTCAGTCGTGTCTCAGTCATCATGGTCTCAGTCATCATGGTCTCAGTATGGTCTCAGTCATCATGGTCTCAGTCATCATGGTCTCAGTCATCATGGTCTCAGTCATCATGGTCTCAGTCATGGTCAGTCATCATGGTCTCAGTCATCATGGTCTCAGTTCGTGGTCTCAGCATCATGGTTCATCATGATGCTCAGTCATCATGGTCTCCATAATGATCTCAGTCATCATGCTCTCAGTCAACAGTGGCTGGCCAGGAGGCAGACCATAACCACAAGGCCTATACTGGCAAGGCTAGGGGGCTATTTTCACACATATTTTCACACAGAAACTAGCATTCTACTTCACACATCATTATAAGGTCAGCAAATCAGCACTAACCCTGTAGCGAAGGTGGATACAGGCCCACACACACTCACACACACCCACACACTCACACACACTCATGAACACACACACACACACGCCACATTACATGTGACACTGTGTTTCCCCACTCCATTCTGTACAGAATAGGCTGTTTTTTCTCTTTTTTTTTACAGTCGTCCATTTGGAGAGAGGAAATGAGAGGTGGGGACTGATCTACACATCCATTAGTGACTTCTCTCTTTCCATCACAGATGGGTCACGGTCTCTCTCCCTCTCTCTCAGTCTCTCTCTCCTCTCTCCAGTCTCTCTCCTCTCTCTCAGTCTCTCTCTCCCTCTCTCTCTCTCAGTCTCTCTCTCTCCCTCTCTCTCAGTCTCTCTCTCCCTCTCTCTCAGTCTCTCTCTCTCCCTCTCTCAGTCTCTCTCTCCCTCTCTCTCTGTCTCTCTCTCCCTCGCTCTTCTTCTCCCTCTCAAACACATGCACACAAAAAAAACAGTCAATTATATTTGCACAAAAGCCTGTCTGTTCGCTGAACCTATTCTATTGCTGCTCTACTCTTAGCCAGATACCATACAGATACTCTGTACAGGGAATTGGGTCAGCATTAAACTGGGGACTGATATGACGCAGAATATGTGTTGGTTTGACTGGCAGTTGTTATGGTGCTTGAAGCGAATCATTATTAGCTACTCATGCATAAACATGTAATAATTGTTATAATCGCTAATCCATTGTGCCACTGGGGAGGTGGCATTACAGCATCACTGGTATTTAATTCCTCTGGGACTGATTACTACATACACGCCTGTTGTCTTCTGGGTTGGAGATTTCAACTCTCACTCACGCACACGCACCCACACCCACGTACATACGCACCCACACCCCACGTACCCACGCACCCACACACACAGACACACAGACACACACACAACACACACACACACACACACACACACACACACACACACACACACACACACACACACACACACACACACACACACACACACACCACACACACACACACACACACACACACACACACACACACACACACACACACACACACACACACACACACACAACACACAGAACACACACACACCACACACACAGCACAGACACACACAACAACAATACACACACACACACAGGTTGTTGGATTTGCTATCATCAGCCTCAGCTTGTCCTCACTGGCCTGCTTCGAAATGGATGACTTCATGATCATGGTAGTTCTTTGCTCCTGCCCTCTCTCTCTCTCTCTCTCTCTCTCCCTCACTCTCTCTCACCCAGTGTATCTCCCTCTCCTTCTCCCTGCTCTCTCTGGTTCGCTGCTGGAGTTGATGAATGTGTCCAGTACCGAAGCAGCCAGTCCCCAGCTACAGTAGTTAATGGAGGATCTGGTTGGTTCCAGTGGGTTTGGGTTTGGTGCCTCCCTGTCACCACATCCATCTCTCCCGTTCTCTCTCCCACCGCTCCCCCTCTTTCTGTCTCTCTCGATCTTTCTCCCTCTCCCTCCCCCTCTTTCACATGTCCTCTCTCTGTCCCTCATCCATTTCTCTCCCCCTCTTCTTTCTCTTCCCCTCCTCTTTCACTCACTACCCCTCCATCTATCTACTCCAGTCTCTCCTCCTCCCTCCATCCATCCCTTTCTCTCTCCCAGTCAGCTAAGCAGGCTTAATTGGTTTAAGAGCAAACATAAATAAGTGCTGGCTCTGTATGTGGTGGGAAATGACCACTGCTGTTGTAAATAATGATACACAGATGCACAGAAGAGTTGCTGCTGCTTCTGCAAAAGCTAATGGATATCCAAATAAACAAATGAATGAACAAATAAACACAGAGAGAAAGGGAGGAAGGGGAGAGAGAGGGGGTAGAGAAAGAGAGCAACAGAGAGACAGAGAGAGGGAGGGAGAGAGGGAGAAATGGAACACTGCACATGTATTTTTCTCTAATGGCATGCAAATGCATCTCCTCTCCTCTCTCCTCCCTCCTTCCGCCCAGCTATAGCGCATGGTGACTTATCCAACAAGTTCTCATAGTTTCCCTTCGAAAGTCGACAGTTTACGGCTGGATTCCTATTTTTGACGCATTCATTTTGCGTGGTKACAGGGTTAATTCCGCATGTTTACAGGGTTAAAACAGAAACCACTCAAAGGGTTAAGTTTAGGTATTCATTCCGAGTGGTTAAGGTTAGGGCTATGGTTTGGGAAAGGCGTAAAACAAAATAATTAAAACGATCATCAAGTATTGTCATGTCTTACTAGAGCATTGTGAAGTGTGGAGGATCAGTGTTCCAAGCAGCGCGCTCCGGCTCCGAGCTTCGTGAGTTCATGCCTGGTGCTGGTTATTCCTTTAAATCTTTTGTTGTTTTGAGTGCCCGAAGTAGGCATAGAGTATATCAACGTTCTCAGGAAATGTTCAAACATCCAAAATCGCTGTCTATTTCTAGTGATCAGGCAGAATTTATCTACTGTTTCCTCTCCTCTCCTCACCTCTGCCATGGTGTGTGTGTGTGTGTGTGTGTGTGTGTGTGTGTGTGTGTGTGTGTGTGTGTGTGTGTGTGTGTGTGTGTGTGTGTGTGTGCATGCGTACATGCCTGTGTCAGTGGGTGGTTGCATCCACAAAGCCCGCAAACTATCCCTCACAAGTACCCACAGCTACAGCCAGCCAGTCCTCACGTCCCATAACCATAACAGTTGATAGGATCAGGGTATTCTGCCCTGGTCTCTGTGACATCTTGATCTTTCAGTGAAGCCATGGCTGCCATCAGTCAGACAGACAGTCACTGTGTGTCTGCTGCCATCCCCCACATCTCAGCCTAGGGAGTTAACGCGAGTCTTCAGATCTCAGTCGAGTTTCGCAAAACCACCCCCTTTACACAAACATGGGGTTGCCGGGAGCAACACGGTTCAGATGACCTCGTCCACCTTCCATACACTCGCCCGCTGCTCAGCTCTAATGCTCTGTTTAGCCATCCACTCTTCATCCTCCACTTTGGCTCCATCCCTCGCTCCATTGAGGAGAGATAATAGATGTCAGCCGTATAGATGACACAGCATGACAGGGGATAGAGACAACCACAGTAAGAGGTTGTTCAGTCAGTCGGATGGTTGAAATCTATAGAAGTAGCAAAGTAATTTATGTCCAGCTGTAGCTCCATAATATCGCATCATGATATCCAACCTGAACCTATCACAGCTATAGTAACATGTTTAGGGAGACCCCCAAACACAGCTGTAGCCCTTCCCCCTGGCAGACTGATTGGGGGGGGCTACTCTCTATTCATCACCACCAATCTGTTCATATGGTCAGTGGTGCCCCCAGACACACACACACAAACAGTGATCTCTGTCACATTGTTTGTGATTACGGGACTGATGTGTTGATTAGGGACAGATAATCAGATTAAGGGTGACACGGATCTGGGCAGGGATAATGTGGCCAGGGCCGTATGCTGTCACACACACATACACAGAGAGAGAGAGAGAGTGAGGGCAACAGATTGGAGATCAGATCAGTTAACATCTTAACCTGCCCGTGAGACAATCTCCTTTCAATTAACCAGCCTAAACAAGGAAATCACTTTCAGCCCTCGTGTTGCCCGGGTTACCTAGTGTGTCTCCCATACCCATCTGTTCAACCCAATAGCCAGCTTTGTCTTTCTAGAGAGACCTTTAGAGCGACTGTCAGGGATTTGGGAAGCGGATAAGATGTCCAATGGGTCACGTGCGTGTGCGTGTGCGTGTGTGCGTGCGTGCGTGCGTGGGTGCGATAGAATACAATAAATATAAACAAGCAAGCTGTCAGCCACCACTGGATTACAACACTGAGCTACCCTGGCAGCCTGAGAGTTGTAATCATTATCAAAGGAAAAAGATGAAACAGAGATACTACGATCATGTAACACCCACTTCACTTTCTAGTCTTTAATTCATTCCACTTGTCTATGTTAAGCAGAGACCCACACCAGGCCATTTGCTTTGGCAAGAGTGTGAGCAAAGAAAGCAAAGGGAGATGTTCCATAACAAAAAGGCTGTAGCATAATATGCCTGCATCACATACTGGATGTCTAGTGCTCTAGTCCCTCGGCTTCTACACAGGAAATGGAAAGTAAGTTAAAGCCTAAGAATGGCTTTTAGCTACTGATGATGATGGCAAACTTGTCTGTTGATTTAGCCTACACAGTGTGTGTGTGGTATGTCTGTATGTATGTCTGTCTGTGTGCATTTGTGTGCCAAAGAGGACCAGACAGACAGAGAGAGAAATTGATCCTATTGTTTTAATTGTCCTGATCTGGAACTGCCTCATCACCACCCGTCACCCAGTCAGCATCGTTTGATCTGGCGGAGTCATTACGGTCGCTAAACAGTTTGAGCAGCTATCTATCAAATCCCTCCGCCAATTCAAAATCGCCTGATATTTATCCTACTGTTGCTCGGAGTTGGCACTAAAAACTAATTATTCGCCTAYGACAGGACGTGACCCGAATAACACACAGAGTTTTTGAGAGGAGAGATCTACACTCAGGCGCCAACACTTGCCCGGTGGAGAAGCATCTCTCCGGGTTAAGTCACAGATTGTACATCAGTTTTGAAACACTATCTTAGAGAATAAGGGTTCTATGCTTGCTTCAAATATGGCGCCCATTAAGGTTCTATATATAACCGAAATTGGTTCCATATAGAACGCTATATATAGAACGTTAAGATATCTATAGAACGCTATATGGAACCCAAGGGTTCTAAACGGAAACAACTTTGGTTCAGTGAAGAAGAATCCCTGGGGTTCTGATCAAAGAACCCTACAAAGTGGTTCTATATAGAACCTTTAGGGGTGCCATATATGAAAAGCAATAGAACCATTTTAAGTTCTATCCAGAACCTTTTTTCTAAGAGTGTAGCCTAGCCTAGAAAGATGACCAATTATCTTATAGCACAATAACATACCACAATAAAACAAATAAAAGTAGGCTCCCCATGTTAACAGTGCAATGAAAACATTATGGCCAGGATACATGTAGTCGAAGAGAGAACGGGACATGGTCTAACTGTACTGTCTGCAGCCCAGAAGAACCAGACCACCACAGACCCCTACTCTTCCATCCCATTCTGATGAATGATAAAATAACTGGACAGGGATTGAGAGGATCGCATCCCTTGTATTCCTTTTGACAGCACAGAGCGCACGCTCTCGCGGATACAATGTGGCGTTCCATGGGAAAGAGAGCGCGAGAGAGCCAGTGGAGCTCCGGCGCGTAGCGTTATTCAATTTCGTTCCATGGTCCTACCATAAAAACAGAGCAATGATAATTCCAATCATTTAGCCTACCTTCCATCGCAGAAACTGTGGTGGTGATGATGACCCATAAAACCGCAAACAAATCCACAGTCATGGCAGGAATGTATAGTCCACACAGCCTATATCCACTGAGAACCACGCAGGATTTGCGCGCACAAAAAATCCCTCCAGTTGTCACAGAGCGGTGCATTCCAGTCGGTAAACCCGTGTTGTGAGAGTCACATTTCAAGCCGTAGTAAAGAGTATGTGACAACCAGCGTAGGACCTCGCCGAGTGTATAGGGGATGGCATGGGGTAGTGAGGACGAGAGGAGGGGGGCGAGACAACCTCCCCACACACCGCTATATCGGCAGGGCCAATCACAGATTGAAAAGTGAAAATCGTTAACCAATCGCCACTGGTCTGCTCCTCCCTGCGTTGTGAAAACACAAACTTTTCCCTGACCTATTTGAAACCTCGACCGCCTCAGTGAAGTAGAATAGCACCACCAATTGGTCTTGATTGGATATTACATTAAATGTTTCCCCCAAAAAATATAAAGAACCTCAATTTTTCAGCTTTCTCTCCCTCCTCTTCTCTCCCATGAACTCCTCCTCCCTACCCCAATTGCTTTTACCCCCTTTCTCCCATGAAAGAGTACACTTATTCACTCCCATTCACCTAATTCACTTTAAACATCAAAAAGCATTAGAGTGGTGATTGCATTTTGCTAAAGGGAATTCTCCCCCCATTCCTTACACCAGTCTGTTCCCTAAAAATCTATGAGGGGGGAGTGTTCAAATGTAAAATGTACAGTTCAGGAAGAAGGGGGAGAAACGGCATTGGGCTTCTGTCTACCACAGTCCCACATCCCGCACCTTCCTCCACCCCAGTGTCTTAGGGCCGGCGCGTGCCTTGGCACCCTCCCTCCCCTATGACCTTCATCAGAACCAAAGAGCTCATTTGCATTCGGACTAGTCTTAGTAGCCTTGTCAAAAGGTCCACAGCCACCCCCTAATAGTAGTTAGATCTCCCCGTCGCTGCCCCTCTCCCCACACCCTCATCCTATTGTGAGATCATGAGTGTACATGCTGCAACAGATGGGGGACACAAAGGGTTGTTTCCTTGTGAATGTGCTGGGGGACCGGGATCTGGAAGAGGGGGGGGGGGGGGGGTAATCAATAACACCCAAACCCCCACTTGGCCGGGGTTGGTTGTTCCAGCATAGAGTTCTCATTCTCAGGACGAAACCAACGGGGCCCGACTGTCTTATACGGGCCGGACTCCAATTCGGATAATTGATTTTGGGCCGGGCAGGTTTCGGGCTTGCCGCGCTGTATTAAGAATAAGACAAAATACTGTGCGTGTCTGCACACCTTTTAATGCTGCTCTCAGCAGCAGCTGCAGCCACCAGCGGCGCCAGGGGCATAATTGATCAAAGGTGCATCCGCACAAAAAAAAGACTAAACCTTATGTGCACAGGTTTTCCCGCAAATGTTGCTATTTAACCATTTTGATCTTGAAAGTAAAGTGTGCGTATCTCCACGCAAATCTCAGACCATGCGCATGCACAACTTCTAACGGTTGATAAACTGTACTGTAAGCAATTCTATGTATTTTGGGAGAAATGTAGATGTTTGATGCAGGAGAATGATAATAATAGTTGGCTGATAAAACATGAACGCGTAAGAGTAACGATAGGCTGCAACATATGCATTTGTTGTTGGTTGGTAAGGAGATCGCATAGCAGCATGTCGCCTAAAATATGTATTTACTTTAAGGCCTAAACCATAATAATATTGCAGGGCATGGATCTCCTTTTCTGACATGACTGTTCTATTCCCGCTACACGACAACTATTAAGTGGTTCTGGATATGTAATAAAYGGGACATAGCAGTACGTGAACATAGGGAGTGTGAAGAGTGAATAGGGCACATTTATTTGTTTTATTCATATCAAAATATGATCAAAAAATTCAAAATCTTCTAGAGCCGCTGCTCAAAAACGCTAGACTCATGAGTCCAGACATTTAAAACGGGTTTATTCAGCAAAGGCGTCGGACAGTGGGGGAGGTCAGGAATTCCCATCCCTTATTGAAGTTTTGGACATCAATAGACTACTAAGGGCCAGCATCACTCTTCCTATGACTTCATGAAGTGTTGGGATACTCTTCTCTGCTACAGGCCGTATCAACACATCGCTCAGATCTTGCAAGCTGACTGAACGTCTCAACAATCTAGCCCTGTTGTCCTTTGAAAGGGAACTCAGTGACTCTGGTCTATGATGAMATACTCTTCATCTTCATCTTCAACACCAAGCCTAGGTGTCTACGCCTTCTGCTGGAAAACGTGAAACACACAAGAAAAATAGCCTAAAAACTGTTTATTTATGATTTAGCCTAATGTGTTCATGTCTGCCTTGATAAGACAGGCCTATACTGTATGTGCTGAATTCAAAGTGAAATATTGTATTCATACCAGCCGTGGTATTATGTATAATGATTTCATGTTTCCATGCCTGAATGCCTGCCTATACAGTAGTGTTTGCTTATTCAAAGTCAGCTATTCATTTCATACCTGCCGTACAGTTCAAGATATTGTATTGTATTGTGTGTGGCTGTTTTCATATGGGCTTAATGAAAACCCTTTCAGGGCTTTCTATTCTTCCTTGCTTCTTTGTGCAATAGTGCAATAAGCTGTTTGCGCATATTCAGATCCAGTGCGGAGCTGATGTCCGGCGGATACGCTGACCATGGTTCTGAATCCACCTGTTGTGCCTGTACTGTAGGTCGCTCTTTTGAGTAGGAGTGGTGGATCTGATCGGATAATATATTGATTATTTCATGAGTTTGGACTGTCGGACTGAACACTCGAGCCATTATCTTTATTTTATAACAGTATAATTTGCCCCATTTTATTACTGCACTTGTCTGCTGCTGTATAGTCTCTCTCAGTCATTACTGTACAGTACTATATTGCTTATACCCATCCAGTCCTTTCAGATTTGCACAATTAGGTAGGGGTGTATGAATTCAAATGACAGCTATTGAAGGCCCTTAGATACAAGCGCCAAGACCACAGTGTGCTGTTTGTGATAATTGGATACTAACTGAATGAAACTAAGAGGTGTCCTTGGTTGGTTCTGAATACCCAGAATCGCAATGAATTAAACGCATCTGTTAATGTTTTCATGGTCTGAGTTATGCGTGGTGAGGTAGTGAGCAGTGAGAAGCATACTCACCTTTCCTTAGCCCTGCTGAGTGAGGGTTAAAATAACATTAGAATGTCATCACGTCAGTCCTATCTCTCGATTATGCTCCAGACCCTTCAGGGACAGTGTTCGTTCTCTCTCTCTCTCTCTCTCTCTCTCTGTTTACTGTCGAACTCGGACAGTCAGACTGTTTCGTTAGCGGTGTTGTTGTAAACGGTTGTGTAGTTGTGCACTTTCGCTTCCTACTTGGCAATAATAACGACGGGCTCGTCACTTTTTTTCATTGCGTATAATCTCTTCTTAATCCCCACTGATGCATATCAAAGTAGTATAGTGGAGGTATACGCCGTATCAATTACATAGTACAATAGAGAAATCATGCACACAGTAGCCTACACAAACAYAAATCATGTAAAATAKTTGAGGCCAATGGGAAACCATAGCAAAGGCCTATATCATTAAGCACGGGCAGGTAATGCGGCTTGGCCAGCGCTAGCTGATCAAGATTTCAGCACTGGACAGCTCCGCACCCGGCTTTGTTCTCTGACTCCTAATATTCGCATTCACAACGATATTTGTTCATTTATTCCCATGGCTCATGAGTTGTACAGTTTAGCCACTTTGTTTTGCTTCTCGATATAAGAGTTTTAGGGACAGGATATGTGGTTTAGACCAGGGCCCTGAATCGATCCGGTAACGATCGTCTTTTCCCCTATAGACGAAATAGACTAGGCATACAGAAAGCATGTGGCAAAGACTACAGCCAAGAAAATTTATACAGGAACAGTAACATTAAGGTAGAAATATACTAAACAAACAAAAAAATACGCAACATGCAACACATTAAGGTAGAAATATACTAAACAAACAAAAAAATACGCAACATGCAACAACTTCAAAGATTGTACTGATTTACACATCATATAAGGAACATTTATATAATCTCATTAGGCCCTAATCTAAGGATTTCACATGACTGGGAACACAGATATGCAACTGTTGATCACAGATACCTTAAGAAAGGTGAGGGCGTGAATGAGAAAGCCAGTCAGAATCTAATGTGACCACCATTTAACTCAGAAAGCGGGATACATCTCCTTCGCATAGAGTTGATCAGGCTGTAGGTGACATTGTCTGGTGAGTATGCAGGCCATGGAAGAACTGGGATATATTTAGCTTGCAGGAATTGTGTACAGATCCTTGCAACATGGGGCATATAAATGGGGTACAGAGATACAGTGGCGACCAGTCATTCAATGCAGGTGGGGCAGAGCCACCTGTTTAGCTAAAAATGTGCCTGTATTGTATGTTATTTTGGCATTAATTCGTGCCACATATCAGTTTGCAAACAATGTATAAACAAAATGATTGAGCGAATAAAGTCATATACAAACATGGTCTCTTTCTTGAGGAAGGCAGCTCCAAAATGCAGGTGTTTCAGCCTAGCTCAGTGCTATCTGTGGTGGTGGGGCAGCCAACGGAAAATACAGAACGTAGGCGTTGGTAATCTTCTCGAGTTGCGCCGTGATTGGCTCGTTGTTCAGTCACTCATGGGGACACTACGTCGCAGCAGATATACAGTGATTATCAGACGAGTTACTTTTGGTCGACAGTAGAACAGGACAGCACTCGAGTGAAGAGCAAAAATCCACTTGTTAAGCTACGTAACATGCTAGCAAAACGTACTGATCAGTGCTAATATGTAGCATGAGCAAACTAAGACAAAGATGATCCTGAGCACTGACCTCAACTTAGCTAACATTTTCCCAGCCTAATTGTAGGCTTACCAAATATCCAAGCAGAGATTCAGTGAAAACCAAAATCTAACATTGATTGATTTATCAAGATGAGCTCCCCAGCTTGTCTCAAGGCAGAGAGGTGGCGCTGTCCCAGTCCAAACGGTGCTGGCACTGGAGATGTGGGTGTGAGCAGGTGGATCTGGGCAGGGTTGATGTTGTGGATGTTTGTGACTGTCTGCATATTGTCATTTGTATGTGTATGTTTTGTATTGTTTCAAATAAATAAAATCTTACATAAAAATCTGTGCTGAATTTATCATCTAGTTGACACACGGCTATTGCTCTAAATTTACTATACCGGTTGGATATGACTTTGGGAGTTTCAGTAGAAGAAACAATTTGATACTGTATATGCCTTCAAATGCATTAGCCTACTTTAGTTGGCTGTTCAGTTGATAATAACTAAGAGTTTTCCTCTTTCCTCGCGTTTCTAACACAAGGGCTGTTTTCTTGTCTCCTCACTCTGCTGCCACCCGCCTTCCTCGCATCAAATCAAATTTAATTTGTCACATACACGTGTTTAGCAGGTGTTATTGTAGGTGTAAGGAAATGCTTGTGTTTCTAGCTCTAACAGTGCAGTCATATCAAACAAGTAATATCTAACAATTTCCCAACAACACACACAATACACAAATCTAATGTAAAAGAATAGAATTAAGAATATATAAATATTTGGACAAGCAATGTCAGAGCGGCATAGACTAAGATACAGTAGAATAGRATAGAATTCAGTATATACATACGAGATGAGTACTGCAAAATATGTAAACATTATTAAAGTGGCCAGTGATTTCAAGTCTATGTATATAGGGCAGCAGMCTCTAACGTGCTAGTGATGGCTATTTATCAGTCTGATGCCCTTGAGATAGAAGCTGTTTTGYAGTCTCTCGGTCCCAGCTTTGATGCACCTGTACTTTCCTTGTCTTCTGGATGATAGCGGGGTGAACAGGCAGTGGCTCAGGTGGTTGTTGTCCTTAATTATCTTTTTGGCCTTCCTGTGACATCGGGTGCTGTAGGTGTACTGGAGGGCAAGTAGTTTGCCAAACTCCACCCTCTGGGCTCTCCACCCTCTGGAGAGCCCGGCGGAGAGCCCGGCGGTTGCGGATTGTGCAGTCACCAGGCGGTGATACAGCCTGACAGGATGCTCTCAATTGTGCATCTGTAAAATTGTGTGAGGGTTTTAGGTGCCAAGCCAAATTTCTTCAGCCTCCTGAGGTTGAAGAAGCACTGTTGTGCCTTCTTCACCACACTGKYTGTGTGGGTGGGCCATTTCAGTTTGTCAGTGATGTGTACGCCGAGGAACTTGAATCTTTCCACCTTCTCCACTGCTGTCCCATCAATGTGGATAGGGTGGTGCTCYTTCTGCTGTTTCCTGAAGTCCAGGATCAGCTCTTTTGTTTTGTTGATGTTGGGTGAGAGRTTATTTTCCTGGCACCACACTCCCAGGGCCCTCACCTCCTCCCTGTAGGCTGTCTTATCATTGTTGGTAATCAGGCCTACTGTTGTGTCATCTGCAAACTTGATGATTGAGTTGGAGGCGTGCTGAGCTCACATCCTTGTGKGGCCCCAGTGTTAAGGATCAGCAAAGTGGAGGTGTTGTTTCCTTAAATGTCTTACTCACATCGACCACRGAGAAGGAGAGCCCACAGTCCTTGGTAGCGGGCCGTGTCGTTGGAATTGTGTTATCCTCAAAGCGTCCGAAGAAGGTGTTTAGCTTGTCCGGAAGCAAGACGTCGGTGTCCGCTACGTGGCCGGTTTTCCCTTTGTAGTCTGTRATTGTCTGTAGACCCTGCCACATATGTCTYGAGTCTGAGCCGTTGAATTGCGACTCCACTTAGTCTCTATACTGACGTTTTGCCTGTTTGATTGCCTTATGGAGGGAATAACTACACTGTGTGTATTCGGCCATATTCCCAGTCACCTTGCCATGATTAAATGCGATGGTTCGTACTTTCAGTTTTGTGCGAATGCTGCCATCTATCCACGGTTTCTGGTTAGGGTAGGTTTAAATAGTCRCAGTGGGTACAACATCTCCTATACACTTCCTGATAAACTCAGTCACCGTATCAGTGTATTCGTCTATGTTGTTCTCGAAAAGCTACCCGGAACATATCCCAGGCCGCGTGATCRAAACAATCTTGAAGCGTGGATTCCGATTGGTCAGACCAGCGTTGAATAGTCCTTAGCATGRGTACTTCCTGTTAGAGTTTCTGCCTATAGGAAGGGAGGAGCAAAATGGAGTCGTGATCATATTTGCCGAAGGCAGGRCGGGGGAGGGCCTTTAAGGCATCCCGGTAGTTGGAGTAGCAGTGGTCGAGTGTTTTAGCCATGTGAGTACTACAGTCAATGTGTTGATAGAGCTTTGGTAGCGTTTTTCTCAAATTTGCTTTGTTAATGCAACCGCTGTGTCAGACTTCAAAAAGCTTTACGGCAAAAGCACAATATTCAATAATCTGAGAACAGCGTTCAGCCACAAAAGGAAGCCATACAGTTACCCGCCAAATTGTGCAGTCAACAAAACTCATAAATAGTATTATAAATCTTCACTTACCTTTGCTGATCTTCATCGGAATGCACTCCCAGGACTCCCACTTCCACAAGAAATATTTGTTTTGTTCGGTAATGTCCATCATTTATGTCCAAATAGCTATTTTTGTTAGCGTGTTTGGTAAACAAATCCAAAGTCAGGAAGCACGTTCACTAAAAGCAGACGAAATGTTAAAAAGTTCCGTAACAGTCAGTAGAAACATGCCAAACGATGTATTGAATCAATCTTTAGAATGTTTTTAACATAAATCTTGAATAACGTTCCAACCGGAGAATACCATTGACTTCAGATGTGCGATGGAACAGAGCACCCTCTCATGTGAACGCGCATGGTCAGAGCATGGTCACCTCATGGCTGACCTGACTAATTCCTGTCTCCTTCGGCCCCACTTCACAGTAGAGGCATCAGACAAGGTTCTACAGACTGTTGACATCTAGTGGAAGCCGAAGGAAGTGAAAACAGATCCATATCCCACTGTGTATTCAATAGGGGCTGGGTTGAAAATCGACCAACCTCAGATTTCTCACTTCCTGATTGGATTTCTTCTGAGGTTTTTGCCTGTCATATGAGTTATGTTATACYCACAGACATCATTCAAACAGTTTTAGAAACTTCAGAGTGTTTTCTATCCAATACTAATAATATGCATATATTAGCAACTGGGACTGAGGAGCAGGCCGTTTACTATGGGCACCTCTGGGCACCTTTCATCCAAGCTGCTCAATACTGCCCCTGCAGCCATAAGAAGTGTTTAAACTGGTGTTGAGAACAATGCACTGGGATAGCGCGACGGATAGGGTTGCCATGCTTCTAGCTCTTAGGAAACTTTGCAGTGTTATGTTTTTTTATGTGTTATTTCTTTCAGTATTAGCCCAGGAATTGTTTTGTGCTATTCCATACAGCCGGGAAAGCTTTTGGATATCAGAGCGGCGGTAACTCACCATTATTACCAGCATTACGACCAGGAATACGACTTTCCCGAATTGTATCCTTTGTTCGTATCCCTCAGGGCAATTGAACTGATTCCAGAGACTGATCCAAAACACTGCTGGAGGAAAAGAGGTACTCGGAGTGGACTTCTAGTCCGACTCAGGAGGCGCGCACACCACCCACTGCTTCAGAGTATATTACTGGCTAATGTTCAGTCTCTGGATAATACAATTGAGACATCAGGGATTGTAACATACTCTGTTTCACTGTAATTGTGATAACATACAGGAACTCAAGTCCTTTTGTTCACCCGAACTAGAATACCTCACAATCAAATGCGGACCATATTACCTCCCAAGAGAATTCTCTTCGGTTATAGTCACAGCCGTATTTATTCCCCCTCAAGCCGGTACCACGACGGCCCTCAAAGAACCTCACTGGACTTTATGCAAACTGGAAACCACATATCCTGAGGCTGCATTTATTGTAGCTGGGTTTTTTWAAATCAATATAGGGCCTAATGTCTTCTAGAAATCTGCCTTTTTTTCGGGTTCGGGTTCTTTACATTTCTGTGACATCAGACCAGGGCTTCAGGTCACCATGCTTGGGTAACACCAGGATAGAATTCAGGCCCGATGACAACTCCAGTTTAGGCAGCACACTCCCCCGGGAGTTGAAAGGCTGTGGTAGAGCTGAAACAGTGGTGATGCTTTAGCCTGCCAGTCTGGGTCTTCCGGGGAAAGCCTGCTTCATCCTACTTCAACCTGCCTTCCAACTCCATCCCCCTATATCTTGAATTTGGCCCTCCCTCCATCCTCCCTCCCTCCCTTCATCCCCCCTTATCCTCACTCCTACCCTTTATCAAACAAAACAAAAATGTTAAAAAGACTTGACAGCTAACAACTTCCCTTTCCCTCTGAGATGCGTCTAATGAACTACACTAGTACAACACAGCAAAACCCGTTTGAAAACATAATGGCAACGTACAGCGACTCTCGAGTCAGAGTCAACCAAAGCCCCATTTGTCATTTTTAATGGTGTGGTGTGGAGTGGGACAGCGTCTCGAGCTCTCGACTGCTTGGCCCCGGTGCGACACAGTGGATTTACGAGGTTCGTCTAGTTCTTATTTGTCATGCCTCTGTCCCCAGTACCAGAACTGTCACCTCTGACCCTCAGGGCCAGCTCCAGAGGAAGGCTGGAGCCCAACCCAATCAATCCCTGTTTACTGTCCTCACCGTGGGGAAAGAAAAGAGAAGGAGAAGAGTTAAAGATGATGCTGCTGGAGCAGTAGCACAACCTCCCCCACATTATAGACATGCGATACACACACACACACACCACACACACACACACACACACACACACACACACACACACACACACACACACACACACACACACACACACACACACTATATATGTACAAAAGTATGTGGACAACCCCTTCAAATGAGTGGATTTGGCTATTTCAGCCACACCCGTTGCTGACAGGTGTATAAAATCGAGCACACAGCAATGCGATCTCCATAGACAAACAATGGCAGTAGAATGGCCTCACCGAAGAGCTCAGTGACTTTCAACGTGGCACCGTCATAGGATGCCACCTTTCCAACAAGTCAGTTCGTCAAATTTCTGCCATGCTAGAACTGCCCCCGTCAACTGTAAGTGCTGTTATTTTGAAGCGGAAATTGTCTAAGAGCAACAATGGCTCAGCCGCGAAGTGGTAGGCCACACAAGCCGAGTGCTAAAGCACTTAAAAATTGTCTGTCCTCGACTGCAACAYTCACTACTGAGTTATAAACTGCCTCTAGAAGTGACATCAGCACAATAACTGTTAGTCAGGAGCTTCATGAAAATGGGTTTTCATGGTCGAACAGCCGCACACAAACCTAAGATCATCATGCGCAATGCCAAGCCTTGGCTGGAGTGGTGTAAAGCTYGACGCAATTGGACTCCGGAGTAGTGGAAACGCGTTCTCTGGAGCAGAGGAAACCAGTCCGACAGACGAATCTGAGTTTGGTGGATGCCAGGAGAACACTTCCTGCTCCAATGCATAGTGCCAACTATAAAGTTTGGTGGAGGATAAATAATAGTCTGGGGCTGTTTTTCATGGTTCGAGCCCCTTAGTTCCAGTGAAGGGAAATCTTAACGCTGCAGCATACAATGACATTCTAGATGATCCTGTGCTTCCAACTTTGTGGCAACAGTTTGGGGAAGGYCCTTTCCTGTTTCAGCATGCCAATGCCCCCGTGCAAAAAGCGAGGTCCATACAGAAATGGTTTGTTGAGATCGGTRTGTAAGAACTTGACTGGCCTGCACAGAGCCCTGACCTCAACCCCATCAAACCGCTTTGGAACACCGACTGCGAGCCAGGCCTAATCGCCCAACATCAGTGCCCGACCTCACTAATTCTCTTGTGGTTGAATGAAAGCAAGTCCCTGCAGCAATGTTCCAACATCTAGTGGAAAGCCTTCCCAGAAGAGTGGAGGCTGTTATAGCAGCAAAGGGGAGACCAACTCCATATTAATGCCCATGATTTTGCAATGAGATGCTTGATGAGCAGGTGTCCACATACCTTTGGTCATGCAGTGGATATATAAAGTAGACACACACACAGACACAACCACACACACAATTCAACTAAACACACACAACCACAATTACACATTCACACACAACCACACACACACACACACACACACACACACACACATATACAGACAGCTTCTGCTACACACACACACACACACACAACGACACCAAACACACACCTACACAGCGTATTGCGATAATGATCCACACAGCAGCAGCACAAGCACTCACCCACTCCAGCTCAAAATCTTCTGTCCAACACTGCAAAAACACATTGGTTTACACAAAGGTAATAGGGAGGTAACCCGTTTGTGTTTGTGCGCGTGTCCGTAAATCACATTTTCTGTTGTCAAGGTTTTATTTTACATTGCCAAGCTACAGCTTAAGTTGATGCACCTAGACAGGCATCTGCACTACATGTACAATGAACCATTACACACATACTGTCTGCAAATGTAATGCTTAGCCCATGGTGTGATCATTCAAACCCCACAATAATAGCTGGAAACACTCAGAAACAAACAGCTTCTATCTCAAGGGCATCAGACTGTTAAATAGCCATCACTAGCACATTAGAGGCTGCTGCCCTATATACATAGACTTGAAATCATTGGCCACTTTAATCATTTTAACACTAGTCACTTTAATAATGTTTRCATATTTTGCATTACTCATCTCGTATGTATATACTGTATTCTATTCTATTCTACTGTATCTTGGTCTGTGTCGCTCTGACATTGCTCGTCCAATATTTATATATTCTTAATTCCAATTCCTTTACTTTAGATTTGTGTGTATTGTGTGTATTGTTAGATATTACTTGTTAGATATTACCTCGCTGTCGGAGCTAGAAACACAAGCATTCCGCTACACCTGTAATAACATCTGCTAAACATGTGTATGTGACCAATAACATTTGAAATGATTTGATTTGATGTGTGTTCAGGGATCCACACTGATTCAATCTTGTGTTGTGTGTGTTCTGTGTGAGGGCGGGACATTTATCGTGCCTTTGACCTGTAAACATCAGCATGGTCGGTCCACATCACCATTGAAATAGACCAATGTTCCATGACCTTTCTATTCCTCTTCATTCATTCCACTTGTTCTGTTCTCTGTCTGGGTTGGCTCCCACCTACCCATGAGAGAGAACGCTGCTGCAGTCAGCTAGGCTGGAAAATCACGGTTGATGTTGATCGGCTCTGCATGGAAACCTGGGGCGGAATACAATACAGTGGTTTACCTGTTTGATATGGCACTTAACCACATACCTACCTAACCATTGCATTTACCAAGTCCAATGGGCTACCTATCCAAACAATCATAACTACCCAAAAATACCAAATCCCAGAAAACAAAATGACTGACAGSATTCTGAGGAGGACACGATCACACCAAAATGTCACCTTAGATGAGAAATACTGGTATATAGTATATTGTTGGTAACGTGGCCTGTTTGTCACGTTCATACACTRCACTACACAAAATGCATTCCTCAAACAGACTGGTGTGGCAGGAGGGAAAACAAAAGCACTGGTACTGGTGTGAAAGTGGGGGCTGGGCCAGTTGGCATGGCAATGAGAGATCCATTATGAATGCATGAAAATGAAAAGTCCAACTCAATATACAAACACACAGGCTCAGATGACAGAGAATTCAGGATGACGCTCGTAGCCAGACCTCTGTGGCGGTGGAATGAATGGTTATTAGGTTCTGTTCGGCCCGTTCATTTATCTTCAGCGGGATGCTCCATGGCCATCAATGATACAGTGTTAGAGCCAGGGCTGAATACAGATGTGGTCTAAGGTTAGAGCATCTACAAAATAGAGGGTTGGACGGACATATAACCACTGGTTGTAAAGGCTGGATTGTGTCTAGAAACACAGGGTTTATTTGTCTGTGGGATCGGAGATGGTGACATAGAGGAGCAGTCTCATCTAACTCTCTATATCACATTGTCCACGTCAGTGTGTGCGTGTGAGAGAGAAACAGGGAGAGAGAGAGAGAGAGAAAGAGAGAGAAAGAGGCACATATTTCCCTCAGTTTACAAGGACCCCAAAATAATTTGAAAACAAATAAAATATTGATAAGCTCCTGAATCTGTTAGGTGAAATACCGCAGTGTGCCATCATCACAGCAAGATGTGTGACCTGTTGTGATAAGAAAAGGGCATATTCATCTGTTTATTTATTTTCCCTTTCTCTTTTGTACAACACTGTGCATAGTTAATAATTTAACATTTCAAGCATCTTTCTCGTTTGAAACTTTTGTCTGTTGAATGTTGTTGACTGTTAATTTGTTATTGTCTATTATTGTCACTTGCTTTGGCAAGGTATGTATATGTTTCCATCAAGTTTCAGGTAAGACCCAAATGCAGATTGTGTTGAAGTAACAATGTTTTTTACAGCAACAGGGGCAGGCAAACGAAGTCAGAGACCTGGCCGGGTGGTGCCAGAATAACAACCTATCCCTCAACGTAACCAAGACTAAGGAGATCATTGTGGACTACAGGAAAAGGAGGACTGAGCACGCCCCCATTCTCATTGACGGGGCTGTAGTGGAGCAGGTTGAGAGCTTCAAGTTCCTTGRTGTCCACATCAACAACAAACTAGAATGATCCAAACACACCGAGACAGTCGTGAAGAGGGCACAACAAAGCCTATTCCCCCTCAGGAAACTAAAAGGATTTGAACAGGTAATCAAATGGCTACCCGGACTATTTGCATTGTGTGCCCCCCCCCCAACCCCTCTTTTACGCTGCTGCTACTCTCTGTTTATCATATATGCATAGTCACTTTAACTATACATTCATGTACATACTACCTCAATTTGGCCGACCAACCAGTGCTCCCGCACATTGGCTAATCGGGCTATCTGCATTGTGTCCCACACATCACCCACCAACCCCTCTTTTACGCTACTGCTACTCTCTGTTCATCATATATGCATAGTCACTTTATCTACATTTACATACTACCTCAATCAGCTTGACTAACCGGTGTCTGTATGTAGCCTCGCTACTTTTATAGCCTCGCTACTGTATATAGCCTGTCTTTTTACTGTTGTTTTATTTCTTTACCTACCTGTTGTTCACCTAATACCTTTTTTGCACTATTGGTTAGAGCCTGTAAGTAAGCATTTCAC
>NC_036871.1:15063720-15074690 GCF_002910315.2 Salvelinus sp. IW2-2015 | reverse complement strand
CGTAGGCTATGTTTGTAAGAGTAGAATCGTGATTCTGAAATACATCATCATTATTCATCACCATTATTTCAGTAGTTGAACGAGATCCCAATTAACCTACCACTGTGGGTAAAGTCCATAATAACCATAAAAATCAGTCATCTGAAGTCATTCCTGCCCCTGATGAATGTGTGTGTAATGTATAATGGCTCTCCTCCCCAGTGTTCTGTTTGGTAGTATTGATCCTGCAGTGATGGGTGTGTCTGTGTTGTGTTGTGTGTGTGTGTGTGTTGTTGTGTGTGTGTGTGTGTGTGTGTGTGTGTGTGTGTGTGTGTGTGTGTGTGTGTGTGTGTGTTGTGTGTGTGTGTGTGTGGTTGTGTGTGGCGACATATTTAACTATAGTAAATGAAAAACAAAATGGACCAACTGGGACATTCTGTTGGTCCCCACAAGTTCAAAATACTACTTTCTAGGGGTTAGGGTTAGGGGTTAAGGAAAATAGGATTTTGAATGGGACTGAATTGGTGTTCTCCACAAGTTATTTTACAAGACTGTTGTATATGTTTTCTGTAACATGATGCATGTGTGTGAGCACATGCTGCGCGTGTTAGTAGTGTATTCTCTGTTCATAACAAACCTATGGCAGGTGACTGAGTAGGGCTTGACAAAGAATAACACACACACACACACACACACACACACACACACACACACACACACACACACACACACACACACACACACACACACACACACACACACACACACACACACACACACACACACACACACACACACACACACACACACACACACACCACACACACTGCATGCCGATAAGTTGATGCTTCTACAGTAGCAGTGTTTCAGAGAGGATATCTCTGCACGCAGGGTTATTTATTGGAAGTAGCTGTGGAATGTTGAAACAGATGAATGAGCCAATGACTCTATTCATCAAACTGTGACACTACAGCAATAATATGGTGCCTCAAGTCTCTGTACAAGATTAAATTACATTAATAGTAGGTTAGCTATAAATGGTGGAAAATATCTGTAGCCTTCTCTCTCTCTCTCTCTCTCTCTCTCTTCTCTCTCTCTCTCTCTCTCATCTCTCTCTCCCTCTCTGTCTTGTCTCTCTCTGTCCTCCTCTCTTTTCTGGTCTCTGTCTCTTCAAAGGGGCTTTATTGGCATGGGAAACTGTCACACCCTGATCTGTTTCAACCTGTCCTTGTGCTTGTCTCCAGCCCCTCCAGGTGTCACCCATCTTCCCCATTATCCCCTGGGTATTTATACCTGTGTTCTGTCTGTCTCTTGCCAGTTTGTCTTGTTTGTCAAGTCAACCAGCAGTTGTCTCAGCGTCTGCTTTCCCCCAGTCTCTCTTTTCCTCGCTCACCTGGTTTTGACCATTGCCTGTCCTGACTCTGAGCCCGCCTGCCCTGACCACTCTGCCTGCCGTCCTATGCCTTTTCCCCTACTCTGGATTAACGACCTCTGCCTGACCTGACCTGAGCCTGCCTGCCGTTCCTGTACCTTTGCCACTACTCTTGATTATCGACCCCTGCCTGCCTTGACCTGTCATTTCAAATCAAATCAAAGTTGATTTGTCACTTGCATAATACAAACAGAGAAACAGACAGAGAGAGACGGAGAAACAGACAGAGAGAGACGGAGAAACAGACAGAGAGAGACGGAGAAACAGACAGAGGGAGACGGAGAAACAGACAGAGGGAGACGGAGAAACAGACAGGGGGAGACGGAGAAACAGACAGAGCTAGACGGAGAAACAGACAGAGAGAGACGGAGAAACGGACAGAGAGAGACGGAGAAACAGACAGAGAGAGAAACTGAGGTCAAGTCAATCTTGCAGAACCCTGCAAATGAAACATCAGGATACAATTTGAATACGAAACACTTTGGGCTTGACTGACTGCAAAGAGCTATAGTACCCATTAACAGCTGCACTGATTTACTGGGGCATTGAGATATTGGTGTTTCTTTGAAATACATCATTTGCGATGTTTGATTATTGTTCTTCGTTGGATAAGGGTAGGGATGTGCTCATGAGGGATAAAAGGAAAGATTAGAGGTAATATTCAGTCCAAACACACACACACACACACATAGACCTTTAAGAGCGAACGTCTCTCCCAGCATGCATCATCACATCAATAAACATGGCCTTCGGACATGGCTCAGGCCATTATCGGTGCGTCACAGGCTACCTAACAGCATACACACACACACACGCACGCACACACACACGCACACACACACAGTCCCTGAGCACCCCCATCCCTGTCAGACGATAAATGTCAAAACAGGGATCYGTGAATAGACGGATCCCTGTTTTGACATCTGGGGATCTCTTACAGATCTCACGGGTCGTCTCTTTAGTAGTATTCTTTTCTAACCATTTTTATTTTAGAAATACTTCTATGCAATCAATACAATTATGTTTGCAGATACTGAGACTTACAATATGCAAACCTCAAACTATTGACTATTTAAAAAAAGAACAGTGTCCTCCTGGCCGTAGGACAGGACAGAATAGGTATGAAGGGTTGATGTGGCAGCTGCAAGCATCAGAAAGGTAAACAGTGCATTAGTGAATGCACATGACATACCGAGGCTGACATGCAACACAGGTGTGTCTGCCGTCTGCCAGTCTAGCACAACACTGGGATAAATCATCTGCCTTTCTGTTCCTACTTTGCATTTTTGGAATAGAAAATGCTCTGTCACCACCAATGTAGCCTACAAACCAACTTTMTGTGGGGGTAAAAATCCCAGACATGCAATATACCACGTAAAAACTTCCCCACACCTCCTGCATAACACTTGAAGAGTTTCATTACAAAACACTATATACATGTCTCCACTTCCGAAATGTTGGTAAATTAGCTTTTGTTGTTTAAAGAAATAATGAAAGAGATTGGTAGGGTTTTCCACTGTCTAATCATGGCATGGGGTTGTTCAATGACATACATGTATTTGTCTCAACTCTATCTCTTGATGGTTTCATTTCAGAAAGACAAATGTTTTTTGGCAAAATGCTAATCCGCCTCACTCTCTGAGCAAACAATTGTACTGCTAGGTTTCACACAGTCAAATGTAACAAATAAATACATTTTTGTAAAAAACTGTACAAAATACACATTTGTGACATCAAATGTATATATATTTTTTTCATTTAATGCAGTAATATGAGATCTGTCTGTAAAACATTTACATTTTACATTTGAGTCATTTAGCAGATGCTTATTCAGAGCGACTTACATTAAGTGCATTCATCAGATAAGATGGCTAGGTGAGACAACCACATAATCACAGTCAAATATACAGGATACAAACATTCCATTCCAACTAAACAATGGATTTATAGCGTTTTGCAACAAAAAWAACACACTCACACACACCTAAAATCWATTTTTTTAAATCTGAGAACAGTAATATTTTCCAGACACATGAAGGTGGCGATAAGCAATCATTTCTGATGAATAAAAACACAAAGATGTACAAATTGGTGGATGTAGTGTTTTTGGAAATAACTCTTCTCTTGTTTTCCAACATTCTCTGCTGCTTCCAAAAATAATGTCAGACCGCTGCGGTGCAGGTGATTGTTGTTAGAGATGATAAACACTGCTACTGTAGACTAGCTCCCTCTCCCACCTTTCAGGCACTTCTAATCGGACAAGAGGAGATGAGAGAAGAGGTGTGTGTGTGTGTGTGTGTGTGTGTGTGTGTGTGTGTGTGTGTGTGTGTGTGTGTGTGTGTGTGTGTGTGTGTGTGTGTGTGTGTGTGTGTGTGTGTGTGTGAAACACAAGCTCAGTCACCACCACTCAGCCCCGACAATTACATGTCTAGCGCAGATGACAGTGTATGGTTTCACCGTTCCCTGCACAGGTGAAAGATTGTAGGCCACAGGACCACATTTAAGGTGTCTGGAGACAATAGATGTCTGATACACAGACAGTCAAGGGCAATGGCAAGTGAATGTGGGTTGCCAAGGAAACCACAGGCTGCAGAGGGAACTAAATGTATCTAGCTAGCTACAGGTTTAATTTTGAATTGAGAAGAAAAACAATAAAGTCATTTAGTATCACCATTTTTTTTAAATACATTTGGCTATTTTAGAGGGAAAAAATGGCGTGAAATTATAGTGCTGCAGTAATTAAAGTACTGGCTATACTGTAGATGTGAGACGTTTATCAAGGTTAACTTTTTATTGGTTAGGGGGATATATTGTATGTATTCACACCTCTGAGTCAATACTTTGTAGAAGCGCCTTTGACGGCGATAACAGCTTTGGGTATGTCTATCAGCTTTGCACATCTGGATTTGGGGATTTTCTCCCATTCCTCCTTTAAGATTTTCTCAAGCTCTGTTAAGTTAGATGGGAGCGGCGGTGAACAGCAATCTTCAAATCTTTCCAGATTTTAAATCGGATTCAAGTCTGGGCTTTGGCTGGGCCCCTCAAGGAATTTCACATTCTTGTTCTGAAGCCATTTCAGCTTTGCTTTGGCTGTATGCTTGGGGTCATTGACCGGCTGGAACGTAAATCTTCAGCCCCCCCTTCAGGTTTTCATCAATGATTTGCCTGTATTTGGCTCCATTCATTGTACCCTCTATCCTTACCCGTCTCCCAGTCCCTGCCGCTGAAAAGCATCCCCATAGCATGATGCTGTCACCACCATGCTTCACAGTAGGGATGGTGTTAGACAACGTGATGAGCTGTGCCTGGTTTTCTCCAGATATACCGCTTCACATTCAAGCCGAGAGTAACATTTTTGTATCATCAGACCACAGAATCTTTTGCCTTATCTCAGAGTCTTTCACATGCATTCTTTGCGAAATCCAGGGGTGCTGTTTGGGTAGTTCCATATTTTTTCAATTTCCCAAAAAACTTTCAACACTATAAATTGTTTTATACCCTTCCCCAGATAGAATTGTGATGAGGGATATATCTCGGCGCTCTACAACCAGTTCCTTTGATTTCATGGTATAGTTTTTGCTCTGACATGCACTGTCAACTGTGGGACCTTATATAGACAGGTGTGTTTCTTTCTAAATCATGTCCAAACAATTTAATTGGCCACAGGTGGACTCCAATCAAGTTGTAGTGACATCTCAAAAATGATCAAAGGAAATTGGATGCACCTGAGCTTAATTTGGAGTGTCATAGCAAAGGGGTGTTAATACTTACGTAAATTAGATATTTCTGTATTTAATTTTCAATAAATTAGCAAACATTTACAAATATGTATGTGGACACATGCTCGTTGAACATCTCATTCCAAAATCATGGGCATTACAGTTTTTCCCAATTACTAAAACACAATTTTGCAAACTAGGCTGGTTTTATCAAAATACTTAACACAATTCACAAAACCACACACCCAAACTGCAAAATTAAGCACTGCAACCAAAACTACATATAGCATTATCAAAATCAAACGTTTGCRCGAAATGGCACACACTTCATTCATATKACCAGATTTTTGTCTAACCAACTACACACTGTTGGGCATAATGAAAAGCACTCTCATCTTTAGTATGCTTTGCCAGAATACTAGAATAGTTCAAATTGTAGAAAATTCTTCAGATGCACAGAAATATTTGCAGATACACACACATGCTGTTGAAACATTTTATTTAAATGTTTCACCAAGCAAGTCAGTGCAACATATGCACAGCAGATATATTTACATTGGACTGAACAAAAATATGCTCACAAAAAAAACAGTAAACTGAAAAAGAAAATTGGGCAGGATCTCTTAGGCAGCATCTTGCCGCACAGCTGGGTCTGGCCACAACGCCTCATCCACATCACAGGCAATATCTTCCCTTGCCAGACATCGAGGGTAGAAGCGCCTTGAGTGCCTTATCCATCCCTGAATCGCACCCACATCAATCTCATGACATGCCTCTTCCATAGCCTGCACAAGAGGCATGCGCACAAAGGGCTGCCGGTCGTATACCTTCCACCGCCATGCCGAAAATAACTCTTCGATGGGGTTCAGAAATGGTGAGTATGGTGGGAGGTACTGCATGAGAATTGGTGGGTGGTCAGCAAACCAGTTTTGGACTGGGGCTGCACGATGAAAGCTCACGTTGCCCCATACTACAACGTACTGGGTTCTTTGATGGTCTGCATCATTCATACGCTCTGGTGGTATGAGAATGTTGTGGAGTCTGTCCAGAAATGTGAGAATATGGGCTGTGTTGTATGGTCCAAGGTTGGCATGACGGTGGARGACACCATGCGTATTGGAGATGGCAGCGCACATTGTGATGTTCCCACCACGTTGGCCAGGAACATCTATAATGGCTCTGTGGCCAATGACGTTTCTCCCCCTTCTTCTGGTCTTTGCTAGGTTGAACCCAGCCTCATCTATAAAGATTAACTCATGTGGGATTGCATGAGCATCCATTTCCAGTACTGACAGACTGACTCGTTGAATGTTGTTGAATATGGTGTTGTCTTGGATGATGTGGCTTTGAATTTCTCGTAATCTGATTTCATTATTTTCCAAAACCAAGTTTACAATGGCAGCTTCCTGTACCCTGGTGAATATTTGGCCCCTTCCTCCACCATGGTTGCGTCTCTCAGTCCTTTAGAAAAACAAAAAAACAAAAAAATAGGGCTTGGACAATGCAGCCTAAAGATATTTCCCCCACAGTAGAGTAAATTCTACAGGAAATTTGTGCAGTTAGTGTATGACATCAGCCATTCATGAAGTAAACAGGTGATACACTACGACATGGGGTGTACTACATAGTGTGAAATACATTTTGGTTACATACCTGTACTCCAGTCTAAATGTCCGGATGACACAGGCGACAGTAAAACAGCTCAAGTTGGGCTGCACTCTATGTCCAGCCTCTCGCATTGTCAGCCCATGGTTGATGACATGATCAACTAAGGTTGCTCTGATTTCATTTGAAAGTTGTTGTCTTCTTTGGCCATGAACTCCTCTACCAGCTCTACCCCTACCTCTCACTCTTCCTCCCCGTCTGTCTCATTCTCTCTCTCTCTCTCTCTCTCTCTCCCTCCCTCTTCCTCTTCCTCTCTCTGCAACAGCTTCCATTGTTGTTGTAAAACAAAAGGTGCTCACCTGTGGTCTATTCATAGTGCTTACTTCCTGATTGAAGTGGTAACAATTAACCATTGAGGTGTTTGGCCAGGTGGCACACGTATTGGCCAATTAGCTCATGTAGTGTCATTTTGAATGGCAGTGTTTTGAAATGGCAAACATGTGACTTCATGTCAGATTGTTGTGTCTTATGCAGAGAACCGTGTGCAGTGCATTTAAAAAGTGCCATTTTGAATTGCAAAATGTGTGTAATGCAGAAAATGTGTTTAGACTTTTGGAGACTTGAGAAGAGGTTTTGCTCTCTGTGTGTCAGTTTAAATAATTGTGCTGTGCATGTCATTTTAGTGTGTTAGCAATTGGAAAAAACTGTAATATGGAGTTGGTCCCTCATTTACTGCTATAATTGCCTCCAGTCTTCTGGGAAGGCTTTCCGCTCGCAGTCGACGTTCCAATTCATCCCAAAGGTGTTCGATGGGGTTGAGATCAGGCGTCTGTGCAGGCCAGTCAAGTTCTTCCATACCGATCTCGACAAACCATTTCTGTATGGACCTTGCTTTGTACACGGGGGAATTGTCATGCGGAAACAGGAAAGGGCCTTCCCCAAACTGTTGCCACAAAGTTGGAAGCACAGAATCGTCTAGAATGTCATTGTATGCTGTAGCATTAAGATTTCCCTTCACTGGAACTAAGGGGCCTAGCCTGAACCATGAAAAACAGCCCCAGACCATTATTCCTCCTCCACCAAAATTTACAATTGGCACTATACATTGGGGCAGGTAGTGTTCTCCTGGCATCCACCAAACCCAGATTCGTCCATCGGACTGCCAGATGGTGAAGCGTGATTCATCACTCCAGCGAACGTGTTTCCACTGCTCCAGAGTCCAATAGCGGCGAGATTTATACCACTCCAGCCAACTCTTGGCATTGAGCATGGTCATCTTAGGCCTGTGTGCGGCTGCTCAGTCATGAAAACCCATTTCATGAAGCTCCTGACAAACAATTCTTGTGTTGACGTTACTTTCAGATGCAGTTTGGAACTCGGAAGTGAGTGATGCAACCGAGGACAGACAATTTTTACACGCTACGTGCTTCAGCACTTAGCGGTCCCGTTCTGTGAGCTTGTGTGGCCTACCAATTCGTGGCTGAGCCGTTGTTGCTCCTAGATGTTTTCACTTCACAATAACAGCACTTACAGTTTACTGGGGCAGTTCTAGCAGGGCAGACATTTTATGAACTGACTTGTTGGTGGCATCCTATGACGGTGCATCAGTCAGCAATGAGTGTGGCTGAAATAGCCGAATCCATTCATTTGAAGGGTGTACACATACCATATACTGTAGTGTATGTCATAGCAATCTGTCAGCCAATGAAACAGTCGAWGACATGGAACCATACCGTTGGTTGATGCATGCAACGGCTGAGCAGGGGAACGCGGCCATGCTGTGGTGAGCTGATACGTAAAGTACCTACCTAGGTGTTGAAGGATCTGSCATGCATCAGCAACGCCTGGGCAGAGGAGCGTGCCCAATGGGAATTCCCCTACTCAGATGCTGCATCCATCAACCAATGGTTGCGTGCCACGTCATGGACTGTGCCGTCGGGCATCAGATTTCTGTAATATATTATTGTGTTAGCTGATACGTAAAATGCGTAAAATGCCTCCTTCATTTCCCTTCTGTAAACCCCAATTAACTATGTAAGCGACCAATACAATTAGATTTGATTTGAAAGTAAGGATGAGGGGCCGAAATGTGATGGGTTTATCAACAAAGAAGCATCTTTATCACCTTTACTGCCCTCCAAGAGTTGCTCATCAGTTTGCTCCTCAATTCATACACCTTGGTTGGAGAGCGAGGTAGTGGCAGTATTCCCTTCCCTTTGCAGCGATTACAAAAATAAATGGCAATGTTGTGCAGTTTTTTTCTGCTCAAGTGTTGATACAGTGTGTTTGATATGCTTTGCATTTGATGGAAAACTTGAAATGATGCCATGCGCATTCTTTGGGAGTCATGTGTCCAAAGAGGGAAATACCAGTCCCTTGGGGCCCTTTGGTAAATATGAAAATAGATTTTCTTCACATGCCTRCCTGTAAAAGGAAAAAATATATGTTGGTAATGGTTGACAGTTACTCAAAATGGATTTAAGTTGTCAAGTGATATACAGTATGTGTCTTGCTGTTGTTGTTTTCTTTTGTTTTCTTTGTTTTTGTCTTGCTTCAGAAACAAATCTCCCCAGATTGGGTCTGCTGGATGGTCGGGATTTCTCCCTGAGGATTAGCCCTCTGACTCCCTGACCCTGTAACTCTGCAGTGAGATCGCCAAGGTGATAGGAGAGTATAGGCCAATTTGGGAGATATATTTCTTAAACTATGTGTTGTTATTCTCTTTGACATTTGTGTTAGAAATTTGTATTAAGAATATTGGTAGTAGTAATAATTTGTCATACAGTAAATCATTTGTCTGGATTTCCTGAATCATAAATGCCCTAAACTAAACTGTTGTTCTGGTCTGTCCTCTCTCAAGGTTATGGCGAAGGTGACCACAGATGGTATCTAGATGCATGGAAGGGATAATTTGACCAAGAACTGTGTGAACCTCAACCTTCCCTAACCGGCTGAAGCAATGATGACAATGGCGTTCAGTATGGTCCTTCACCACTTCTATTTATATCGTTATATAGGGATTATGTATGGAGATATGAAAGAAGAGAGTATTATTCCTGAATATGCTGTTAAATAGAACACAAGTGAATATTTAAACCAGTGTATGAATAGAACACTGGTGTAGAGGAGGAATATATTAATTGCACATCCTTCAAATAAATACACCTGAGCAGCAGTAGGGGTCACAAGAGGCAGTGGAGTGGTTTCTCTTACTTAGACAACCTTGTCCAAATGAAAACCTTTGCCTGCTTTTTACTTTTTCTTTGATTGATCTCCAAGGGAAGGCTATTCCATAGACAAATGCCTGTATGGAAAAATGTGCTCCTCGCAGGACTGTTTACTCTTGGGATTTTACAAGACATAACACTAGCTCTGGTATTGTGACTGTGTTGGTTATAGACCATATCAATGTGGTTTTTCATGTAACCTGGGGCACGATCATTTAAGATGTCAAACATATGACGAAGCTTAAGTTGGTCCACTCTGGACTCCAAAGGMAACAAGCCCAYCTCCCGGAACTCCTGCACCCCCATGTGGGTCGTAGGGGGGACAT
The DNA here is from genome assembly GCF_002910315.2 of Salvelinus sp. IW2-2015. Classification (NCBI taxonomy): domain Eukaryota; kingdom Metazoa; phylum Chordata; class Actinopteri; order Salmoniformes; family Salmonidae; genus Salvelinus; species Salvelinus sp. IW2-2015. Next base: position 15,064,402 of record NC_036871.1, on the reverse strand, counting down.
TCRGCAAATACCTGATAACATTATTTTGCATGACTGGCATTCTCCTTTTCAGCTTTTTTGATAGCCCACTATACCAAGCAGAGCAGGCATAATAAAAATGACACTGAATCAAGGTTGAGACAAGCAGTTTCTTATCATTAATGTTAAAATATCTGGTGTTACGATATAAAAATGTCAATTTGTTCGCCATTTTAGAAAGAGTTTTAGCAGCAATCAGGTCTCCAGAAAGGGATTGATCTAGGGACACACCAAGATAAGATACACTTGTTTTAGATTCAGTTTTTCCCGAATGTAGTGACAATTTGTKGTCAGACAACCAATCTCTAACAAAATGCAATTCCTTACTCAGGGTCTCCTCTATGTAAACTGTATCCTTCCCTGATACCAGTATGGCTGAATCATCAGCATAAAGCAGGAGTTTGCACTTTACTGTATCTGGCATATCATTAACGTATATAAGAAATAAGAGAGGCCCTAAAATGGATCCCTGTGGTACTCCACAGGCTATTTCTTTGGCATCTGACAGAACATCACCAACATTACATACTTGTGTTCTGTTGGTCAGATAGGACCTAAACCAATTCACTGCTACATAATTTAGATCCATGCATTTCAGTGTCATTTCAGAATATCATGGTCCACAGTGTCAAAAGCTTTCTGTAAGTCTAACATGACCATACCT
>NC_036871.1:15059405-15063706 GCF_002910315.2 Salvelinus sp. IW2-2015 | reverse complement strand
TGTGTTGTTGTTGCCACGGTGTGTGTATATAGTCCTGGAGTGTCTTTTCAGTCCTATGTCAGTGTATGAATTAGCTGTTATTTTCCTCTTGAGGTACTGGCGAGGCGATTGCCTCAGTATGGAAGGTAGAGTGACACTGAGCAGCCCTCATCTTACCATGTCACCGCAATTACATCAAGACCACAGCAGACTCATACACTCATTCCTCTGACTCGTGTGTGAAGGTGTGTGTGGTGGTGGGGGGGAGGGGGTTGGGTGTCTGTGCGTGGGTGTGTGTTTGCCTGGTCTATTGCCTGCTGCCTGCTGTCTGAAGGACGTCTGAACTAAGTGAGTTGGCACACACCCTCACACATACACACACACAGCCTCCTAAACCTCCGCCTTGCACAGCTCATCCGTAATAGTGTTGTTTCTCCAGTCGGTTTGTCTCGAAGCAGAACAGACCTCCGCATTACACTCATACACACTCAAAAGTGTGTATGAGTGTGTGTGAGTGTGTATGAGAGTGCGTGAGTGTGTATGAGAGTGTGTGAGTGTGTATGAGAGTGCGTGTGCATTTGTCCGTGCCTGTGCCTGTGCGTGGGCAAGCCAGCCAAATCACTTTCAATCAGACGGTAGAGCAGATTGAAGAAGCAGCGTTCCTTAACGGTACTCTCTGTCCCCTCCTCGCCAGTCATCACTCACACTCCATTTCCTTCCCAGAGGACACTAGGGCAATCACAACAGTATTCTTACTGAAGAACCCATACTTTACTGTCGTAGAGTCACACGACTTTTAAGATGGTATTGGGAGGTATTGATAGTGCTTTCAAAGGGTATTGGGAGGTATAGTGCTTGGGAGGTATTGGTTGTGGAAAGTTATATTCTTTTGAATAATGTGGAATTACCCTATCGGAAGGCACAGGGAAAATGAGGATAAGGGATGGGTATATGGAATGGCTCTATAAAAGTGACCTCTCTTCTTAAATATTTAACAGCAAATGTTGGGGCAATAAGCACAAAGATGTTGTGCCAGCCATGCACGTTATTTATGTTTAGAGTAATGACAACAAACACACACGCACACACACAGACACACAAACTTGACCTGGTCTGACCCTTCCTACACACCCCAGCAAAGCAGACTCCCATGTCCTTGAGTCTCCCCACCTCACCCCTTAGCCCCCTGAGAAAGGGTGTTAGAGGGGGCGTGAGCGAGAGGAGGGATGTTATGAAGCACTTAAGTTTCCTTGTTCCCCCCGAGCCACTTCACTTCCTCCTTGCACACACGCACACACACACACACACACACACACACACACACACACACACACACACACACACACACACACACACACACACACATAGTTAGTATTTGTATCATGAACTGGATGCTGTCTGTGTTTTATGACCAGAGGCCAATGCTGCATATTCACCTAGCTGCTATTGCAGAGGGCCAAGTATGGGATGCTTGGCTTTCTATGGCCGCAGGGGTGGAAAGAGGACTGAAATATCCTACTCAATTAGAAGTAGGCTACTTTTAATTGAATTCAATTGTACTCACATAGAAGTAAAACTAATGGTGTAAAAAAAAAACAGAATCAATTAAAAGTAAAAAGTAGCTCATTTACAAAAGTGCACAGAGTAAAAGTTGTTGACAAACCTTTCGAATAAAAACACTGACCTTGATAATTAGCTAATTTCACAGAGGTTACCTAAACATTGTTACACATGATCTTCTCCATGCATTACATTGACAAAGGATGAGAGGAAATTAATGTACAGTAGGAACAGTTCATTTATTTTATGAGTTGCAACAAGGCACATCAAAAATATGCTATTAACATTTGAACATAAATTAAGCAATCAAAACAATTACAATGTATTGATCAATAAAAAAGCAATACAAAATAAAATTGCCAGACTTTTTTTCACCCATTCAATCCCTCATTCACCCCTCTGTTACTTGCTACTTGTCCATGGGACTGGCTGACATTCACTCACTCACCCATTCACACTCTTTCCCTCAGTCACGCACTCCTTTTTATTCTCTCACACAAACTCTTTCACTCACAAATTCCGTTGTTCCGCTGTTACTTTAATGAAAGTAAAATGACTGACTTTGAGAGAARAAAAGCACTCGGGAAAATGACAGTAAAAAGAGTAGTTGTAATTAGCTTCTTTACACCTCTGCCTATGGGTTCGTGATCTTTTAAACAAAGCTTACGTATTCTTATGGTTTCAATCACAGTAAAAAAAGGCCGACAGCACGAGGCTGGGTCAAAGTTCACACAGCTGACCTCCCAACAGGACTCTTCCATGTCGCTGCAGAACCGCATGAGCAACATGCCAGCTGAAAAGGTCAGGGGTTAGAGGTCACAATGATGAGGAGTGACGTATCGCCTGTTAAACCCAAATGTCAACTGCCTATTATGTAAATTGTGTTTTTATAAGATAAGTAGGCCACAACCTGAGGCTGACTAGTCAATGGTGTTATCCTATATACATCATGGAATTAATGGAATAGGCCCTTCTGACCCAAAACGTAATTCAACTCATATGTAACATATGTAACATGTTCAACAGCCTTGTGACTGAATTCAACTGATAATCTTTTGTGTTTGTGTTCAAATAGCAATGCGTGTTGTCCAGCAGGTAAAAGTGGGCATGGGAAGTCCCAATTACATCATTTTCCAATTGTGCCCGTTGAGATACGATGTGTATCTTTCTGCTTTCTCTCTCAAACCCTCAGCGTGAGGAGGACATGCCAAGCTGGTGGAGCTGTATCAATACCCAGGCTTCAGAGACGACATGCCCGTGCCCCTGCCGCACAGCACCGCCTTCTCTACCATTGTCATCCACGCAGTGAGGGCACAGTCACAACTCACCCACAAGATACAGCACTGCCTCGTCTGTCAGGAAGCTCCTCAGACTCAAATATGACTTCCTGAATTTAAKAAGGTTTGAGTCTTTTCTGCTCTTTCCAACATGTCTGCTTTTGTGAGACAATTGTGGAGTGTTGAATCTGAAACAGTAGTTTTATACTCAGGCTCTTTAACATTCATTTTAATGTTCAATATTCCACAGTGGATTTTGAACCAATTTTAACCCTTTCCTGTAGTCTAGGTACAAGGTGGTGTTGTTCCAAAGTATCCTGTTTCTATGATGGAGGAGATTGTCTTTGATTTTTACTCGTTGGACACAAAAGACTGTGAAAACACCAGCAAATCAGCTCCAAGTGATTTGAATTTTGGAAATCTGTTCCAAAGTATTCCTACGCATATTAGGGGGATATGTGACAATAAAGTTTTAAAATGATTATGTTTTTTTGTCAACTATTATACAGTATCTGTGTGGAAAAATATCCGCTCAAGATTTTAGTAAATCGGTCCGCTGCTGAATCTAGTTGATGGTCCCTGCAGTCTACTGATGTGGAACCCGTAGTTGTTCCTCTCCTGTGTACAAAGGAATAATCACGCACACAACATTCAGTATTGTACGATTCAACTGAGCACACGCACAATACTTTTTATGTTTACAGTTTAGTTATTTAGCAGATGCTCTTTTCCGGAGCAACTAGTGTTCAGTGCCTTGCTCAAGGGCACATCAACAGATTTTTCATATAGTCAGGGATTCAAACCAGCAACCTTCTGGTTAGTGGCCCAATGCTCATAACCACTAAGATACCTGCGGCCTACATGATCAAACCATTTTCCATATTGATATTATACAGTATATATTATAACATCATTCTAAATAGTAGTATTAGTAGTATTTCCTCGTCTCTGTCCTATATCGGAGTTCTCCAGTACCCTGGCCCAGACCGTGTACAGCAGCTTCTGCTGTTGATTCCCCCAGTCCTGCAGCACCATCCGCAGTGACACCTTCCTCATTCCGGTGTGCTTCACTGCCTACCAGTGGGCAGGAAGTGACGCTGCACACCCTCACTGAGAATTAAACAAACAGAAATTACAGCAATTACAGATAATAACACCCAGAGAGAAAGGGAAGATTACTACCCCATGGAAGTGGCAATCAGTACATTTTGTCATGGAATACCATTAAAGGAATGGTTTACCTTTTTGGTCTTTCTCTTTATTTCTCTCTCTTTATCACACCAGGTATCTGTCCAGCCCCCAATGTCTTTAAGAAGTGGGACTTTGAGACTCTGGAGCTAGAGGAGGCCACTAATGTAGATTTTGTGTCTGGGAATGAGAGGAATGGGAAAGAGTGAGGGAGAACCCAGTGAGATGCACACACACACACACACACACACACACACACACACACACACACACACACACACACACACACACACACAC
>NC_036871.1:15035740-15058240 GCF_002910315.2 Salvelinus sp. IW2-2015 | reverse complement strand
GAAGGCTCCTGTTTTAGCGCTCTGACCTTCATATGCAATATGACATCACGGTCAGTGTTCCTTCCTTGAGGGACATTCTGATCCAGGCCCAGGAGCTTCTGTGACCCAACCCAAGGAACTGGAGGACCATGTGGGGCAATAATCCCAGGACCGTCTACCCACTCTACCAGAGGAAAGCTGGCACGAGCCTACGAAAACTCAGCTAGGTAACCTTCCCAACACTACAGTAACATACATCTCCTCTATTAAGACCTCGCAAGTCCTTCTGACTGAGAGCTGTGTATAGTAGGATGGACTAGCAGTACCCATAATGCTCTGTGTACATATCCACTTTTATGTTATCAAGATGTTTCTGAAGTTAACATAATGGTATCACTCCTTTCAATATGAGAACAATGTTGATAATACATTTTTTATGTTGTATATATTTCGTGCACCCTCTGCCCCGAATGTATCTTTGCCTTTTGGGGTCTTTAGTAGCTGAAAGTTAACAAAAGCATGCTTGACACTGTCCTGTATTGATGACGCTCCTTTCTTCCCTCTGACTCAGGAAACAGGAAAAGGGATTCTGTGCCAGCTACTGGTCTCAGAGACCAGTGTAAGTTCTACATGATGTCCTGTAAGACCTCACTAGTGTCCTATTAAAGGTGTACTTGTTGTGTTGTGTTACAGAATGTATGGCTTAATCCGATCTATAGGAATTTCAGTAGGGGCGGCAGTGCCCTTACTACTGTAGAAAGAATGTAACTATGCTACCTCTAAACAGCTTCAAGTAGCTTTATGCCCATTATTGACAGATATGTCATTCTTATTGTAGAATGAAGAGACAACCATGACTCGCTCTGAGGTCATCCATACCTTTGAAATCTGGCGTGTCTGGACTGACAAAGTCACCCTCACCCCAATCTGACCCCTGACACCCACCGGTGTGTCCCTCACACCTGAACCTGAACCTTACTAACCCTCATATTGTAATGCATTAAAAAAAACGTGCTTCACATGTATTGACTGTTATTGTATTTGGCTCTTCAAGGTACCACTCTGTCTGTGCAGGGATGCTGTAATGAACTAAAGCAGCCACAAGGTGGCGGTATATACATGGCAAAAACATCAGTGTTGATGTGGTTGACTGAGTTATCGTTTAAACTAGGACTGAAACAGTTATAAACCTAGAATCCAAGATGGTGGAATTTTGGACAGAGATCTTGGCTTGATGATAGGCAAGATTTTAATTTACCTCCCAGATGATACAACTCAAGGTCGACAGCATTGCTTTTGGAAACAGAGAACAGAGATAGCGCTGTAGATGATTACATGAAACATAGATGATCAAATGATGAAAACTCATGGTTAGGAAACAGGACAGAGAGATAAATTACTGAGTAAAACTACATCTTTGATAAAGAAAACTAATTAGGCTATTTTCATCTCTGACGCCAGTTTAAGCTGAGGGCTGGATCAACAACACTTAGCTTGATCTGACCTGTGTCACTAGAAAGAGAGAAGGAAGTCATATTTGTTAAGTAGAGGTGAGGAACACTAGCTTAAAACCCCAGTGTTTTTTGGGGCCAGGTTCTACTTCCTCTTACCAAATTGAACAGAGAGTTAAGCCGTGTCTGAGACTGATCTGCTGCTGGTGGTGTTAAACTGTGCTTTAGATGGCTGGGCTCTCCAGTTGATGTCTGTTGATTGACTCGCACACCGTACCACACAGATGATACTCGTTGAGGATATGCAGCTAGAGTGAGTGTGTGTGTGGTGAGCCAGCGTCAGCAGTTGTGTCGATGGTATGTGTGAGTGTGTGAGTTGGGTGTTGTGTGTGTGTTGTGTTGTGGTTGGTGTGTGTGGTTGTGTGTGTTGTGTGATGTGTGGGGTGAGACAGACAGACAGACAGACAATGTGTGTGTGATGACCTAACAGGATGGCCTTGGAAATTCACCTAAGTGGATCACCAGGTTGGTATTGCAATGTGATCTAGAGGTTGGCAACAGAAATAGCTTCCTCCCTCCAGCAGCAATAGCAGCAGGTCTTAACACATGACTACTGGGGGCTGGCTGACCTCTGGGCTATGTACTTCCTAAACCAATCCACCTTCTCACAGGCCACCTGACACCCATACACACCACGTACCGGAACATACACATTTTACATACTTCATTTGAATCCATAAATCACAAATCATACAATAATGATTCAAATATTTCTGGAAAGGGATATCTGGACACCTGGGGAAAGAGATAGCACCTTGTTCTCCGGACAGCAAGGCTGTCCATGACTGCTGACAAGGAGCAGTACCTCGATAGCTGCTTCGCCTTCGTTTTATGTCCGTCCGCAGTCTGCGGGGCTGAGACTCCCACAGGCTCCTCAAATGTTGCTGTTAGGTACCCACCAACAACTTGAGACCCAGACAGACACACACTCACAATACGCTTCACTTGCTCACTCACGCACACGCACACACACTGGCTCAAACACAGGAGGCAGAATGATCAGGAATATGATGGATTACAACAGGTTTTGTAATTAAGTTGCTGTAGCCTGCAGAAACAGGCATGGCTGCCTTCCATGACAGGCATGTGACAGACACACACACGTCCCAGTGGTAATGTCACCCGATGAATAACCAATGAGTGTATAAGCTGGGACTGTGAACATCACCGCGCAGGCAACACTGTTACAGATACGTGCGCAGCCACACACACACACACACACACCCACACATACACTCACCTTTCTCTTTTTTTCATACCTCTCTCATTCCCACTGTTTCTCCCCCTTCCCCTCCAGTCCCATGTAATGTACTGGGGGGTGGAGTAACGTGTAAGGCAACAGTCCTCTGGGGCAGTAATTACATGTCTCTCTCTCACGTCCTCCCTCTCCCCCCTCCCCTCTCTCTCCCTGTGTGAAGGCTCCTGTTTTAGCCTTTCTTGGACCTTCATATGCATATATGACATCACGGTCAGTGTTCCTTCCTTGAGGGACATTCTGATCCAGGCCCAGGAGCGTTCTGTGACCCAACCCAAGGAACTGGAGGACCATGTGGGGCAATTAATCCCAGGACCTCTACCCACTCTACCAGAGGAAGCTGGACGAGCGCTACGAAAACTTCAGCTAGGTAACCTTCCCAACACTACAGTAACATACATCTCCTCTATTAAGACCTCGCAAGTCCTTCTGACTGAGAGCTGTAGTAGGATGGACTACAGTACCCATAATGCTCTGTGTAACATATCCACTTTTATGTTAGTCAAGATGTTTCTGAAGTTAACATAATGGTATCACTCCTTTTCAATATGAGAACAATGTTGATAATACATTTTTTATGTTGTATATATTCGTGTCACCCTCTGCCCGAATGTATCTTTGCCTTTTTTGGGGGTCTTTTTTAGTAGCTGAAAGTTAACAAAAGCATGCTTGACACTGTCCTGTATTGATGACGCTCCTTTCTCCCTCTGACTCAGGAAACAGGAAAAGGATTCTGTGCCAGCTACTGGTCTCAGAGACCAGTGTAAGTTCTACATGACTGTCCTGTAAGACCTCACTAGTGTCCTATTAAAGGTGGTACTGTTGTGTTGTGTTACAGAATGTATGGCTTAATCCGATCTATAGGAATTTCAGTAGGGGGCGGCAGTGCCCTTACTACTGTAGAAAGAATGTAGCTATGCTACCTCTAAAACAGCTTCAAGTAGCTTTATGCCCCATTATTGACAGATATGTCATTCTTATTGTAGAATGAAGAGGACACCATGACTCGCTCTGAGGTCATCCATACCTTTGAAATGGCTGTGTCTGGACTGGACAAAGTCACCCCTCACCCCCCAATCTGACCCCTGACACCCACGGTGTGTCCCTCAACCCTGAACCTGAACCCTTACTACCCTCATATTGGTAATGCATTAAAAAAACGTGCTTCACATGTATTGACTTTGATTGTATTTGGCTCTTCAAGGTACACTCTGTCTGTGCAGGGATGCTGTAATGAACTAAAGCAGCCACAAGGTGGCGGTATATACATGGCTAAAAACATCAGTGTTGATGTGGTTGACTGAGTTATCGTTTAAACTAGGACTGAAACAGTTTAAAACCTAGAATCCAATATGGTGGAAGTTTTGGACAGAGATCTTGGCTTGATGATAGGCAAGATTTAATTTACCTCCCAGATGATACAACTCAAGGTCGACAGCATTGCTTTTGGAAACGAGAACAGAGATAGCGCTGTAGATTGATTACATGAAACATAGATGATCAAATGATGACTCATGGTTAGGAAACAGGACAGAGAGATAAATTACTGAGTAAAACTACATCTTTGATAAAGAAAACTAATTAGGCTATTTTCATTCTCTGACGCCAGTTTAAGCTGAGGGCTGGATCAACAACACTTAGCTTGATCTGACCTGTGTCATCTAGAAAGAGAGAGAGTGTGTGTGTGTGTGTGTGTGTGTGTGTGTGTGTGTGTGTGTGTGTGTGTGTGTGTGTGTGTTGTGTGTGTGGTGTGTGTGTGTGTGTGTGTGTGTGTGTGTGTGTGTGTGTGAGACAGACAGACAGACAGACCAAATGACCTACAGATGGCCATTGGAATCCCTAAATGTAAATTTATAAACATGTGTTATTGTAAAAAACATCTAACACATGACATATTAAAGGAGAAATATCACACTTCCGAGCCAAGAGACACAGTGCTGTGAGTCCACAGGCCCTTTAAGGAGATTTAGTTGAAACAAACTGCTTCCTTTGGCCCTATCTCTTGATTCTGAAGTGAATGTTTAAAAGGGGATTTCTGAGTCAGTTATGAATCTGTGGCATTACAGTTCAAGGCTGTTTGTTTACTCTGTAACCCTCTCTCAAAGACAGATGCGAATGAAGGACTGAAACAATAAATTGAGCTCATAACTGTATCAAACACTGGGCCTGTATTCACAGACATTCTCAGAGTAGGAGTGTTGATCTAAGACCAGTCTTATGATTTAAAAAATCACAACTAATCCTAGATCAGATGATTGGAGATTTATCATCTGATATACAGTAGATCACAGCTGTAGTCACACCCCCACGCACCTGTTGCGAAACGCAATGAACTGCAATGACGATTACAATGGAACAGTGTCCTTCTGAGCAGAGGGATTGAAAGAGACGCATAGTTTGTTCATAAGTGGACACAGCATCTTGAAACTCCCCTGTAGACTAAAGGACTTACCTTGCTTTGAAAAGCACAGTACTTGAAGCCTACGCAAATCACTGACCTCGTCAACCTTAAAAAGGCTAAATAAAAAATATATCAAAAAATAACAATGGTAAACCTGTTTTTCCGTAACATCCCTTTTATAGCTCCTTTAATAGGGTAGAATCCTTCATCCTCTTGTGCACTTGTATAATCCACTCTTCAAGTTCCAGTACACTCAAGTCATTCAGAGCACGACTAGGGTCCAGTTGTGAGTTAGAGAGGGCTAGTGAGAGAGAGAGAGATAGTTTAGTCGGGTAGTGTGTGTACGTGTTCGTGAACGCACACTCCTGTCTGAATGTCCAATCGTCTTAATATGCGGYCAGTAATCAATACAGCTGGACAGAATTAGTGGGAAGGTATTATTATCAGTACCTGAATATCTTTACATCTAATGGAGCTGCAGTTGATCATGTTTTGTAGCAGAACGTGGTTAGAGCCGACATGCGTTCCCATCAAATAATCTATCCAGGCTTTAGAAGACTCAGCTTGATCCTGTCATGAGTGATTCTTGTCTCGGGTTGCAAATGCTGGTAACTTTCCCTAAATTCGCTGGTTCTCCAGAAATCCTGGTTGGAAGACTCCGGATGTCCTGCTTATTCCCGGGGAATCTTCCAAAACTCGATTTCTGGAAAACCTAAGAATGTTTGGAAAGTTACAATGTTGCAACCCTACGTCTTGTCTACTGGTGGACAGAAGAGTGGATATTACTCTTTCCCTTGGGCCTGGCCAGGGTCACGCAGAGGTTGTCTCATCTGTCTGGGAGAAAAATAACCAAAGGGTATGGAGCTGGTGTGGTAAGTCTCCGTGTAATGGTTTTAGATGTCTTTTTCTGTCTGGCTCGTTCAAATTCCTTTGGTGTTGGAACATCAAACAATGTCTCTCTTTGCTGTGAGCAATGGATCTGTCCTGGGATCTGTCTTGGGAGGGACTGATATGTTCTCACTAGCAGATAGAGAGCTGGTTTAGGTTACGTTCAGACATTTGTTCATCAAACTTAATGAGAGTGTCCATACGCTCAGGAACCTGTATCTAAGCTCTTCAATGTTCCACTGAGTAACAGCACACGTTTTATTCTCCTGGGTTCTCAGAGGAATACCGAGAATACATTTTCTATGAACTAGAACTTGTTAGTCTCTCAGAGCATCATCGACTAGTAAAATGTGCTAAAACTTCCCTTGGGGATGAACGGAAAGCGAGTGGCTTGACTGGCCACTTAAGTGTCCATCCACACAGATAAGACAAACCACTTAGCACACAGCGTAGCTACCGGCAAGTCCCTGTTCACCAGATAGACCTTAAAGCAGATGTCATCTCTGACATCATCCACTGAGCGGATGCGTGTGTTGACGTGTGTTGTGTTCCTGTCTCCCTCGCTGTTCCCACTGGGCAAAAGGGGTTGAATCAACGTTGTTTCTACGTCATTTCAACCCATACAATCTGTGATGACATTGAATCAACTTGGAAAACTGATTAGATTTGCAAAAAGTCATCAACGTAAGGGCATATCGTATTTTTTTCCACCCAACTTTTAGCCTAAATCCAATGACATGGTGACTTTTTTGGTTGATTTCACGTTAAATTCACGTTAGTTGACAACTCAACCAAATGCATAGCAAAACTAGACGTTGATCTGTTTTTCCTCTCTCTCCCTCTCTGGTCGCTTGTGTTTATGGTGGCGAGGGCTGTCTGGGATGTCCCATAGAGCTCTACGGTTTGAGTTATATATCTCTCATTCTCTCTCTTACATCCAAGTAAATACTTGTCGGTAACCTTACTGTGGATATCAAAATATGTCATAGGTGAGAACTGCAGYGCTATTAAAATGGCAAAGTGCATTTCACATTCAATCAGACAGTATGGGTTTTATTAGTTCACCACCCCAAGGCAGTGAAACGTACACTGCGTTCCAATCCAGTTTACTGTCAACACGGTGTATAGTAGCTGTATTGTAATGATATGGAAACTGTTCTCTGACATGTGATGAGTCGCTGACAGAAAAGACAGATTGGAAAAGGGCTTAAGGATTCCTGTTACAGGCAAAATAATCTCTTATAATGTTAACTGCAGTGCTCATCCCAGTCTGATAGGAGATGGTGATGTACACTGAACAAAAATATAAACGCAACATGCAAGAATTTGAAAGATTTTACTAAGTTACAGTTCATATAAGGAAATCAGTCAATTGAAATAAATGAATTAGGCCCTAATCCATTGATTTCACATGACTGGGAATACAGATATGCATTTGTTGGTCACAGATACCTTAAACAAAAGGTAGGGGCGTGGATCAGAAAACCAGTCAGTATCCGGTGTGACCACTATTTGCCTCATGCAGCTCGACACATCTCCTTCGCATGGAGTTGATCAGGCTGTTGATTGTGGCCTGTGGAATGTTGTCTCACTCCTCTTCAATGGCTGTGCGAAGTTGTTGGATATTGTCAGGAACTGGAACATGCTGTCGTACACGTCGATCCTGAGCATCCCAAACATGCTCAATGAGTGACATGTCTGGTGAGTATGCAGGCCATGGAAAAACTGGGACATTTTCAGCTTCCAGGAATTGTGTACAGATCCTTGCGACATGGGGCCGTGCATTATCATGCTGAAACATGAGGTGATGGTGGAGGATGAAAGACACAATGGGCCTCAGGATCTCGTCACGTTATCTCTGTGCATTCAAATTGCCATTGTTAAAATGCAATTGTGTTTGTTGTCCGTAGCTTATGCCTGCCCATACCATAACCCCACCGTCACCATTGGGCACTCTGTTCACAATGTTGACATCAGCAAACCGCTTGCCCACAAGATGCCATACACGCTGTCTGCCATCTGTCCAGTACAGTTGAAACCGGGATTCATCCGTGACCAGCACACTGCTTCAGCAGGCCAGTGGCCATCGAAGGTGAGCATTTGCCCACTGAAGTCAGTTATGGCGCTGAACTACAGTCAGGTCAAGATCCTGGTGAGGACGACAAGTACGCAGATGAGCTTCTATGAGACGGATTCTGACAGTTTGTGCAGAAAGTCTTCAGTTGTGCAAACCCACAGTTTCATCAGCTGTCCGGGTGGCTCGTTTCAGACCATCCCACAGGTGAAGAAGCCGGATGTGGAGGCCCTGGGCTGGCGTGGTTACATGTGGTCTGCGGTTGTGAAGCCGGTTGGACGTACTGCCAAATTCTCTAACGTTCAACTTTCTGGCAACAGCTCTGGTGGACATGCAGTCAGCATGCCAATTGCATGCTCCCTCAAAACTTGAGACATCTGTTGCAGTGACGTGTGGTAAAACTGCACATTTTAGAATGATTATGCTGTTTAATCAGTTTATTGATATGCCACTCGTCAGGTGGATGGATTATCTTGGCAAAGAAGAAATGCTCACTAACATGGATGTAAATACAGTTGTGCACAAAATTTGACAGAAATAAGCGTTTTGTGCTTATGGAACGTTCTTCTCTTTTATTTCAGCTCATGAAACATGGGACCAACACTTTACATGTTGCATTTATATATTTTTGTTCAGTATAGTTTAGAGTGAGGCTGGCAAACTCCCTCAAAAAAGGCCCAGAATAAAATGCATTGTTGACGAACAAACGTACAGATTTTTTGTGTCTGTGTGAACCCTGCTTTTCTTTGACTGTCCTCCTGTTGGTTTGTCCTGTCTTGGAATTCCCTTCTGCGGGTTGATGAAGTTCATTCATGAGTTCATCAATCACACAAACATCCACCACAAAATGAACATGACACAGGGCATCTTTAAAATCTTACAAGGCATATAATTGACACAAGGTTCCAGGAACAAACAACAGCAAATTACACATATTTATTCAACCTGTTTTTTCTTGCATCTATCGTCACCATAAACACAACATCTCCATAGGTTTTTTTCTGAAAACAAATAGAACCAAAAATAAAATAAAAAAAATTCCAATGTTTTTCTTTCAAATTGGCACCTTTCAGAAATGCCTGCCACATTCAACACATGAAGGGGAAATAAACATGTCCAGGACCCCTGGTTATATCAGACCTGGGTTCGAATACTATTTGAAATCATTTCAAATACTTTATCTGTGCTTGATTGAGCTGGCCTGGCATAGGACCAAKAGAATAGACCCAAAACTGCAACCCCCGCCCATCTGCAAACCCAAGGCAGGGTAGAGCAAACACTAAGTGTTTGAAAGATTTCAAATAGTAGTTGAACCCAGGTTCAAGTTATACATTATGCTATTTCACCCTTCTCAAACTGCAGCCMTCTCAGTGGTCCATATTTATCTGCATACACAAATACTCATCAACAGACGTTTATGGAGAGTTTCGACTCACCTATTGATCCGTCATCTTGTGATCTCTGATCTCAGTCTTTGTGTAGACAATACCATCCTATCGACTTCCTAGGCCTCTTACGTCATAAAAGTGCAGCGTTTAAAAAGAGGGGGGATTTTGAATTATACAGACGAGAGCGGGAGAGGAGTTAGAGGAGGACAGGAGAGGGGGAGGAAGGGTGCTGGGGGAGGGGGGGGTGTTGTGCAAATTTTGTTCAGTGGCATTGAGAGGCGTGGCCATTAAAAGTGAGTGAAGTAGGCGTGAGTGAGTGGTTAACTGTGTTTTTGCATTGGAATGTCACTGTGGGGCAGCCACGGGCAGTTCACATGGTACGCTCCAGGGAACCCTATGCCTACTCACATAGTAACCTGTTCATCAGATCACTACCCAGTGTCACTATCATAATGCTTGTTTCTAGGCATTTTCACCTATTCAATAGATGTGTTCTGAGACCAAGGTTCATAGTTGGTCCAAGAGGACTCTTGTAGGTTTTCACCCAACCTTTACTTAATTATGTTCAATTGAGCCAATTGATTGAATAATGAAGTGCATATCAGATCAATGGAATAGAATTGTGTGAAGGCTGGAAGGAAAACCTGGATGCAAAGGACTCCGCCAGGACCGGCTTTGATAACAGCTGCAGTCCTCCTGCTTGAGTGCTCTGAACTCTATGGTTCTGAATGGGGTCATGTTATTTCCTGTGTGTTCCTCCTGAATTTTCAGCATTTTTTGCCTCAGAAGCCGAAGTATAGGCATAGCGGACGTGTCGCTTAGCTTCCTCGGTTCTGGTGTACAGCCATAGACTGAAGACCCTCAATTATAGTGTATGATCATATCTCTGGAGCCCTAACTCTCCCCAATCTCCTCATTCATCGCACTTTCGATGTTGGCTATTGACGAGCACAGACAGTATCAAAACCTCTCCATCTGACCCTCAGGGGGCCTATTCAGTCTAACGGAAATGTCCACAACATTGTGTAGGAATCTATTGCTGTATCAAGAGACAATGCTTTCAATATCATGCGAAGTAAAACATGGAATCAGTTCTATATGCAAAATGTTTCTATCTGTTTCCATCGTGTTGAATAAGCCCAAATAGACCTTCTTTATCATGCGACCACACACTTTTGCAGTATAATGAAGCACTGTGTCATTGTCACCAAGCCACGCTGTCACGTCAAAGCGTCAGAGAACACAGAAGGTCGTCATAGCAAATGAATAGTATGCCATGAAGGACAGCCTGGGAGGGAGAGATAAAAGAGAGGGGGGGTGTGAGGGAGAAGAGGAAGAAGAACGTAGGAGATAAGACGGAAGGGAGCGAGATCGGGGACGGAGGGAGGTGGGAGAATGCAACGGAAAGACAGAGAGAGGGGTGTTAGAAACAAACACGAGAAAAAGTCAGCGTCACGGAGTTCCAATCGCTAAGTCAACTAGTCCAAGCAAAGAAGCGGTCGTTCAGACATGCACACAGTCTGCTTTGCAACAAGTGGTTCGAGTGCAGTATAACCCCTCCACTGTAGCTGACTGGCTCTGTCTGAAAATATTGGTCATATGTACCATAACAACTCAGTCATTAGCTAGAAAGTAACACATTATAATGCTAACTGAGCTCCATTACCTGAAGACAGAACAAACACACACCCAGCCCTCTCCTAGTTTCCCTTCTTTCTGTAAGGTAGAGCACAAACTTCAACCTAAATATAGGTTCTACCATATACTGCCAATATAGTGTCGATACTGARGACTACTGTGGTCACATTGACACAAATATGTTTTATGTTTCCAACAAATTCCCCAATCCAACTAAAGCCTAGAGAAACATATCTGCTTTGGGAAAGATAGAACGAGGGGTGGAGGGATGGAAGGAAAGATGGATAGAGGGATGGAAGGGTCATGTTACTCCCACAGCAGAGGATCAAGTCTTTGTGAATATGATCACGACTAATATTACAGCTTACATTACCAAGCAGAGGGAACTGGTGATGCAAAGCGCTTTCATTTTCTCACTGTTGTGCCATGTGATGTTGTGTGGGTTTAACGCTAAGAGGTTTTCAGGGTCTTACCAAAACCCCCCGGGCCAGATTATCCTCCTTAAAACTCATCAATACTTTATTTCATTTGAGTTTGGGGTAGAAATACTTTTTCGCCCAAAGACACTCCAGGGGGGTTTATATTCTGTTTATAATAAATAATGTCCTCCGACATAAAGACTGTTTAAATGAGTGGGAAAACAAACGTTTGACTCGGCGTGGCTGAAAAGTCCCCCCTACACAGTGTCAACCAACACTTACATCCTCTATATCGCTGTGGTCTATAGACTGACTCTTAACATGTCTTAGATATGTTCGAGCACCCAAACACCAGAAAGCAAAACTAAAGAAAAATGTGTAAAGACCAGCTGTAGTGGTGCCGTATACCGTAAAATAAAAGACAAGAACAGAACCCCAAAATCTATGAATAATATAATACTCATTACTCCATTTTTGTTCTGATCTGAGACCAAAAGGAAGTATTTTTCCTTATTTTAGTTTTATTTTGGCAAATTAACTAGGTAAACCCCCGACATCTTCTCCTCGCCTCTCCTCCCACCCCTCGTCCTGCCCCCCATGTACCAAACTCAGTCCCGATTGGTGGAATCCCCTGGAATCCCCTGTCAATTACCGCCGGAGCAACAACGTGACCAATGAGAGCAGGTAGAGGGCGATGAAGGGGAGATTGTGGTTGGCTGAGGCTTTCACAACCTTCTTGTTCTCCGGGGGGTAGGCATAGAGTTTGGGTCTGTCTGTGTTTGGGGCCATGAGGCGTGGGCCCCGAGCACAGTTATCGTCAGCGCACATCCCACTTCCTGAACCACTGACATCATCACCTGGGGACAGAGCAGAAAAATAAAATACATTTTTAGAGAAAGAATCTGATCTGTATGGTATAGCAAGAAAATGTCTCTGCCTTATGTGCCAGTAAGCACTCAGTCGAAAGGGCAATACCACCCCTTTTCAATCTTAYATTCATTATCTCCCAGCACCATACCAGGKTCTACATGTGAASAGACTCGTTACAGGTTTSAAAAATCCCTGTTTTTTACATTTAATCCCACTCCGATGTCATTGAGAAGTACCTTTTAAGGACMTTTCTTACCTTTTTAACCACAGAACATATAAATGCGCCGTTTTCACATATGAAGACACTGATATTGTGCTGGAGATAATGAATATGAGTTGAAAAGTGGTGGAATTGCTCTTTAAAGAGTTGATAACACATGCAGGCTCTGCTGGCTGAAAAGTGCTTTTCCATTTGCAGCCCTCTTTGTAMATATAGAATACTTCATTGGCTGGACTCCCAAAATGAAGACATATATTCTCTAATACCTTATCCTGTTATAATTCCTAGTAACTAYAAACAGCATTTAAATCAGGCATTTGATAGACACCTCAGAAGCAGGAAGAGGGCACTCAGGTTCAGGCCCCAGGTATAAGGAAATAAGACTGACATAATGCAGCACAAAACTCTGACCTCAATTATTAGAAACGGCATCACAATTTAGGCCAAGTTCTTTTCTCCGTAACTTCWTTCCAGCTCAATCCTATAAAAACTGAAATTGCACTGTCTATTTAAATCAAACACACGTCACAKAAGTAGGAAAGTGAGCTCTTCACTGTTAAATATTCTCTCTTTCTCTAGGCCTCCTTTATCGTGTAGAACAATAGCTTTCAGAATAGCTATAAAACGACAAGCTGGAGACAATTAAAGCAGCATATCAAATATTTCCAGTAGTCATATGATGTCAACATGACGCAATCTCTGTCATAGTGTTTTGACCATCTCTGAACTCCACACAGCTGGATGACGTTGTACCTGAATCAGTATTCGCATTGTATTAGCTGATCCTAGGTCTGTACTCACTGGTGTCCTGAAAGTCTACATCGTTGCCATTGAAAGCGTTTCTGAGGCGATTGGTCATGATCTTGAGCTGCATGATCTGTTGGCGTATAGTCATGTCTGGCTTGGTGATGTCGATCTCTACCTCAGGGTTGTTGATCTGACTAGCCAGGCCGTCACCCATCACCTCTGGAAGGTACCTGGGCGACAAGGAGAGAGGGTGACTGGTGGGCACTCAAATACACACACTCACACATGCACGCACTCACACACGCAGAGACACCCGAAAGCATGCACACTCACACATATACATACAGTATACACATACATTTAGCATGCTTGCGCACACACACACACGCAGACGTGGTTTAAGGTCATACCTGGCACGAGCCATCCCGTTCCAGCACTTGTCGTCACCCTGGCCCCTGGTGGCCACTCTGTCGCTRCAAAGGGTGCTGGGTAACGAGACCCAGTAGGACTGCATGTCCCTCAGCCTTCKCGACACATCAGAAACCTGGGGACCATGACATTATGTCATTAGYACATACAGTAGCAAAACGTTTTGCAATGGAAAATGAAAACGAGCATTTCTTATTGGACAAGTTCAGGTAGACCCTCCCTGTTTCAGTCCCTTTTCTTTCGTTTGGTGCCTAATGAAAACAACCTGTGTACTGGAAACTGCTATCAAAAGCTATTCAATATCAAGTTTGTTCAAGCATTTACATTTTCTGCAGACAGCTTCTGTGTTAGCAACAAACAACAACAAACTGTTTGTTTATTGTAGGAAAACAATGATGGTTGTTTCCATTCCCTCACATTTGATATGCATCTGACTCACTGCATTCCTGACTGCAGCTTTGCTATTTATGCATTCTTCACAGAGTAAGAATAAACATGACTAAACAGGAACAGTATCATATCTCAAGTGACTGAGAAATGAGAGAGAGAGAGAGAGAGAGAGAGAGAGAGAGAGAGAGAGAGAGAGAGAGAGAGAGAGAGAGAGATTATCACTGACCAGTTTCTCCGGTCTGGCCCCAGAGATTGGGCTGTCCTGCACTGTAACCTTCCACCTCTTCTTCACCTCCTCCAACCCAATGTTGCTGGTTCCTTCCTCCCTCAGGTTCCCACAGGCCTGAAACACCTGAGAATAGAGAGAACGAGAGAATGGGGAGAGTAAGAAGGAGAGAAAGGGAGCAAAATATTCAGTTGAATATTTAGTGACAAAAACTACAAAGTCTAAATGACAGTTGAACTCAACCTTCAGCATCGTAATGAAACTTTGTCCTCTAAACTCTTACTCTCCAGTACTGAAACTTCCCCTTCTGAATAGAAAACTCTAAACAAAGTACTTAGCCACCTTATACATGACGGAACAATACAGAATTGTGTGTGATCTCTTTAACATCTCACACAACACAAACACACACCACTTACAGTAGTTAAAACTACTAGCCCGAACGCACTACTTACAGTAGTTAGCACTACTAGCACTATTACTGTATAACTACTTACAGTAGTTAGCACTACTAGCACTATTACTGTAGAATTACTTACAGTAGTTAGCACTACTAGCACTATTACTGTAGAATTACTTACAGTAGTTAGCACTACTAGCACTATTACTGTAGTTAGCACTACTAGCCTGCTTACAGTAGTTAGCACTACTAGAACTACTACTGTAGCACTACTTACAGTAGTTAGCACTACTAGCACTACTTACAGTAGTTAGCACTACTAGCACTACTTACAGTAGTTTGCACTACTAGCACTATTTACAGTAGTTAGCACTACTAGCCTGCTTACAGTAGTTAGCACTACTAGAACTACTACTGTAGCACTACTTACAATAGTTAGCACTACTTAGAGTAGTTAGTACTACTAGCACTACTTACAATAGCTAGCACCACTTACAGAAGTTAGCACTACTTACAGTAGTTAGCACTACAGTAAGTTAACACGACAGCACTACGTACAGTAGTTAACACGACTAGCACTACGTACAGTAGTTAACACTACTAGCAACGACTTACAGTAGTTAACACTACTAGCACACGTAAGTAGTTAGCACTACTAGAACTACACTACAGTAGTTAGCACTAACTAGCACCCGTACAGTAGTTAGCACTACTAGCAACAACTGTACAGTAGTTAGCACTACTAGCACGACTCTACTAGTAGTTAGCATACTAGCACGACTTACAGTAGTTAGCACTACTAGCACTACTTACAGTAGTTAGCACTACTAGCACATTACAGTAGTTAGCACTACTAGCAACCACTTACGTAGTTAGCACTACATAGCACCATTACAGTAGTTAGCACTACTAGCACTTACAGTAGTTAGCACTACTAGCACGCATTACAGTAGTTAGCACTACTAGCACACTTACAGAGTTAGCACTACTAGCACCACTATACAGTAGTTAGCACTACTACCACTCTAAGCACTACTAACACTACTTTACAATAGTTAACACTACTAGCAGCCTCTAAGCACTACTAACACTACTTACAATAGTAAACATACGCACCTCTAAGCACTACTACGAGCACCACTTACAGTAGTTAGCACTACTAAGCATACTTACAATAGTTTAACACTACTAGCACGCTAAGCAGCTAGCTAACACTACTTACATAGTTAACACACTGCACCCTCTAAGCACTACTAGTAGCACACTTACAGTAGTTAGCACTACTAACACTACTTACAATAGTTAACACTACTAGCACCTCTTAAGCACTACTAACACTACTTACAATAGTTAACACTACTAGCACTCTAAGCACTACTACAAACTACTTACATAGTTTAGCAACTACTAACCACCCTTCTAAGCACTACTACTGTAGCACCCCCACTTCAGTGTTTAGCACTACTAACACTACTTACAATAGTTAGCATTACTAGCACCTCTAAGCACTACTACTGTAGCACCACTTACAATAGTTAGCACTACTAGCACTACTTACAATAGTTAGCACCACTTACAGTACTTAGCACTACTTAGCACCACTTACAGTAGTTAGCACTACTTACAACGCCAGAGGACTCAGATTTAACATCATATAGTAACCTAAGAATTTCAATGCCAAGAACACACACACCTCCTATGCTCCTTCAGACTTAAGTTAAACTGTCCTCTTGTTTAGTCTGTTTTGGATAGCTCTGAGGCTCTCTGCCTCTCCTGCATAAATAACTGTTCTATAAAACACGTAAMCACACACACACACATCTATCATATATGGTACTAACCTGAGGTAGAAGGTGCCCCTACTCACGGATGTAGAACAAATTTGTCCTACTCCCAATCCTAACTGTAACTCTGTTGACACGTGATAACTAATGAAACCAGAGCAGCTGCAATAGCAGTAGTTGCATATTGAAACACTTTATGAATCAAACTGACTTTCTAAACCTGGTAGGACAAATAGGCCTATACATCATCTATAGAAGACTGTCAATAAGCAGGTGAAGCTGTCCCTAGACACTGATCTCAGGTCAGTTGGTTTCCTCCCTAGTGGTTAAGGTTAGAATCATGTAATCTGATCGTGGCTGGTGTTGTGAAGGCTAGTCTGCCAGGTCATGGCAGAGCCTCAGGCCAAATCTGGCCTCGACACCTGTGCAGTACAGAGAAGCCTTTGTTCCCCAACACTATTTACATATTTTCCCACCTTCACTAAATTAAAAAATAAGATTCCATGGCTCCTTATGCTTTTTAACAGGCACATAAAAGTGGTGCTCGTACACCATTAAAAGGAGAAGTTAATGTTTGGCCTTGAGACTGTGTTATGAGTCCCTGTTCAGGTATGTGGAACATTATTACATTAAATCAGCACAGGTATTCAACATCAGGCTCTGAATATGTGATATGAGCCCTGATCAACACCGTATTAGTGTGATCGGTAATAATATTTTAAAGTGTGGACTGGCGGTAGTATATCTGTGCGTGTGTGTGTGTCAGTGTGCGTGTGTGCGTGTGCTGACTGCTGTACTGACCTTGGTGTTAAAGGTGTCTATGTTTTCTATCATGGTGGTGATAGCCTCTGAGATGCGCTTGGGGAGAGAGAGGAACACCACATTCACACTGGATGCACCCTCAAACTTGTTAGCCACCTGCAGCATGGCATCTACAGAGACGGGGGGAATACAATATTAAAATGTGAATGCATGCTTATAAGCATTAAATTAAATTAAATGAGTGTGCACATGTGTGTGTGTGTGTGGTGTGTGTGTGTTGTGTGTGTGTGTGTGTGTGTGGTGTGTTGTGTGTGTGTGTGTGTGTGTGTTGTGTGTGTGTGTGTGTGTTGTGTGTGTGTGTGTGTGTGTGTGTGTGTGTGTTGGTGTGTGGTGGGTGTGTGTTGTGTGTGTGTGTTTGTTCCGTGCGTGTATATGTCTCACCAGCCAGGTTTCTCCACTCTGTGTCCAGGTCGGCGTGGTTGGCGAGGCAGCCCTTCAGCACGTTTGCACAGTAGTTGGCACAGGGCCTGGCAGAGGGCACACCACGGCAGTGGCGACAGTACGACATCTTCATGATGGCACGCACACACTCTGGGCTCAGGGGCACCTGGGAGAGGAGGCACACAACAAAACAGATGATATATACAGTACCAGTCAAAAGTTTGGACACACCTACTCATTCAAAAGTTTTTCTTGCACTTCAATTAACAGGTGTGCCTTGTTAAAAGTTTGTGGAATTTGTTTCCTTCTTAATGCATTAGGGCCAATCAGTTGTGTTGTGACAAGGTAGGGGGGTATACAGAATATAGCTCTCATTGGTAAAAGACCAAGTCCATATTATGGCAAGAACAGCTCAAATAAGCAAAGAGAAACGACAGTCCATCATTACTTTAAGACATTAAGGTCAGTCAATCTAGAAAATTTCAAGAACTTTGAAAGTTTCTTCAAGTGCAGTCCCAAAAACCATCAAGCGCTATGATGAAACGGTCTCTCATGAGGACCGCCACAGGAAAGGAAGACCCAGAGTTACCTCTGCTGCAGAGGATAAGTTCATTAGAGTTAACTGCACCTCAGATTGCAGCCCAAATAAATGCTTCACAGAGTTCAAGTAACAGACACATCTCAACATCAACTGTTCAGAGGAGACTGCGTGAATCAGGCATTTATGGTCAAATTGCTGCAAAGAAACCACTACTAAAGGACATCAATAATAAGAAGAGACTTTCTTGGGCCAAGAAACATGAGCAATGATGAGTCCAAATTTGAGATTTTTGGTTCCAACTGCCGTGTCTTTGTGAGACGCAAAGGAGTTGAACAGATGACCTCTGCATGTGTGGTTCCCACCGTGAAGCATGGAGGAGGTGTGACGGTGTTTTGCTGGTGACACTGTCAGTGATTTATTTAGAATTCAAGGCACACTTAACCAGCATGGCTACCACAGCATACTGCAGCGATACGCCATCCCATCTGGTTTGCGCTTAGTGGGACTCTCATTTGTTTTTCAACAGGACAATGACCCAACACACTTTTGACTGGTACTGTATATCATAAATACCTCTCAATATTAATGCATACGCTCAATTGAGGTACTTTACACGGTGTAGGAAAGACACAAATGCCCCTGTGAGCATTGACAAATCAGAGGTAGAAACAGCCTGGCATCCAGGCTAAATACAGACCGACATGTTTCCCTTCAATCATGAAATGAATGTCCCTGTGAGTTCTTCTGGTTTTCTTTTCATACAAAGCCTTGGCCGTTCCAACACCTCTATGAGCAATAGCATATGTTCCAATGACAAACAAGACTGAAAGAAATGCATCAGGCCCTTCAGTGACTGTCCCTGCCATTCCAACGGTTACTACTGCTTCTGCCACTACTACAATAGTTCCATTATTGTCATTCACTATCATGGGTCCTGAGATATGTGGAAAGGAGAACAGCTTAAGATCCTGTGAACGCGTGAGTTTCCTTGGCGATGGGCGAACAAACGACACACACACACACACACACACACACAATACAGCGGGAGGTCACTTCCCATGGCCATCCCTTTACGCTAGCGCCGCGCTTGTAGGTTTTAGTCAACCTGGTTACCGTGGAAACCGATCAGCCGAGAGAATGAGCTTTTTTTTCCCTCTGCATGACACATCCGTCTTCACTTTCCACCAGATCCCTCCATCCTTCTTTTCTTCCGCCTCTCTCTCTCTCGCTATCCCACTGGGCTGTTCCCTCAGGAAAGGGCCTTGGTGCATTATAACTGAAACTGGGTTAATACCAGTAAGCCCTGCTAGCAAGAGAGCCCCGGCTACGCATACAAAACTCCAGTAGAAGTGTGTGTGTGTATCTGTGTGAGAGGGAGACTGAGAGCTCAGCTCGGAATACCAAACTCCTCTTAGCTGACATCTGGGGCGGTGTGATGCTTTTCCTGGAAACCGCCACCCTTGTCATATCAAAGTCAGACGAAGCCTAGTTAGCAGAAACATGCAGACATTAGCTAACAGTATCCAATGTTAAAGACAAAATGAAAATCAAGAGCAGAGGGATAGATAGAATATAGAGGTGATCAAGATAGAGAGGGAGATAATGATAGAGGGGCAACTCCGGACTGAAAGGCAGCTCCGCGACAGAGAGACAGCTCTGGACTGAGGGGCAGTTCTGGGTTAAATAGCCGTTTCTGGCTGAAGGGCGACTCTCGACGCTCATGGCAGGCTGACGGCTCTCGACGCCATGGCTGGCTGACGGCTCTCGACGCTCATGGTGGCTTGGACGGCTACTCGACGCTCATGTCAAGGCTGACGGCTCTCGACGCTCATTGGAGGCTGACGGCTCTCCGACGTCTGGCAGGCTGACGGCTCTCGACGCTCATGGCAGGCTGACGGCTACTCGCGCTCCATACTGGAGGCTGACGGCTCTGGCTGCTCATGGCCTCTGACGGCTCTGGCTGGCTTTTTCATGGGGCCCTTCCCCGCGCGCATGGCTCTCTGACGGCTCTGGCTGCTCATGGTCCTGCGTCTGGCTGAGCATCTCTGACGGCTCTGGCTGCTCATGGCTCGCTGACGGCTCTGCATGCTCGGATAGGCTCGCTGAGGCTCTGGCTCGCTCACTGGTCTTCGCTGGCGGCTCTGGGCAGATCCTGTTCTGGCTGGCGGCCTCTGGGCAGATCTGTCTGGTTGGCGCTCTGGCAGATCCTGTCTGGTTGGGCGGCTCTAGGAGTCACTGTTGTTGGCGGCTTGGCAGTCCTGTCTGGTTGGCGGCTCTGGCAGATCCTACAGGTGGCGGTCTGGCACGTCTTGCGGTTGGCGGCTCTGGCAGATCCTGTCTGACGGACGGCTTCAGCGGCTCCTGTCTGGCGGGCGGCTCTAGCAGGCTCCTGTCTGGCGGACGGCTCTGTAGGCTACATGGCAGACGGGCGGCTTTGCAGGCTCATGGAGAGGGCGGTTTGCGGCTCATTGCAGACGGATGGCTCAGACGGCGCTGGGGACGGTTGGCTCAGATGGCCTGAGAGACGGATGGCTCAGAATGGCGCTCAGGTGAGACGGATGGTCAGATGGCGCTGTGAGAGTGCTGTAGGCGGTACGGATGGCTCTGGCCGGATACTGCGCACTGTAGACCTTGGTGCGTGGTGCCGGAACTGGAGGCACCGGGTAAGGATAAGCACCTTCTACTAGTGCGGGGAGCAGGACATGGGCACACTGCATTCTCAAAGCCCACTCTATACCTGATGCGAGTACCCGGCATGGTGACACCGGGCTGAGGACAAGCACATCAGGTATGTAGGGAGAAGAATACAGTGTGTTCAGGGCTCTGGAGACGCACAGGTGGCTTAGTGCGTGGTGCCGGAACTGGAGCACCGGGTAGATACACGCACTAGGGGGGTGGAGGAGGAACAGGCTGGAGAAGCTGGGATGCCTAGTGCGTAGTGTAGGCACTGTATAGGTACTAGCTGGGGCGGGGAGGTGGCACCGAGAAATACCGGACCGTGCAGGCGTACTGGCTCTCTTGAGCATTGAGCCTGCCCAACCTTAACCTGGTTGAATGCTCCCGGTTGCCCGACCAGTGCGGGAGGTGGAATAACTCCGCACCGCGGCTATGTAGGCGAACCGGGGAAACCAGCGTAAGGCAAGGGCCATGTAAGCTCGGCCCGAGGAGACGCACTGGAGACCAGACGCGTTGAGCCCGGCCTCATGACACCTGGCTCAATACCCAATCTAGCCCTACCAGTGCGGGAGGTGGAATAACCCGCACTGGGCTATGCACTCGTACACGGAGACACCGTGCGCTCTACTGCGTAACACGGCGCCTGCCCGTACTCCCGCTCCTCCAACGGGTAAGCTGGGAAGTGGGCGCAGTCTTCCTACCTGCCCTTGGCCCAACTACCTCTTAGCCCCCCCCAAGAAATTTTTGGGTGTTACTCACGGGCTTTTCGGGCTTCCGTGCAGACGCCGTCCCCTCATAATTCCCGTAGCCTCTGCTCTCCCAGTGCCTTCCAGCTGTTTCCCCATGGGAGGGATCCCTACCAGAAGCCAGGATCTCCTCCCATGTGTAGCAACCCTTACCGTCCAAATATATCGTCCCATGTCCATTGCTCCTTCTTTTCTGTCCTTACTCCGTTTACTCCGCTGCTTGGCTCTGGAAATGGTGGGTGATTCTGTAACGGCGGTCCTCCTCCTCTTTCTACCGAAAAGGAGGAGTATTTGATCGAACCAAGGCGCAGCGAAGTTTGAACACATATTTATTTAACGAAAACACGAACTTAACTAAACACTAACAAAACAACAAAACAGTGTAGACAGACCTATACGACGAATTACATAAAACAACAAGAACGCACGAATAGGACAAATAGACTACACAAACCGAACAAACCGTAACAGTTCCGTATGGTGCAAACAATTACACACGACACGGAAGACAATCACCCACAACGAACACTGTGACAACGCCTACCTAAATATGACTCTTAATTAGAGAACGCCAAAACACCTGCTCTAATTAAGAGCCATACCAGGCAACCCAAAAACCAACACAGAAACAGATAACATAGACTGCCCACCCAAAACACATGCCCTGACCTAAACACATACAAAAACAACATAAAACAGGTCAGGACCGTTACAA
>NC_036871.1:14965669-15033869 GCF_002910315.2 Salvelinus sp. IW2-2015 | reverse complement strand
AATGAAATGGTCTGCAGGACCACGACAGAAGCCTCCTTCCTGTAACGGCCGGTCCTACCTCTCTTTTCTATAACTAAAACCTCTAATACCCCCGTCTTAAAACCGAAAGGAGGAGTATTGATCGAACCAAGGCGCAGCGAAGTTTGACACATATTTATTTAACGAAAACACGAACTTAACTAAACTAACAAAACAACAAAACAGTGGTAGACAGACCTATACGACGAACTTACATAAAACAACAAGAAACGCACGAATAGGAAAAATAGACTAACACAAACCGAACAAACCGTAACAGTTCCGTATGGTGCAAACAATTACAACGACACGCAGACAATCACCCACCACGAACACTGTGACAACGCCTACCTAAATATGACTCTTAATTAGAGGAACGCCAAACCTGCTCTAATTAAGAGCCATACCAGGCAACCCAAAAACACACACAGAAACAGATAACATAGACTGCCCACCCAAAACACATGCCTGACTAAACAATACAAAAACAACATAAAACAGGTCAGGACCGTTACAGACACCCTCTAAGGTGGAACGCGGGCCGGCACACGCACAAAGTCCAGGGGTCTGGGTGGCAGTTGACCCGGTGGTGGCTCCGGCTCTCTGGAACGTGCCCACATCACATACGTCACTCTAGCTCATTCTCTCCCTCTAAGCATGTCCCTACCCTCTTTTCCCGACACATCTTCTTAGTATATCACTAATAAGAGACAAGCACGGAGACAGAGAGATAAGAATCAAGACCAGAGGGATAGATAGAATATAGAGGTGATCAAGATAGAGAGGGAGATAATGATAGAGGGGACTTCCGGACTGAAAGGCAGCTCCGGACAGAGAGACAGCTCTGGACTGAGGGGCATTCTGGGTTAATAGCCGTCTGGTGCTGAAGGGCCACTCTCGACGCTCATGGCAGGCTGACGGCTCTCGACGCCATGGCTGGCTGACGGCTCTCGACGCTCATGGTGGCTGACGGCTCTTCGACGCTCATGGCAAGGACTGACGGCTCTCGACGCTCATGGGCAGGCTGACGGCTCTCCGACGCTTCATGGCAAGGCTGACGGCTCTCGACGCTTCATGGCAGGCTGACGGCTCTCGACGCTCATGGCAGGCTTGACGCTCTGGACGCTCATGGCTGGCTGACGGCTCTGGCTGCTTCATGGGCTTCTCTGACGGCTCTGGCTGCTCATGGCTCTCTGAGCGGTACTCTGAGCGCTCATGGCTCTCTGACGGCTCTGGCTGCTCATGGGCTCGCTGACGCTCTGGCTGCTCATGGCTCGCTTGACGGCTCTGGTGCTCATGTCGCTGGCGGCTCTGGCAGATCTGTCTGCTAGGCGCTCTGGCAGATCTGTTCTGGTTGGGGCTCTGGAGTCTGTTGTTGGCGGCTCTGGAACAGATCCTGTCTGGTTGGTCGGCTCTGGCAGATCTGTGTTGGCGGTTCTGGCAGTCCTGTTGGTTGGCGGCTCTGGCAGATCTGTCTGGTTGGCGGCTTGGAGATCTGCTTGACGGACGCTTAGCGGCTCCTGTCTGGCGGGCGGCTCTAGCGGCTCCTGTCTGGCGGACGGCTCTGTAGGCTCATGGGCAGAACGGGCGGCTTTGCAGGCTCATGGCAGACGGGCGGTTTGCAGGCTCATTGCAGACGGATGGCTTCAAGACGGCGCTGGGAGCGGATGGTCAGATGGCCTGGAGAGACGGATGGCTCCGAATGGCGCTGGTGAGACGATGGCTCGGGCGCTGGTGAGACGATGGCTCAGATGGGCGCTGGTGAGATTGACGGGATGGACGTCTGGCCGGATACTGCGCACTGTAGACCTGGTGCGTGGTGCCGGAACTGGAGCACCGGGCTAAGGATAAGCCCTTCCTACTAGTGCGGGGAGCAGGGACATGGGCACACTGCATTCTCAAAGCCCCTCTATACTGATGCGAGTACCCGGCTGGTGACCCGGGGCTGAGACAAGCACATCAGGATTAGTGTAGGGAGAAGTACAGTGTGTTCAGGGCTCTGGAGACGCACAGGTTGGCTTAGTGCGTGGTTGCCGGAACTGGAGCACCGGGCTAGATACACGCTACAGGGGGAGAGTCGTGGAGGAGGAACAGGGCTCAGGAGACGCACTGGTAGCCTAGTGCGTAGTGTAGGCACTGTAAGGTACTAGGCTGGGGCGGGGAGGTGGCACCGGAAATACCGGACCGTGCAGGCGTACTGGCTCTCTTGATGCACTTCCTCTAATGATACCTGACATTAATGGCACTGATGAACTAGGTTAGTTTCCTTATCTACTAATTATAATGGGATTGTTAACCTGCTATTGATATCGTACCAGGAGACAGTTCACTTTACATCCATAGACTGTTGATGATATTGATGTTGACAGCAGGCAGTGACTATCTATTGATTAGGAAACAGTCAATATGAATCAATGGGAATGCAGGGTTCTGGTGATGACATAAAATAGTGTTTGTTTCACATCCTGACTCTACAGCACGCCCCCGCGTCCCCCCTCCGCTCCTCCTTCACTCCTTTTCTCCTCCACTCGTTAGGCAAAAGAATGAGTCAGGCAATCACTGTTTGAATGAGAGAGAGAGACATTTTTTGCGGGGGGTGGAAAGACATATATGGAGCCCAAAGAAAAGGGTTGTAAATAATAAAGTTCCAGAAAGCAAACGGAGAGACGGGAGAGAGAACATGAAGACCTAGAGTCAGGGAGTAGACACAAAGGAAGAGACAGAATATTTGAAAGGAAGGAATTTTCCTTCATTTGAGTTAATATTATCATCCTGCACACATTCAATGAAGTGAGGGCTTTATAGCACGACTGCAGCCAGAGAAGCCTATTATCGTCACTGTCTGATGGAAAACTCTTATCTCCAAAACAGAAACTTTTCAGGAAATGGAGAAATATTTTCCCATTACAGAACATACAATTCTGAAGCTATTTTCAATACATTTTCTTGGTCCTAGAGTCTTGGAATATTCAGAGTACATGGAAGGGAGTCACTGCTTTCAATAAATGTTTTTAAAAAATGTAAACCGTCAAAGATGAGAGGTTTTCATCAGACAGCGACGCTATACTGTTAGCCTGACCCCAGATCTGTTTGTGCTGTCTTGTCAACTCCTTTTCATTCATTGTGTTATGAATTTTATGAATAAKGACTAAATGATGTATACATTTAACTTAACAATAACTATAACTAACAGAATTCTACCCTGTCTCTGTATAATGATGGAGAATGTTGTGTCCATAAGAGAAGAGGAACTGTGTCAGACAACTTGTGACCACTGTGAAACTGATAACAGGGAAGGAAGCCTAACCACCTAGGGAGGGGAGAAACCTTGGGCTTGTARKACATTGTATAACAGGTGGCAGGCAATGTATGAGTAGGAGAAGACTTGTGAACTATATTGTCTGAGAGGAGGAGGGACAGTTATGACGAAATGAGAGGTATATAAACCAATGTACAGGAAATGATAAGCAGAGCTCTCGTAAGTAAACCTGCTGACTATTGTAGACTGGCCTCTCTGTTTCATTTCAACAAGAACCTTACAAATTCTTAGTAACAGACCGAGTAGTTTAATTGAAGTTCAGTTTATGAACATTGAGAACATAATTCTCTTAACACTTTGTCATGCCAAACAATGAGGCAATGAGAGGGACACAAACAAATCTGGGTTCAGGCTAGCATACTGTAGCTCTGACATCCCAAACCATAGACAATAGGCTTAATGGAGTGAGCAAATCATCCATGCCCTGATTGCTTGAGGTTAATGCTCACAGTTTCCCTCCCTGTAATTCTGTGGATGCACACCAAGCAGAGAGACAGAGAGAGAGAGAGAGAGAGAGAGAGAGAGAGAGAGAGAGAGATGCTCGGCTGGCTAACCGACACAGACACAAACTACACAGTTCTCACCACGACCGTACACTAATTAGGTAACCTTTGGAGAATTGTGAATTAAGAGCAAATGTGTGTGTGTTGTGTGTGTGTGTGTGTGTGTGTGTGTGTGTGTGTGTGTGTGTGTGTGTGTGTGTGTGTGTGTGTGTGTGTGTGTGTGTGTTGTGTGTGTGTGTGTGTCGTGTGTGTGTGTGTGTGTGTGTGTGTGTGTGTGTGTGTGTGTGTGTGTGTGTGTGTGTGTGTGTGTGTGCGCGTGCCACGCCAATGACATTATCAGTACTACATGTAAACAGTACATTATTCAACCTTACCACTGTGACCCTGACTACACTACATCTCCATATACTGTACACATGTCAGAGAGGTCCTGGGAATAGGGTGGCCTCTCTCTTTCTCTCTCTCTCTCTCATTGTGTAATTAATGAAGATATATGAGTAGCCTCTTCCCCCTGCGTTAGCTGTACTAGACTCCAAGCCTCGTAGTGATATATGTGGCGCGTGCTGTGGCCTACTTCCTACTGTACTGTGCCATCAGGACAGAGAGCGTCCCTGAAAACTGGTGGTGATGTTGGAAGGTAGGGAATACCACAGGGAGGAGAGAGATCTACCTCTGAGCAAAAGCGTTTCTCTCTTTGTCTCTCTCTTCCTCAATCTCTCCCGTTCCTTTATCTGTGCACACACACACACACAGTAACGCACACTCACAGATTAACACACACACACATCTGCAGGCGGTTGGAAAGGAGAGGCACCATAAAGTACAGCCCTGGGCTCAGGCAATCAGCTCCTGCTACAGCAGTTAATGTCAACGCATCCGTGAGAAATGGCCCCCTCCACACACAAGACAAGAGTAAGGTTCAAATCAGAGCACTACTGCTGAGAAACATCCGCTCTGTAGGGTGTCAATTTTGAGTGTTAAAATCAGCGCACCAATGACATTTGTTGATATTACCGCAATAGCGAAAGATACAGTTCACACTCTCCTATTCTGAAATAAGGAAAGTGCAGGGTTATTAAAGTGATATTAGGCTTTTATAAACTGTTTGAGGTCATCTCTTTGCAACAGTCATGAGGAGGTATAGCCTACTAAAAGTGTGTTCACTACTATATAATTGTCCTCTCCATAAGGCAAGGTGAGGGTTAATAGTATTGTGCTGATGTGAAGGTTAGCGTGTTAGCGTGATGCATCTCTCTCAGCCTCAGTTTCTCTGTGTTTCCCTATAGAGGGGATAAGACACGCCGCCCACACAGAGGGACCTTCGGGTAACTCAATTAAGCGCACAACGTAGCATTGCCTAGCTGCAAGCATAAGGGAATAAAGCCTAGAATTACAGTGGCCACAGGTAGCGAAGCCTAGCGAAGCCTAGCAAAGCCTAGCGAAGCGAAGCCGCGAGCATAAGGGAATAAGGCCCAGAATTACCATGGCCACAGCTAGCGTAGTGTAGCCTAGCGTATCCGGGGGAATAAGGGAAAGCATGGCAGAAGTTAGCCTCGCCATGCCACGGGCATACTGTAAATGGGCATTAGAGTTATCATGGGCTTAAGGGAATAAGGCCAGGCATTAGCATGGCAACAGTTAGTGTAGCCTAGCCTAGCAGGGGAACAAGGAATAGTATTAGCATGGGCAGACAGCCAGACACGCTAAGCTGGCATTTCTATTTATGACGTATGCCCTGTGGATCCACTCTCCAGACCTGCCAGGCTGGACTACAGAGCACTGCCAGCCCGCAGGGTGTCAGGCTGATAAGCAGTTGTTAGCTATCTCACCCACACACACCTATTCTACCTATTCCCCTCCCTTCTCCTCCTCTCCCCCAGAGCTGCCTGATCTGATCCATATTTGCTGATTGTGGCCGTGTTGCTGCTGCTGAAGGACATTGAGCGATGTGTCCATTAAATGACATTGGCTGGGGAAAATGTGTAAGTAATTAGTGCGGCTTTTACAAATTACAAAATGTCATCCTTGCACTAATGCCAGGGCGCAGGGCAAGCGCTGCTATTCTCAATGAGGTCAGGGAGTATTCTGGCACGCATTAACACAGGCACACAGACACTACTCTTGGATACAGTGTGATTTGATGGCAGGGGAGGGGGGAGAGAAGGTGTACATCTCACAGTGATCTCTTGTCACAGCCAAGGTCAACATGTGTGTACATGAGTGTCCCTTTCACTCCGACTCTCTCGACGCTCCCTCCTCTGTTACCGTATCTCTTCCATTCACTCTTTCCTCTCTACCTCGTCTAAACCCTCTCTACCCGCTCTTTCTCGCTCCGTTTCCCTTTCTCCTAACCACACAATCCCAATTACAGTCTGATTGGAACTACAGGGAGGAGAGAGAGGGGGGGGGGGGCGTACCCATATCCCAGCATGCCATCTGGCATTCTGCTCAGCCCGCTGCCTCCCTGGCTGGTCCAATCAGACTCGAAACTCCACATAATGCATAAATCTCCCCTTTCTCCTCCTCACCTTCCTCTCTCCTCCATTCCTATACTCTCCACTCATCCTCTACTACCTTCCCTTCCTCTGCCTCATGTAGCTCCATTGACATTGTCCAGAGCTGTGACTCACTCTCTCCCTTCTCTCCTGTACACACTGTATGTGTGAACGACCTAGTGTTCTGCTCTTAGATTTCTCCCTCCTCTGATGCGCTGTAACTCTATCAGAGATTAATTGGCCAGTAATGAGACGCACAGCCCTATTTATAGGCTGTTAATGGGCCCCGTGACTGAGTGTGTTTACCACACACTGTTCTAGAGAAGCAGTAGAGAGCCGCCAGAGAACTACTGTACACAGTGTGACGCACAGCGCTACAAAGGTCTGGAGCCACAGACAACATGACAAGACAAAATAAATGCCGGATGCTGTAGGATTCGTGGAGGATTTGAGCCGTCCATTTAGCTGCTTGTAGTGTGGGGGGTTTTGTTTACATTAGAAGAAGAGGCACCGGGGACTCTTCTCTCATGCCGTAGCATTAGTTTGGTAGAACGTTTCTCAAAACGTATCTCAAAGCTCCAGATACTTGGTGTATAAAGTGCCAGATTGATGTACAGTAGGTTTAATTGACAGGATGAGAGAGAGAGAGAGAGAGAGAGAGAGAGAGAGAGAGAGAGAGAGANGAGAGAGAGAGAGAGAGAGAGAGAGAGAGAGAGAGAGAGAGAGAGAGAGAGAGAGAGACACTGACAAACATAAGAGGGAGAAAGATAGTCTGTCTTACCTGTGACACCTTGCGAACCACCTCCCCGCTTATCACCAGTCCCTGGACAAAGGAGCGTGCCGCCACAAATGTACGTGTCACCTTCAACTTGAGGTTGCGGGGGGTGTCACCAAAGGGTCGCAGCGTCTCCGACTGCTTGGACACACACTCCAGGTAGTCATCACCTACAATCAAAATAACTTTATTAGTTAAACACCCTTCATACATCCCTCATAATGATAGCTAAAGCAATATAACAACCTCACATAGTTAAGAATAAAAGTTGAAAGCAAACAAGATGAAAATCATGACAATATTTACCAGGGTTGAGGTAATTCAATTTCAACGCAAGAGTTTGTGGGGCGAAAAATAGAGAGTGAACAAATGTGAACGGTGACGAAGGCCAGTGATAGACGCCAGCCTGGCATGTTCATACAATGTGGCATTGTCTGGATGGATGGCTGTATATTTGCATCTCATAAGAGAGAGTCACACCTTCGCCGTGGCAACCTCGGGAAAGAGACGTCCCCACGGAAGTCCTTGGGGTCATTGGCGCTAGGAGACGTGTGATGACTGATGAAAACTCAAACAAATTAAATTCATGTTACCGTGTGAATTAAATTGTCGTGTTGGGTTTGTTTCAAGAGCCTATAAAGAGCTGCATATKTTAATATGTCTTATTGAATTGTGTTTTCTGGTTGATGTGTGACTGGAATTGAAATGGTATGTTGGGTTGACTGGTTGTCAGGCACATTCCTGTTGTTTGGTCATAACACTCAAATTGAGTTGATTAGATTAGAATCTGCCTGGTGTTTTGCTGTCTTTTGTTTTCACTAGCAAAGTGTTAAGAAATGTTAATTCACGTTGGGTTCCCACTTGAGTTATTTGAAATTTGGTTTAAAGAGCCGTGAATTGGCTCATACTTTGAGAACTTGCTACTAAGCTCCTGTGTATGTCAGACGCGCATCGTTTGTTTTTGTCTTAGAGTATGTTCTGAACTGAAGACACGTGTAACCACGTTAAGTCGGCAGGTAGCCTAGTGGTTCGAGCGTTAGGCAGGTAACCGAAAGGTTGCTAGATCGAATCCCCGAGGTGACAAGTTAAAAATCGTGTCATTCTGCCCCTGAACAAGGCAGTTAACCCACTGTTCCTAGGCCTTCGTTGAAAAKAATAATTTGTTCTTAACTGACTTGTTAAATAAAAGTCTTAGCCTATTGGTGATAGTCATTTATTCTGAATAGTTTTTCATGTATCAGGTATTTCATGTACACTGTAATTGTTTGAGTGTCAATTATTTTGTGACTAATACATTCTATTAGTAAACCCATTCCTCCTTTCACAGAGTAATTATTTGATTGGCTATATGCCTATAATTTGATAGTTGTTAAATTAACTACACTGCACACATAGCACATGCTTGGTTACCAACTTAACATCCCTGAGCTGCTTGCCCCAATAAATTCGTGCTGAAACATTGGTCGCCAGGATTAGCTATTTGTACCCAGCCTCTTAATAATTGCATAACGGTGCAAGACAGACACATGTTCATTATAGACATACTGAGTCACTGATGCAATTATTCGCTATCTTGCTAGATCCTCCAGAGACGCATAGTGCCGGTTGCATTTATTCACATAACATTGGAGTCAGATTGATGAAATCATTTTATTATTATTCTACTTAATATTTGGATGAGTTGGGAAAAAAGCAGCATTTATTTTCAATGGAGATTGTAAAAGTGAAATATTTCAAAGATCATATTTAAGTTCAATGCGTAATGTTTACGTACCTATGAGGTATTGTCCGTTGGCTCCCTTGAACAGCCTCTCCAGCAGGCGGGCCCAGAACTCGTTGAGCGCCTCCTCTATGTTGATGTTGGAACCGCGGTAGTACCGTCTCAGCTCCGTGTACAGGTCAGAGAACACGCGGGTGTTCTGGGTGTACAGGAAACCTAGCACCGGGGGGTAGGACTCTTGCAGGAGAACCTCCGAACTGTTCAGCAGCTCCAGGAGGTAATCTGGAATGTGACAGGAAACAGGAAGTGTAAAACAGGAAGTCCAATCTGGTGGGATTACATTTACAGTTTAGCAACTAACAATTATCCAGAGCAACTAGGAATAGGTGCCTTGCTCAAGGGCACATTGATAGATTTTTGACCTAGTCATCTTGGGGATTCAAACCAGAAACATTTTGGTTACTGGCCCAATGCTCTAAACAATTAGGCCAGTGGTTCTCAACCTTGGTCATGGGGACACAAAGGGGGCACATTTTAGTTTTGCCCTAGCACTACACACCTGATTCAAATCATCAAAGCCTTTTGATGAGTTGATCATTTGAATCAGCAGTGTAGTGCTAGGGTAAAACTAAAATGTGCCCCCTTTGTGTCCCCAGGACCAGGATTGAGAACCAGTGAACTAGGCTACTAGCCGTCCTAGTAGGAGGATTTAGATAGGCAGTCTATGTTCTCTTCAGACTTCACTTTCAGGCAGTGGTATTGCTTTACTTTGTTGTGCATAGCTTTAGTGGTTCTTAGCTGAGCTGTTGATCGATGTTTTCCTCGTTCTTCTTCTGTTTTCTCTCTCACCCTCTTTACATGACACAGTCTCTTCACAGGGGGTTTGGAAGCAAAGTAAATGCAAAAATGAAAGGGTATAATTTCCCTTTTATGTGTTTTTTTTCAGAATCCCCCTTGCGACAAACAACAGTAGGACATAGGTCAGTCTCAAAGAGCGGTGTTGCCTATGATACAGCTCCCTGCCGTTTAGTGTAGTTTAGCTGTGAGGACTGGGGCTCTGCACCGACTTCTCAGAAACTTTACACCATTTCTCTCTCTGTGTCTCATGGCTTTGTACTGCGTATGAAAGATGCCACAGAGATGAACCCGGAGAGGAAGTGTTTAAATGTATTCTCAGGATAAGGATAGGATGTGCTGTGGAAGATACTCTTGCCAAACACATAAAACACAATGAGTGGGATACAGAGACAGCAGAGAAAACACAGTCAGAGGCATACAGCATAAACTGGCACCAACAGACACAGGCACATGCAGGCCTGCAGAGACACACACAAACAAAAGCAGAGAGCAACATCAACAGCAGACAAACCCAGTCCTGCTGGAATGGGACTCTCCAATCTGTCAGTACCATGGCTCTGACCAAAAGCACCCTACACAATAACAGGCTGCGACTGCACTGTTCAAGAATACATTTTCATTGCATCGTCTTTAATGCGTGTCCATTTGTCTGACTGTGTCGTTTTCTTTGAAGGCGTTCTTATCTCCTCCGGCCCGCCATACACCCCAGATGGGGAGCAGCTGAGGAGAGGAATCACTGAGCCTCTATGAAACCCCCAAGTATGGGTTAGAGAACTCCCTTTGCTCAACAGTATTGTCTCTCTCTGTGTGTCTCTCTCGCTGTCTTACTCTCTCCCTCTCTCTATTATATATGCAGTTGAAGTCGGAAGTTTACATACACCTTAGCCAAATACATTTAAACTACATTTTTCACAATTCTTGACATTTACTCCGAGTAAAAATCCCCTGTCAGTTAGGATCACCACTTTATTTTAAGAATGTGAAATGTCAGAATAATAGTAGAGAGAATGATTTATTTCAGCTTTTATTTCTTTCATCACATTCTCAGTGGGTCAGAAGTGTACATGCACTCAATTAGTATTTGGTAGCATTGCCTTTAAATTGTTTAACTTGGGTCAAACGTTTCGGGTAGCCTTCCATAAGCTTCCCACAATAAGTTGGTGAATTTTGGCTCATTCCTCCTGACAGAGCTGGTGTAACTGAGTCAGGTTTGTAAGCCTCCTTGTTCGCACACATTTTTTCAGTTCTGCCCACAAATGTTCTATAGGATTGAGGTCAGGGCTTTGTGATGGCCACTCCAATACCTTGACTTTGTTGTCCTTAAGCCATTTTGCCACAACTTTGGAAGTGTGCTTGGGGTCATTGTCCATTTGGAAGACCCATTTGTGACCAAGCTTTAACTTCCTGACTGATGTCTTGAGATGTTGCTTCAATATATCCACATAATTTTCCTCTCATGATGCCTATGAAGTGCACCAGTCCTCTGCAGCAAAGCACCACAAACATGATGCTGCCACCCTGTGCTTCACGGTTTGGAGGTGTTCTTTGGCTTGCAAGCCTCACCCTTTTTCCTCCAACAATAACAATGGTCATTATGGCCAAACAGTTCTATTTTTGTTTCATCAGACCATAGGACATTTCTCCAAAAATTACAATTTTTGTCCACATGTGCAGTTGCAAACCGTAGTCTGTTTTTTTGGGGCGGTTTTGGAGATGTGGCTTCTTGCTTTCTGAGCGCCTTTCAGGTTATGTCGATATAGGACTCACTTTATGTGGATATAGATACTTTTGTACCTGTTTCCTCCAGCATCTTCACATGGTCCTTTGCGTGTTGTTCTGGGATTGATTTGCACTTTTCGCAGCAAGGTAGTTCATCCTTTGGAGACAGAACACGTCTCCTTCCTGAGCAGTATGACGGCTGTGTGGTCCCATGGTGTTTATACTTGCATACTATTTTTTGTACAGATGAATGTGGTACCTTAGGCGTTTGGAATTGCTCCCAAGGATGAACAGACTTGTGGAGTCTACTATTTTCTTTCTGAGGTGTTGGCTCATTTCTTTTGATTTTCCCATGATGTAAGCAAAAGAGGCATTGAGATTTGAAGGTAGGCCTCGAAATACATCCGCAGGTACATCTCAATTGATTCAAATGATGTTATAGTAGCCTATCAGAAGCTTCTAAAGCCATGACATAATTTTCTGGAATTTTCAAGCTGTTTAAAGGCACAGTCAACTTAGTGATGTAAACTTCTGACCCTCTGGAATTGTGATACAGTGAATTATAAGTGAAATAATCTGTCTGTAAACAATTGTTGGAAAATTACTTGTGTTATCGCACAAAGCATATGTCCCACCGACTTGCCAAAACTATAGTTTGTTAACAAGAAATTTGTGGAGTGGTTGAAAAACGAGTTTTAATGACTCCAACATAAGTGTATGTAAACTTCCGACTTCAACTGTATATATGTATTGTTGTCTTGTGCCTAACAGTGTTTTGCTTGTTTGTGTTGCTACCATTTTGTTTTGCTGTCATGTTTGTGTTGCTACCTATGTTGTGTTGTTGTCTTTTGTTGTGATGTGCGTTTTGTTCAACATTTTAATTTGAATCCCAGGCCTCATCCTCACGAGGCTCTTCTGCCTCTTTTAAAAATGTATTTAACCTTTATTTAACCAGGTATGCAAGTTGGAACAAGTTCTCAATTACAACTGCGACCTGGCCAAGATAAAGCAAAGCAGTTCAACATTACAACAACACAGAGTTACACATGGAGTAAACAAACATACAGTCAATAATACAGTAGAAAAACAAGTCTATATACAATGTGTGCAAATGAGGTGAGATAAGGGAGTTAAGGCAATAATAGGCCATGGTGGCGAAGTAAATAAAATATAGAAATTAAACACTGGAATGGTAGATGTGCAGTAGATGAATGTGCAAAGTAGAAATACTGGGGTGCAAAGGGCAGATAAATAAATAAATACAGTAGGGGATGAGGTAGTTGGATGGGCTATTTACAGATGGGCTATGTACAGGTGCAGTGATCTGTGAGCTGCTCTGACAGCTTATGCTTAGCTAGTGAGGGAGATATAAGTCTCCAGTTTCAGTGATTGTTGTAGTTATTTCCAGTCATTGGCAGCAGAGAACTGGAAGGAGAGGCGGCCAAAGGAGGAATTGGCTTTGGGGGTGACCAGTGAGATATACCTGCTGGAGCGCGTGCTACGGGTGGGTGCTGCTATGGTGATCAGCGAACTGAGATAAGGTGGGGTTTACCTAGCAGGGTCTTGTAGATGACCTGGAGCCAGTGGGTATGGCGACGAGTATGAAGCGAGGGCCAGCCAACGAGAGCGTACAGGTCGCAGGGGTGGGTAGTATATGGGGCTTTGGTGACAAAACGGATGGCACTGTGATAGACTGCATCCAATTTGTTGAGTAGAGTGTTGCAGGCTATTTTGTAAATGACATCGCGAAGTCGAAGGATCGGTAGGATGGTCAGTTTTACGAGGGTATGTTTGGCAGCATGAGTGAAGGATGCTTTGTTGCGAAATAGGAAGCCAATTCTAGATTACATTTTTACACAGTTTACAGTCTAACCAGGCACCTAGGTATTTGTAGTTGTCCACATATTCTAAGTCAGAACCGTCCAGAGTAGTGATGGACGGGCGGGCAGGTACGGGCAGCGATCGGTTGAAGAGCATGCATTTAGTTTTACTTGTATTTAAGAGCCGTCACAGACAGGCAATTGCGGCAGACAACCACACCGGGTTCCACTCCTATCAGCTAAAAACAAGACGAAGCAGCTCCAGTGGGCACAGGAAGACCAACACCGGACAATTGAGGAGTGGAAAAACATTGCCTCACCTATAGTAATGTTTTGTTCTCTCTCTCACTCACTCCCTCACTCACTCACTCACTCACTCACTCACCCACTCACCCACTCACTCACTCACTCACTCACTCACTCACTCACTCACTCACTCACTCACTCACTCACTCACTCACTCACTCACCCCCCGTTAGATTGTGGTCCCTATGGGGTCATACACAAACACACACACACACACACAGCATACATTCACCACACACATCCAGTACACACGCAGACACACTGCCTGAAGATGATACGACAGTGTTGAATAAATTATAGAATATAATGGTAATCATTGCTCAGCGTTATCTAAGCATGGCCTTGTCTGATGATGTGTCACTATTCTCCTATAGTTCTACTCATTATTACTAGACATTAAAGGGGGGGAGCGTTATATTTTGGGGAATATGTGCTTTCTACTGTTTCGCTGGGGAATGATTGGGAAACATTACAAAAACAAAGTATCCTCATTAAAGCCAACACTGCCAGTAAACACAACAGAGAGAAATAATGACTAGAGGCGAACAGAGTGTTTACTGGAAGTCTTTACTGATAATGGGCTTTGTTATGGTGACATTTCAGGGCTAGCTGGGGGACTAAAGTTGAGCTTTTTAAGGCAATGCAAACGTTGCTGTATAAWGCAACTGATGTGTAGCGGATTCTAAGCTAGCAGTAAGCATCGCTAAAGGCTTTTGTTTTGAATTCAACCAAATGCCTACACAGTGGGACAGGTGGGCGACTGAGGGTGAGACACAGACACCGTGAGAAGACCTACAATACCAACATCCCCAGCAGCTACCTGAACGCTCAGGGTAAAAAAACACAAAAAGCCTGATATTCCAGGCCTTTCTGAGCAGAGCAAAGTGCTTGGCCGCTGTGTTTCTGACTGGATGACAGATCGCTCCCCTGCCACCTGACCCAATGCCAGTCAGACGGACTTCTCCAGAACTCTGTGTCTGTTAGGATTAGCCGGGAGTGCCGCTCTGCTGTCACACACACACAGGCAGGGACGCATGCACGCACGCACGCACACACACATACACTAAAATCTCAGAGAGACTGACACTGTCTGTGTGTTTATCCTTGGGCAGGGGTCTCCTTTTCTAGCATGAGAGCTACTTTTTAAAATGAAAAAAAAAGATATATAGCTTTCAAATAGGCACATTCATCTCGTCTCCTCTCCCCTGTAACTCTTCCCCAGGTCCTTAGTGTACAAGAGAAAGTAGTGCATTATGTTGTCAACTCCTCTCCGGGTCCTTAGTGTACAAGAGAATTTTCTGCAAATATACCTCGTAAAATAATGGTTCATAAACAACTCTAAGGAGGCCCCTATAAAATCTGTGATTTTCCCCTGCAAATTCTGTTTTATATTTTCACAAATTCTGTTCTCAGTTTTACTTTTCTTAAAATTCCAATTGTTCATAGAGAAACAACAGAAATGTGATGTTCTGAGTCCATGTCCACGCTTAAATCACATCAGAAGACTTTTGATTCTTGATTGTAATTCCCCTTTAATTGCACATCTAGCAAGTGAGAAATGTGCATCTACTGTGCCGGTCTAGTGATGGTTCTGTACTGCTGCTGCTCATTTCATGGCAAAGTTAGCAAATAACAAATAATAGATACAAATGATATACTTACTCATGATATACTTCTGCCAGGTAAGCCTACTTTGCAGGTAACATTTAAGGTTTTGGGGATAGTAGTTCTGTCAACCCACAAGACGGTTATCACATCAACTGGCTTTACACAGAGTGATAGACAAAGGCGCGCACCACACAGACATACAGGGGAAATATGGTTGGAAATTAATTGGCAGATATTGTGTTAGGTTTGGCTTTTTAAGCCAATAGTGGCTGAACAGGGGTGGGATAACGT
Organism: Salvelinus sp. IW2-2015; assembly: GCF_002910315.2. Classification (NCBI taxonomy): domain Eukaryota; kingdom Metazoa; phylum Chordata; class Actinopteri; order Salmoniformes; family Salmonidae; genus Salvelinus; species Salvelinus sp. IW2-2015. The sequence continues at coordinate 15,018,437 of NC_036871.1, read as the reverse complement.
CAATGTTGCGTTGATTAGATAGTAGCTGCGAGCCTGGCTGTGTCTGATACTCGTGAGATTTGTTTATGACAGTTTGTGGTGGAACATGTGAAAATTCCATGCACTTTCAGAATTGTTTGGTGAGCTCCTCATAGGTGGGCTGCGAGACCTGTTGGAGACCCCTGTCCTAGAGTAAACAGTACTTACAGACTGACAGCCTGTGACACGAGCAGACTGTTGCTGGGGCWATACTGTTGTCTTAGCTGGCTTGGAAGACACACTGGCTAAAATAGAAAAAGACAGAACAGCCATGCTTTGGCTCAAAGACATGTATATTTTTTATACAACAGAGTAAATAGCAGTCAGATAATACATGGTATCCCTTCAGATAAGATTTACACATGGGCATGTCAGAAATCCTAGACATTTCTTTCCAGAACAGGGCGAGTGTTTAGTAATCTCCTACWGTTCCATAGGGCAGCCAGTCCCCAGCCAGTGCCCTTCAGCCTTGGTGACTAATGACCATCATTAACATGACACAGTGTGTGCGTGTGTGTGTGTGTGCCCGGGCACGAACATGTGTGTGTATGACCTTGCTCTTCCATTTTGTTTCTAAGGGACCCCAGAGGGACCACAATCTAGCCCTCCAACTCCCCTTCATCCCCCTCTCAACCTTTCCCCCTCCACCTCTCCCTCATCAGCACCATGGGGGGGGGGGGGGGGGGGGGGGGGGGGGGGGTTAATCATCCCCAGTGACAGAGCACCAGGTTGTGGTGACCAGAGGGATAGGAGAGCAGTGGCTGTAGGTGCTGTAAAGCTATACGCTGCTCTATACTGGGCATATGCTAACACAATAACCCAGGTATAATGTACTATTAGGAATATTCTTTCACATGCATATAATAACGGGATAATCATCCCCAGTGACAGAGCACCAGGTTGTGGTGACCAGAGGGATAGGAGAGCAGTGGCTGTAGGTGCTGTAAAGCTATACGCTGCTCTATACTGGGCATATGCTAACACAATAACCCAGGTATAATGTACTATTAGGAATATTCTTTCACATGCATATAATAACCCGCACGTCTACCTGCTCACACACTTCTACATTTTGGTACGTCTAGGCCAATTCAGACGACTTGTTCTGCCTCTCATTCAGGTTTTGTACGCACTTTGTGATTTAGCGCCATCTGCTGCCCATATCATGTATGGCACCTACTTAATCGTATTTCTTCTATGGTACTTTGTTCTGTGGCGCTGTAAAACAGGAAGCAGGAAGTGTTTCATTTGATTAAGCACATTTGTCAGGCCAGCAATGGACTCATGATTATCTGCCATTCTTTTATGCCTGCGTAAGCATGGCTTGTGAATATTAAAATGTTTAATTAGCTATTCATCTAATTATATTAGGAAGTATTTTGCATTTCTAATGCTTAGAACATTGTGATTATGTACCTTTACATTGCTAGATATGTTAGCTGTTTGCCGTCCAGTGTACATATGCTAGCTACCATTGTTATAGCCCATTATTTCACATCAGCAGAGTGTTGTATTTAGCATGTTAGGTGCTTGGAACAGTGCACTTGAACTTATATGCTGTATTTCTGTATAAAATACAGCTGTCAGCTAAGCTTTTCAATCTAACAGTACTTGGCGCAAGCAATTCCTGTTATGTATAGAGAGCTGTATCTATCTTTTCGGTTTCACTCCGTATTCATTGACTTCCTGTATGACTTCAATAAACCACTGGAGGTAGGAGGCTATTTTCTGACCCATGTCGTTTAGCTGKCTGTCTAATTTTGGTTAGAAACACCTCAAGGAGGACAGTACACTGCAGATTGAAGACCTTTTTGATGAAGAATGTGTTCTTCTATGATCCTGTTCTGTATTCCTGTTTTGCATTTTGTAGTTGATGTGTATCTTTGTAATTACAGGGCTCATTTACAAAAGAGACCTTGGTCTCAACATGACTCCCTGTCAAAGTAAAGGTTAAATATATACACACACACACCTTGCATCCCACTGCGGGCTTGCCTCTGAAGCTAAGCACGGTTGGTCCTGGTCGGTCCTTGGATGGAAGATCAGATGCTGCTGGAAGTGGTGTTGGAGGGCCAGTAGGAGGCACCCTTTCCTCTGGTCTAAAATAAAATATCCCAATGCTCCAGGGCAGTGATTGGGGACATTGCCCTGTGTAGGGTGTCGTCTTTCGGATGGGACGCTGAACGGGTGTCCTGACTCTCTGTGTTCACTAAAGATCCCATGGCACTTATCGTAAGAGTAGGGGTGTTAACCCTGGTGTCCTGGCTAAATTCCCAATCTGGCACCTAATCATCCCCAGCTTCCAACTGGCTCACTCATTCCCCCTCCTCTCCCCAGTAACTATTCCCCAGGTCATTGCTGTAAATGAGAATGTGTTCTCAGTCAAYTTACCTGTTGAAAGGAAAGAGGGGTTGAAACCAGGATTAATCCGTGAATGGCCCATTTCTACAGTGTTCCAATGGCCATCGAAGGGGAGCATTTTCCAACTGAAGGTGCTTACAATGCCGAACTGCAGTCAGTTCAAGACCTGTGGTGAGGACGATGAGCACGCAGATGAGCTTCCATGAGACAGTTTATGACAGTTTGTGCAGAAATTCTTTGGTTCTGCAAACCCACAGTTTCATCAGCTGTCAGGGTGGCTCGTCTCAGACCATCCCGCAGGTGAAGAAGCCGGATGTGGAGGTTCTGGTGTGGTTACATATGGTCTACRGTTTTGAGGCCGGTTTGATGTACTGCCAACATTTCTAAAACAACATTGGAGGTGGCTTATGGTAGAGAAATGAACATTCAGCTCTGGTGGACATTCCTGCAGTCAGCATGCCAATTCCACATTCCCTCAAAACTTGAGACATCAGTGGCATTGTGTTATGTGACAAAACTGCACATTTTAGAGTGGCCTTTTATTGTCCCCAGCACAAGGTGCACCTGTGTAACAATCATGCTGTTTAATCAGCTTTTTGGTATGCCACACCTGACAGGTGGATGGATTATCTTGGCAAAGGAGGAATGCTCAATAACATGAAAATAACCAAATTTGTCTGCAACATTTGAGAGAAATAAGCTTTTATGCGTTTGGAAAATGTCTGGGATATTTTTATTTCAGCTCATGAAACATGGGACCAACACTTTACATGTTGCGTTTCTATGTTCAGTGTGCAGTACCGTTCAAAAGTTTGGTGTCACTTAGAAATGTCCTTGTTTTTGAAAGAAAAGCACACTTTTTTGCCCATTACAATAACATCAAATTGATCAGAAATACAGTGTAGACATTGTTAATGTTGTAAATGACTATTGGAGCTGGAAATTGATGATTTTGAATGGTATATCTACATAGGCGTACAGAGGCTCATTATCAGCAACCATCACTCCTGTGTTCCAGTGGCACGTTGTGTTAGCTAATCCAAGTTTATCATTTTAAAAGGTTAATTTATCATTAGAAAATCCTTTTGCAATTATGTTAGCACAGCTGAAAACTGTTGTCCTGAGTAAAGAAGCAATAAAACTGGCCTTCTTTAGACTAGTTGAGTAACTGGAGCATCAGCATTTGTGGGTTCGATTACAGGCTCAAAATGTCCAGTAACAAAGAACTTTCTTCTGAAACTCATCAGTCTATTCTTGTTCCGAGAAATTAAGGCTGAAACTGAAGATCTCGTACAATGCTGTGTACTACTCCCTTCACAGAACAGCGCAAACTGGCTCTAACCAGAATAGAAAGATGAGTGGGAGGCCCCGGTGCACAACTGAGCAAGAGGACAAGCACATTAGAGTGTCTAGTTTGAGAAACAGACGCCTCACAACTGGCAGCTTCATTAAATAGTACCCGCAAAACACCAGTCTCAATGTCAAGAGTGAAGAGGCGACTTCGGGATGCTGGTGTATAAGGAGCATCAGCATTTGTGGGTTCGATTACAGGCTCAAAATGGCCAGAAAATAAGACTTTCTTCTGAAACAATGTCTACACTGTATTTCTGGACAATTTTGATGTTATTTTAACGGACATTTTTTTTTGCTTTTCTTTCAAAAACAAGGACATTTCTAAGTGACCCCAAACCTTGGAATGGTAGTGTAACTCTAACTCCCTTTCTCTGTTTGAAATATTCACCCTTCATACCTGACTACTGGAAACCATATACTCAATACCAGCCACTTTGCATAGTCCACAAAAACATGCACCCACGGACGGACGGACGGACGGACGGACGGACGGACACAGGCCACACACACACACAACAACCACAACACACAACACACACACACACACACACACACACAACACACAACCACACAGCACACACACACACACACACACACACACACACACACACACACAGTGTTCTCAGTAGTTTACGCTTCTATCTTTCTCCATAATCCTGTTGATTCTCTCGTTCTCTCCTCCATTCCCTTCTCTCTCCTCTCCTCTTCTCTCTCCCCTCACAAGATAAGCCTTGGTATTGATGTGGGATTCAGTGCCTTTGTGTTTAAGAGTTGATGTTGATCCTCCTCCCACTACCAATTACTCCTACTGGAAGCTTACTGGGCCTACCCTGTACCACCTCTGCTCATTGCAGGCTGATCCTGAATCAGTTTCTCCCTCAGAGGGCTTACTGTGGCCTGGCTACAAACAACTGATCTTGAATCAGTTTCTGACACAGGGGGCTCAGTGTACTGCACCACTGCTATTCATCCTAATGATCCTGGATTACTGTCCCCCACAGGAGCCTTATACACAGTGATCCTGATGTGATAACCTGATGATCCCAATCTGATCACTCACCACTCTGACATCATGATACCGTGTGACATTACCACCACCAGAGCTATATCCAGAGGGGTGTGTGCGTGTCTGCGTTTGTGTGTGTAACCTCGAGTGAAAATAGGACAGCACAAGGCATGCTATCCTCCTGGGTCATTCTCAGGTCATTCTCTGGATAAGAAACAGACTAGCTGTATCTGTTGTTAGGCCCTTCTCCCGACTCTGTCCTATACAGAACACCACTAATGAGGGTAATCTGACACCTCTCCATCTCACCACACACACACGTACAGATGTAGGATCATCATTGGATCACCCTGTTGCAGGGGAACTTTCCTGCAACGCAGGACATTTAAAATGTATAGTGTATTTGAGGTTTAAAAAGGCTTCTGAACGTTGTGATTTCCAGTTAAACATTTCAGACTAGGTTTTGCCTTACAACATTTTTTTCAAACCCTACAAAAATGTCCATGAATTATAATCCATATAATAATTCAAATTTCTTGTTGCTGCAGGATTGCTTTCCAGCTGTAGCAAACTGTCATACACATTTGCACACACACTGTAATAGCTCTGTATGGTTCTGGACACGAATAGCTTGTGTATTAATTTGTGGTGAGGCAGGAAATGGAGAGACAGAGGGAGAGAGAGATAAATGGAGAGAGGGRGGAGGAGTGAACTGTCGAGGCCTCGGCGCCAATGTATCCCGTCCTCCTAATTGCATTTGTCTAGTTTGACAAGTGAATGATCAGATTAACAGTACGCTCCTTGGCTGAGGGAAGGCGGGAGCGAGATGGACTGAGTGAGTCAGCGAGGAGATCGAGGGAAGAGAGGAGGGAGAGTTGGATGGGATGCATGTGGTTGCTTTAGGCCTGGCTAGCTTGGCCTTTCATTGATGCCCCAGTCCCCTCAACAGCAGATTGTTCTAGACCCTTCCTTCCTCTATCTCTCTCTCTCTCTCTCTCTCTCCTCTCTCTCTTCATCTCCTCTCTCTTCCTCTCTCGCTCTCTCTCTCTCTCTCTCTCTCTTCTCTCTCTCTCTCGGCTCTCTCTCTCTCTCTCTCTCTCTCTCTCTCTCTCTCCTCTCTCTCTCTCTCTCTCTCTCTCTCTTTCTCTCTCTCTCTCTCTCTTCTCTTCTCTCTCTCTCTCTCTCTCTCCTCTCTCTCTCTCTCCTCTTCTCTCTCTCTCTCTCTTCTCTCTCGTCCTCTCTCGTCTCATCGTCTCTCTCTCTCTCGTCTCTTCTCATTCTCCTCTCTCTCTCTCTCTCTCTCTTTCCTTGTTACTCAGGGCACTCCCTATCACATACACAACAAACACAACAAACAAATTTACTCTGGGCCTTGGTTGGGCCCAAAAGTAACCTATTCTGTTACAAAACACTCCATCACAACAGCCTACCATAATGACCCTTGATGCTTCAACGCCCTCATAGTTCTGTCAAATCATACATATCAATGAGTCTCAACTACCTCCAGCTGTATATTCCCCATTACCCAAACAATGGACCACATTCCCAAGGCCATAGTCAGACAGTGGAAGAGGATGTTGTGGTGAGAGACGGAGAGAGATAAATAGAGAGAGAGCGAGACAACAGAGGGATGTTAGCCTGCAGACATCAGTTGATGAATGGTGTCTCTCAGCGTGTGTGTGTCTGTCTGTTTAATATAGTGGTCTTTAATGGCGTTTAAATGCTTCTTAAGGGGCCGTTGCCCTCCTCGGATAATGGCGCTAACCGCACCGCTGATAAGTGTTGTGATGGATGGAGAGCTGTTCTGACACACCACACTCCGATGCCTCAGTCTCTCTCTCTCTCTCAAACTATGTTTCTCACTCTGTCTCTATTTCTGTGTTTCTCTGTCTCTCTTTCTCATGCACTATTTACCATCTATCCACTCCCTCCTCTTTTTTCATCTGTTTTCCCCTCCTCCACTCCTTCTTTCTTTCACTGTCCCTCTCCAAAATGTCATATTTTTCCATCTCTCTCCCCCTTCATTGCTCGCTGTCCATCCCTTTCCCCCTCGCTCTTCTCCTTCTAACTCTCTCCTTCTCCTCTACCTCTTTCCCCTCTCTCCCTCTCCTGTCTCTCCGTTCTTCCCCCTTCTCCTTCTAACCTTCTCCCGTCCCTCTCTCCATCTTTCTCTCTCCTCCTTTCCTCTCTTTGTCTCCCGCCTGCATCCCTCCTCTCTCTCCCGCCATCCTCTTTTCACAGTAAGTAATGTGTTTGGTGTATTAAGAAAGCTGTAACACTGGCTGCTGCCCGACGTGATTTGCATGCTGAGACCACGAGCCAATCAGGCGGCATAATGGAGCATATGTCCTTGGCACTTATGACATCAGCAGAGGTGACCCTGAAAGCAGGACATTTGTCTGAGAATTAATCAAATATGTTGTCTATAAATGGGAAGAATTGGCGACAAAATAAACGCCATGCTGGGTCTAATTTAGGGGGGAAAATATCACGTTATGTGGACAATCCTAATGTTTACTGATGGTCCCAAGACACTTAAATTCATGTATTAAACCTCAATGAACTGCTCATAAATCATAACAGATTACRATATGATAGGATTCTTTCTGCTTTCAGGTGATATAATCCTAGAACTGTATAACAATTTCGTCATTAGATGAAAAGCCTACTGTTTTGTTCAGACAACCATGAAAACAACTTCTTAGGGACATTCAATCCCAGCCAACCCAATTTGAAACGGAGTTTCTTAAAGGGGCAATCTGCGGTTTAAATAATATCACAGTGGTTACCCCATCACTGTTTCGGTAAAAGAAAACTGAGGGACGGGGCTGGAAATGTAACCCCTCTCAAATTCACAGACAGAACTACGGATGCAATTGCTGACCATCCATGATATCAGCATTATACTTTGAACCATCTTTTGAGGCTGTACTGTGTTTGTTTACAACTAGGCCTACATTGTTTACAAACAAAGGAATAAAACAAGCTGATATTGGGGGCTCTGATAGGGGTAAGACAGCTGAACTAAGCCTGTAAGGCATTTCTAAATTATAACCTTCCTGAATCAATATCTACATATCATGAATGTAAAAGTCACACGGGGTCATCTTTCCAGTTCAAAAAGGTTCCTCGAAGAACTCTGAAAAGGGTCTTCAGGGAAACCCCTGTGTAAAGGTTCAAAACGGAACCTTTATGTAATGCGAGGGGTTTCATTTTGAACCTTCTTTAATAAGGGCCGTGTTCCAGAGCTTAGACGTTGCTGACGCCTGACAGATCTTAGAACGCCTGTATGGTTATTTTAAGTATCAGCTAGCCACATCATATGCTATAGCAATTTGTTAGTCGATCACACAGTCGATGGCGTGGCACGCGACCATTAGTTGTCGCGTCATCTCGCCTTAGATGTGGAACGCGCTCAAAGCATTGAACATCTCCAAGGTTCATGGAGTCACCCTTTATTCTAAGTGTAGAACTGAGTGTGCCCGTCAGCCAGAGCTCTGTGATCAAATCTACTTAAATGAGGAGTAATCTGCATCGCAGGCAAAAAAAATAGGCTGACATACACAAGGCAATAACCCACTGGCTAGTGATACTGGAGTGTTGTGTCTGTCGAGTGTGTGTGTGTGTGTATGAAGGGCTGCTGTTCAAAGTGCCAGGGTCGCATTCTCTCTCTCTCACTCACTCACTCACTCTCACACAGATGCCTGGCATGACACCATTAGCCCTTCCACCACCTGCTAGGATAACGGCACCTTCTGTCTGGCACAGCTGCCCGCCATCCAACACCTCTCCCATAGGTGTCTTTCCTTGACGTCCTCTTTGACCTCTACTCCTCCACCTCTCTCTCTCGTTGACTTTCAGCCCCCAACTTTCATTTGGTCTCTTCAGGTGTTTGTCACTCGGCCTCACCTGTCACTTTCTGACTCCCTCTCATCCTCACACACACACACACTCGCCCTCTATCGTGATTTATTYMTCTCTTTCTCTCATTTTCTCTTTCGTCACATAGCTCCAACCCACTTTCTTCTGCGGGCAGTGGAAGCAGACCCCTACTGTCCTTTTCTTTCCATTGTTAGCAGCTGGCAGCTGGTAGCTCCCACTGCTCTGTCTCCACACACACATGCCCGCACACACGCTCTTCTGACTCCACGGCTCCAGGCAGAAAATGTGCTTTTCCARTAGAAAATATGAGGAGTCATTGAGAAGGGAAACTATGATAAACCCCTCATTTATGAAGAATTAGAGGTTTTGGCTAAGCTGATGCTTCGGTGCAAATCTATTCAACAGATATATGTGCCCAGGCCTGTTGTCACAGGGAATTTTCCTGCGTGGCAGGAGATGCAAATCGTCCACATAATAATTCACATTTACTGTTGCTGAAAAATTATTTTCCTGCTGCTGCAAAATTATTTTCCTGCTGTGAGAAGCAGGGTCAAATTTAAGATCGCACATCTATATTTCCTCTTGGTGAGAGTCACACTTGCAGTGTGGAATAGCGTCTTCTGAAACAGATGTGCTCTGCTCTTAACTCGATGGGTTAGAGTTAGACCTCCACAGTCCTTTGGGTCTACAGTACAGCCTGCCTGCYTATCCCGGCTGGGACGGTAACACCCTACACTTAGCCACATGGCACAGGCCCACACCCAGCTAATCACACACTGATGAGGAGAGACTCCAGACGGGACTAGAACATAAGTCATACACTTCCCCACTGGGCACAGACGTCATGTCAATGTTAGTTTTAGTTGATTCAATGTCATCACATTGAATTGTTTGGTTGAAATTATGTGGAAACAACCGACTAGGCCACTTGTAATCTTATGCACTTGTACATTCCTCCATCAACACTTCTGTCATTTAACTACTTAACCATCACCTCAGCTAAAATACTCAACTATTACCAGATTATGAATTGCTCTGATAGAGTAAAAGTCTGAAGTCCTCAAACCTCATACGTTTCATGATACACACAATTCATGCCCTCTGCACATTCAAAAAGACAAATAAGTTATTGTTATCATGGGAGGGCACAGCTAAGACCAATAGACAGTCCAGTAATGGTAGGGTACAGCTGGACAAGCCTGGACAAGTCAAAGGGGGCCCTTGCCTACCAATAGAGGTCCACAATGGAAACAAGTCTTTTGATTTCTTTTGTGTATATTCACTAGATATAGACCACACCTTTAACATAATAGTTTTAAGGATTGTTTTGTAAGGGAATGTGGTGGTAGTTGAGGTAGCTTGGTGAAGGGGGGATCGTAATGATCGAGGTGTTGTTATCCGTAGGACGATGAAGAGCGCCAGTTTCTTTTGGTGGAGGTGCGTGGTTGTCCGTAGGACGATGAAGAGCAGGCACTTTTGGTGGAGGGGTGTGGTTCTCTGGCAGGTTGCAAGCAAGGGCAACAGATGATGTAAGATTTGGTATGAAGCCATCACAAAGAAGGCTTTGGAGGCTGAGACAGGGGCCGGCTGAAGGCTGAGGGATGGTGGTGAGCTGTGTGGGGGAATGGAGGGACACGCCGTCGCTCATCGGATGTGAACCGGGTGAACAGGATGGACAGGCTTCAGTGAAGTGTGAGGAGGACGTTGGGAGGTTGAAGGCTCGAGGAGTGTGATCGCAAACGGACAGGATATGGTTGGTACGTGGAGCAGAGGAAGTTGCTTTGCGGTGTGGCCTGCTGGAGTAGGGAATAGGTTGTTAACTTAGAGGTCGTATCCAAGGCTAATCCGAGCCTGTGGGCTTGCGTTGGAGGCTAATTCGGAGGCTGTGGGCACGAAGGATGACGGGCTGGATTGTTGGCCAACGGGGCTGGTTCGAAGGCTGAGGAGGCTGGTGTTGAACATCGACGAGGCTGGGTTGAAGACTGCTAAAGGCTAGGTCTACGGCTGATGAGGCTGGGTCGATGGCTGGGACGAAGACTGGTGAAGGCTGGGTCGACCGCTGATGAGACAGGGTCAAAGGTTGGGACAAAGACTGGTGGGGCCGGGTTGGAGGCTGATGTCGAACGCCGACGAGGCTGTGTGGAAGACTGGGCTGGGTTGAAGACTGGTGAAGGCTGGGTCAAAGACGTAGGTGAGCTGGGAGATGGTTGGGATAGTGAAGCTGTTGTTGTGTTGTTCACTTCCATGTTGAAGAAGTCGGCTGTGGATGGAATGGCGGCGGTGGTGGGTTCAGGTCTCCGGCCCAACCGGCGTGGAGGGTGCCTGTGAAGAAGGGATGAGGGGGGAGGTTGGATATAGCGAGTTTAGGGACAGAGAGAGCTGGGATAGGCAGGGGATGGAGGGAGGAAGGCTGGAGCGGTGGTGGTGTCAGGAACCGTACCCGAGAGAGATTGGAAGGAAGAGAGGTATATTTAATGATTGGGKTGGGGTGTTGCACATTGCGCTGGGGGGTGTTTGCACTGGGGTTCGGGGGTGTTGCGTGTTGTGCTGGGGGTGGGGAAGGATGGAGTTGTGGCCTCCGGGCATGAGAACGAGATGACTGCACCCTCTGACCCAGCAGGGGAAGACRGACACCGATGTGTTGTCTGCAATCTGGGGCCCTCTCCAGCAGGGGGAGCAGTTCCAGAATCGTCAGGAAGGGATCCTGCATCCCGGACCGGTAGAGGGAGCTGTGGAGTTATTGGTGGAAACAGCTAGGCTAGCAAGTGAAGCAGACGCTGCGGCGCTGCCATCTGGAGACTGGTAGGTAACTTCACGGCGAATGGGATTGTGGGGCATGATATCATCGTCGGCAGTCCGTTGTTCGACGCTGCATGTGCTTGTGGGGCCCTCTCCGCCGAGGGACCTGGTATAGAACGAAAACAGCACCGCTTTGGGATCTCCCCTGTAAAAATTGATTGCCTGCTCGCGGAGGAACCCCTTGAAGCCGACCACCATCCAGTCTGTGATGGCTAGTGGCTTGCACTTGTTGCCGCTGTAGATCGCAGATCGCCCTCGAAAGTAGCGAGAGGAGTTAGCCAAGGTAGCTGGTGTGGTGGGCCTTATTGTGCTTGTCAGGCGACACCGGGGATGTGCGGCGTTGGCAAGACAGTCAAGTGGAGGAGGCTGGGAGTCGCTCTGAGACGACAGGGATTCACGGGGCCGGCGGATGGGTCTGGAAGGTCTGGCTGGGTATCTGGGCCTGAGGTCCCAGGTGCTCAGAAGTRGTGCTCAGAAGAAGTCGGCGGAGCATGGCTCCCAGTGTCTGTCTGGAGTGACGGGAGCGCGGGTCTTGAAGTCGGTTTTGTTTAGTGGGGGAGCCAGTGGATGGTTGGACCGGCTGGCTCGGTCTGGCTGAGCGCTGTAACTGGGTATCCTAGAGCAGGTCTTCATCGGAAAAAGAGAGCTGTTCCATGGCGGAGGTGGTGAGTAACAAACAAACTAATCATTATTGAATAACTAAGCAGAAACTGTGAAAACAAGGACCTAGCGGTTAAAGTGGCTAGTTGGTAAATGGCAATCACAAAAGCTGTCGGGCAGGCAAGAGTAGCGAACTACGAAAGCTTGCRACATTTGGTATAACGCAGGAAGCAAACACACAGGTTAGTGGTAGAAAATGTATAAATGCAGGCAATGATTAGAGGGGAGGGATTGAGAATGTTTTGGGTGTGGTCTTTCCTCCCAAACTTTGGCTACATAAATATAGATGCAGTAGTCCTATGTTATTTTGGTATCTGTATCTGTTGCCTGGTGTAACATTTTAATCTATTCAAAATCGTCGAATCAAATGTCTATCCAGACAGTCTGATATGTTCACAGAGGTAACTAGGAGGCAGGGAAGTGATGAGCTGTGATACTGTATCTAATGTGGCTTATCACACTCCAATTAACACGCTCCACTTCTAATCTTATAATAAAAGATACTCAACAACAGATGGTTTACATCTGACCGTCTCTCTTTTTCTCTCTCTCTGCTCTCATCCCTCCATCCCTCTGTGATCCCCCCATCCTGCTGTCTTCTACTTCTGATGCTCAGGGAAGTGAGATAGATGAGGGGGTAGGAAGGAGGGTGGAGGGGATGGGTCTGGTCTGGTCACTGTTTAGGGTCAGGTAGGGTTAAACACTCTTTTTCACAGAGAAGGGAAAAGTATGCCAGTTAGGAATGAAGGAAGAAGAGGGAAGAAAGGGGAGGTTAGGGAGGTTGAGGATGTCTCGTAATGATGCATTTTAATGTTGAGAATAGTGGCATGCACACACAATCCATTGGGGAGAAACAAGCAGAGAGAGGGCACACAGAAAGTGAGAGATCGCATGACTGGAGGTAATGAGAGAGAATGGACAGGGCTGTACACTTTAACCACTACATGAACTCTGAAAGAACACGACACAAAAACCATCAACTGAGAGAAAACGACCTTGACTTGACCTGCAAACCAAATCAAAATTCTGACATCCATCACTCATCTGGTGTATGCAGTACACTGCAATCCCAATAAGAACTCTACCGTGTTAGTGGACTGATGCAACCCCGCTCCTGCTTTGAGCTACTGATCGCTTGAGTGTGCTTTAATTGGGCTGTGTGTCTGTGTGTGTGTGTGTTATTTCTGTGTTAATATTCTGCCACTGTCCCAGCTAGAACATTTAGTTGTGGGAACGTACGTTTTTGGTTTCCCATTGGTTCTGGGAACAAAGCTATATGTTTGCTGACTGGTAAAATAGACATTTAAATAAAATGTTGCCTGTTCTGGGAACTTACATTTTTAGGTTGCAGAGAGGTTCTGAGAACGATTTACTATGGTTCCCTGAAAGTTTTCCTGGGAGGTTTTATTAACGTTCTAAGAACGGAAATTATCAGTTATTTGAAGGTAATTAAATAAATCAAATCAAATGTATTGGTCACATACACATATTTAGCAGATGTTATTGTGGGTGTAGCTAAATGCTTGTGTTCCTAGCTCCAATAATGCAGTAATATCTAACAATACACAACAACACACACAAATAAACKAATCTAAAAACAAAAACAATGGAATTAAGAAAAATATTAATATTAGTACAAGCAATGTTGGAGTCTGGAGTATAAATATAAATATACACTACCGGTCAAAAGTTTTAGAACACCTACTCATTCAAGGGTTTTTCTTTATTTTTTAAAATGTTTACATTGTAGAATAATAGTGAAGACATCAAAACTACGAAATAACACATGGAATCATGTAGTAACCAAAAAAGTGTTAAACAAATCAAAATATATTTCATATTTGAGATTCTTCAAATAGCCACCCTTTTCCTTGATGACAGCTTTGCACACTCTTGGCATTCTCTCAACCAGCTTCACCTGGAATGCTTTTCCAACAGTCTTGAAGGAGTTCCCACATATGCTGAGCACTTGTTGGCTGCTTTTCCTTCACTCTGCAGTCCGACTCATCCCACACCATCTCAATTTGGTTAAGGTCGGGGGATTGTGGAGGCCAGGTCATCTGATGCAGCATTCCATCACTCTCCTTCTTGGTAAAATAGCCCTTCTTGGTAAAATAGACCACCTGGAGGTGTGTTGGGTCATTGTCCTGTTGAAAAACAAATGATAGCCCCACTAAGCCCAAACCAGATGGGATGGCGTATCACTGCAGAATGATATGGTAGCCATGCTGGTTAAGTGAGCCTTGAATTCTACATAAATCACAGACAGTGTCACCAGCAAAGCACCCCCACACCATAACACCTCCTCCTCCATACTTTACGGTGGGAAATTCACATGCGGAGATCAAAGACACGGCGGTTGGAACCAGAAATCTCCAATTTGGACTCCAGACCAAAGGACAAATTTACACTGATCTAATGTCCAATGCTCGTGTTTCTTGGCCCAAGCAAGTCTCTTCTTATTGGTGTCTTTTAGTAGTGGGTTCTTTGCAGCAATTTGACCATGAAGGCTTGATTCATACAGTCTCCTCTGAACAGATGATGTTGAGATGTGTCTGTTATTTGAGCTCTGTGAAACTCTAATGACCCTATCCTCTGCAGCAGAGGTAACTCTGGGTCTTCCATTCCTGTGGTGGTCCTCATGAGAGCCAGTTTCATCATAGCGCTTGATGGTTTTTGCGACTGCACTTGAATAAACTTTCAAAGTTTTTGACATTTTCCATATTGACTGACCTTCATGTCTTAAAGTAATGATGGGCTGTCATTTCTCTTTGCTTTTTGAGCTGTTCTTGCCATAATATGGAGTTGGTCTTTTACCAAATAGGGCTGTCGTCTGTATACCCCCCTACCTTGTCACAACACCACTGATTTACTCAAACGCATTAAGAAGGAAAGAAATTACAAAAATGTACTTTTTACAAGGCACACCTGTTAATTGAAATGTATTCCAGGTGACTACTTTATGAAACTGGTTGAGAGAATGCCAAGTGTGTGCAAAGCTATCATCAAGGCAAAGGGTGGCTATTTGAAGAATCTCAAATATGAAATCTATTTTGATATGTTTAACACTTTTTTGGTTACTTCATGATTCCATATGTGTTATTTCATAGTTTTGATGTCTTCAATAGTATTTTACAATGTAGAAAATAGTAAAAATAAAGAAAACCCTTGAATGAGTAGGTGTTCTAAAACTTTTGACCGGTGATATATATATATTTAATAATATATATATATATATACAGTGGGGAGAACAAGTATTTGATACACTGCCGATTTTGCAGGTTTTCCTACTTACAAAGCATGTAGAGGTCTGTAATTTTTATCATAGTACACTTCAACTGTGAGAGACGGAATCTAAAACCAAAATCCAGAAATCACATTGTATGATTTTTAAGTATTAATTTGCATTTTATTGCATGACATAAGTATTTGATCACCTACCAACCAGTAAGAATTCCGGCTCTCACAGACCTGTTAGTTTTTCTTTAAGAAGCCCTCCTGTTCTCCACTCATTACCTGATTAACTGCACCTGTTTGAACTCGTTACCTGTATAAAAGACACCTGTCCACACGCTCAATCAAACAGACTCCAACCTCTCCACAATGGCGCAAGACCAGAGAGCTGTGTAAGGACATCAGGGATAAAATTGTAGACCTGCACAAGGCTGGGATGGGCTACGGGACAATAGGCAAGCAGCTGGTGAGAAGGCAACAACTGTTGGCGCAATTATTAGAAAATGGAAGAAGTTCAAGATGACGTCAATCACCCTCGGTCTGGGCTCCATGCAAGATATCACCTCGTGGGGCATCAAAGATCATGAGGAAGGTGAGGGATCAGCCCAGAACTACACGGCAGGACCTGGTCAATGACCTGAAGAGAGCTGGGACCACAGTCTCAAAGAACCATTAGTAACACACTACGCCGTCATGGATTAAAATCCTGCAGCGCACGCAAGGTCCCCCTGCTCAAGCAGGGCATGTCCAGGCCCGTCTGAAGTTTGCCAATGACCATCTGGATGATCCAGAGGAGGAATGGGAGAAGGTCATGTTGGTCTGATGAGACAAAATATAACTTTTTGGTCTATAACATCCACTCGCTGTGTTTGGAGGAAGAAGAAGGATGAGTACAACCCAAAACCCATCCCAAACGTGAAGCATGGAGGTTGAAACATCATTTCTTTGGGGCTGCTTTTCTGCAAAGGGACAGGACGACTGCACCGTATTGAGGGGAGGAGGATGGGGCCATGTATCGCGAGATCTTGGCCAACAACCTCCTTCCCTCAGTAAGAGCATTGAAGATGGGTCGTGGCTGGGTCTTCCAGCATGACAACGACCCGAAACCACAGCCAGGGCAACTAAGGAGTGGCTCCGTAAGAAGCATCTCAAGGTCCTGGAGTGGTCTAGCCAGTCTCCAGACCTGAATCCAATAGAAAATCTTTGGAGGGAGCTGAAATTCCGTATTGCCCAGCGACACCCCGAAACCTGAAGGATCTGGAGAAGGTCTGTTATGGAGGAGTGGGCCAAAATCCCTGCTGCAGTGTGTGCAAACCTGGTCAAGAACTACAGGAAACGTATGATCTCTGTAATTGCAAACAAAGGTTTCTGTACCAAATATTAAGTTCTGCTTTTCTGATGTATCAAATACTTATGTCATGCAATAAAATGCAAAGGAATTACTTAAAAATCATACAATTGATTTTCTGGATTTTTGTTTTAGATTCCGTCTCTCACAGTTGAAGTGTACCTGATAAAAAATTACAGACCTCTACATGCTTTGTAAGTAGGAAACCACATGCAAAATCGGCAGTGTATCAAATACTTGTTCTCCCCACTGTATATATGATGGGATGTATAGATATTATGGACAGTATGTGGATGGAATATGTAGTATATCTGAAGAATACGTAGGATAGAATAGTGAATGTACAGGAATTGTTGAATAGGATGACATTAACTAGAATACAGTATATACATATGCAATGGGTAAAACAGTATGTAAACATTATTAAAGTGACCAGTTTTCCATGTCTATGTACATAAGGCAGGGTCTTTAAGGTGCAGGGTTGAGTAACTGGGTGGTAGTCAGYTAGTGACAGTGATTAAGTTCAGCGCAGGGTACTAGGTGGAGGCCAGCTAGTGATGGCCTTGAGATAGGAGCAGTTTTTCAGTCTCTCGGTCCCAGCTTTGATGCACCTGTACTGACGTTCCGAGAACATGTTTCAATAAGACTTTTACTAACACTGCTAGCTTAGTTTGGGTTAACTGTTTTAAAMTCCAAGCACAGATATGGCACAKGAAAAATCAGTTGCTTAGGCATTAATCTTGCAAACACATTTATTTGTTATTGTGGCACAGCTTCAGTGAGATTCAAACCTATGATCTTCTGTTCTCTATCCATGGAATTAGTCCACGGCGCCACCAGGGTGGAGCTAGCATGCCATGTTTTTTTACTCATACAAAGCTGTTCATTTTAGACTATTCAAACATACCAAATTTCAAAGGAAACAAGCACTCATTAAGATCAGGTGTGGCCAATTACTGGTTGCAGCCAACCCACTTGAACACACTTAACAAGATAGAGAGAGTTTGTTGATGCTGAGAACGAAATGTTTGTACTCCCTGTTCACCCACGACTGCGTGGCCATGCACGCCCCCAACTCAATCATCAAGTTTGCGGACGACACTACAGTGGTAGGCTTGATTACCAACAACGACGAGACGGCCTACAGGGAGGAGGTGAGGGCCCTCGGAGTGTGGTGTCGGGAAAATAACCTCACACTCAACGTCAACCAAACAAAGGAGATGATTGTGGACTTCAGGAAACAGCAGAGGGAGCACCCCCCTATCCACATCGACGGGACAGTAGTGGAGAAGGTGGAAAGTTTTAAGTTCCTCGGTGTACACATCACGGGACAAACTGAATTGGTCACCCACACAGACAGCGTTTGTAAGAAGGCGCAGCAGCGCCTCTTCAACCTCAGGAGGCTTGAAGAAATTCGGCTTGTCACCAAAAGCATCTCACAAACTTCTACAAAAATGCACAATCGAGAGCATACCTGTCGGGCTGTATCACCGCCTGGTACGGCAACTGCTCCGACCACAACCGTAAGGCTCTCCAGGAGGGTAGTGAGGTCTGCACAACGCATCACCGGGGGCAAACTACCTCCCTCCAGGACACCTTACACCACCCGATGTCACAGGAAGGCCATAAAGATCATCAAGACAACAACCACCGAGCCACTGCCTGTTCACCCCGCTATCATCCAGAAGGCGAGGTCAGTACAGTGCATCAAAGCAGGACCGAGAGACTGAAAACAGCTTCTATCTCAAGGCCATCAAACTGTTAAACAGCCACCACCACATTTAGTGGCCGCTGCCAACATACTGACTCAACTCCAGCCACTTTAATATGGGAATTGATGGAAATTATGTAAAAATGTATCACTAGCCACTTTAAACAATGCCACTTAATATAATGTTTACATACCCTACATTACTCATCTCATAGTATATGTATATACTGTACTCTATCATCTACTGCATTCTTGCCATCTTTATGTAATACATGTATCACTAGCCACTTTAAACTATGCCACTTTATGTTTATATACCCGACATTACTCATCTCATATGTATATACTGTACTCTATACCATCTACTGCATCTTGCCTATGCCGTTCTGTACCATCACTCATTCATATATCTTTATGTACATATTCTTTATCCCTTTACACTTGTGTGTATAAGGTAGTAGTTGTGGAATTGTTAGGTTAGATTACTTGTTGGTTATTACTGCATTGTCGGAACTAGAAGCACAAGCATTTCGCTACACTCGCATTAACATCTGCTAACCATGTGTATGTGACAAAAATACAATTTGATTTGATTTAAATAAGATTCTTAGATCATTCTCTGAACGCAACTAAAATGTTTTGTCAGGTTCTTCAATGATAGACGGAACAGTTTAACTTTGATTGTATACAAGTGAAGACCAAAAAAAATCAAACTTATTGCATGGAATGTGAACACTTAAAGAGATTGTCAGCAGATGTGGTTTTCTTGTAAGAGTTACATTTCAAAAAAGGAGAAATGTTAAATTTAAAGAGGAGCTGGGTTGGAAAGGCCTATGCTAACACATACTGTAGTAACAGCAGGGGTGTAGGTTAGGGCTGTTGTGGTGACCGTATTACCGCCACTCCGGCAGTCACTAGTTATGAAGGCAGTCAAATTTCATATGACTGTTTAGTCAMGGTAATTAGGCTTCTCCAAGCTCTGATGCTGCGGATGGTCATTAGTAGCCTACCAAACTTGCTAACTGCCTGGTACTCAGCACTCTATTGTCCCTCTAATCACTCTGACATCAATGCAAATGTAATCTAAAATCAAATCAAATACTTCATGAGGGCCCATGAGCACATGTTGTGCTACATTTCTATAGGCTATGCAGTTGCGCGAGAAAACAAAGTGAAGGCCTCTATTACACACAGGAGGATATCATCAGCTTTCTATAGGCTAGGCCTACTATATTTATTTATCAACTTTCCTAATATTAAGCAATATTATTGCTTCTCTGTAAAACAGGAGTATAGCCTACCTGGCTGGCATAAAAATGAACCATAGGAAAAGCGTCCTCCATTCGCCATTTAAGTGCACAGGAAAAGCGTCCTCCCTGCACCTGTTTCGAGACAGGTGCATGATAACGGTACGTTCTAAATCAAAACAAATTTCATGGGATAATTCCCGAATGCACTGTACAATATATTCAAATATGTGTACACCCCTTCAAATGAGTGGATTTGGCTATTTCAGCCACACCCGTTGCTGATAGGTGTATAAAATCGAGCACACCGCCATGCAATCTCCATAGACAAACATTGGCAGTAGATTGGCCTTACTAACGAGCTCAGTGACATTCAACGTGCCACCGTCATAGGATGCCACCTTTACAACAAGTCAGTAATTTGACACACAACATTAGCACAGAGAAAAGCACCCAATTTACACAAAAAGCACCCTATTTACACATGTCACTCAATTCAGTGCTTTCTACTTCCATGTGTTATACAGTTATTTCAGCTATATTAAAACCAGGAAAATATGAAGAGTTCCCTGCTGATTACAGACCCATAAGTTTAATAAATTGTGACAATAAAATAATAACACAGAATGGCAAAAGTCTTGCAAGACTTAATACATACATTGCCTTCAGAAAGCATTCCGAATCCTTAACTTTTTCCACATTTTGTTGTGTTACAGCCTGAATTTAAAATGCATTAAATTGAAATTGTGTATGACTGGCCCACACATAATACCCCATAATGTCAAAGCGAAATGTATTTAAATAAAAACTGAAATGTCTTGAGTCATTAAGTATTCATCCCATTTGTTGTGGTAAGCCAGGAGTAAAATACAAGTCACATAATAAGTTGCATGAACTCACTCTGTGTTCAATAATTCCCATGCTTGTTCAATGAACCATAAACAATGAATGAACATGCACCTGTGGAACAGCCGTTAAAACACTAACAGCTTACAGACGGTAGGCAATTAAGGTCACAGTTATGAAAACTTAGGACACTTAAGAGGCCTTTCTACTGACTCTGAAAAACACCAAAAGAAAGATGCCCTGGGTCCCTGCTCATCTCCGTGAACGTGCCTTAGGCATGCTGCAAGGAGGCATGAGGACTGCAGATGTGGCCAGGGCAATAAATTGCAATGTCCATACTGTGAGATGCCTAAGACAGAGCTACAGGATGACAAGACAGACAGCTGATCGTCCTCCCAGTGGCAGACCACGTGTAACAACACCTGCACAAGATCGGTACATCCGAACATCACATCAGACTGTCCGCAATAGGCTGAGAGACGCTGGACGGATCATTAAGAATTTCAAGGAGAGCGGTTCAATTGTTGTGAAGAAGGCTTCAGGGCGCCCAAGCAAGTCCAGCAAGCACCAGGACCGTCTCCTAAAGTTGATTCAGCTGCGGGATCGGGGCACCACAAATACAGAGCTTGCTCAGGAATGGCAGCAGGCAGGTGTGAGTGCATCTGCACGCACAGTGAGGCGAAKACTTTTGGAGGATGGCCTGAGTTCAAGAAGGGCAGCAAAGAAGCCAGTTCTCTCCTGGAAAAACATCAGGGACTGACTGATATTCTGCAAAAGGTACAGGGATTGGACTGCAGAGGACTGGGGTAAAGTCAATTTCTCTGATGAATCCCCTTTCCGATTGTTTGGGGCATCTGGGAAAAAGGTTGTCCGGAGAAGACAAGGTGAGCGCTACCATCAGTCCTGTGTCATGCCAACAGTAAAGCATCCTGAGACCATTCATGTGTGGGGTTGCTTCTCAGCCAAGGGAGTGGGCTCACTCACAATTTTGCCTAAGAATACAGCCATGATTAAAGAATGGTACCAACACATCCTCCGAGAGCAACTTCTCCCAACCATCCAGGAACAGTTTGGTGACAAACAATGCCTTTTCCAGCATGATGGAGCACCTTGCCATAAGGCAAAAGTGATAACTAAGTGGCTCGGAGATCAAAACATCGATATTTTGGGTCCATGGCCAGGAAACACTCCAAACCTTGTGTGTGTGTGTGTGTGTGTGTGTGTGTGTGTGTGTTTGAAGCACTTCGTTAGTGTGTTTACGTATCTGAGTGAGTGATGCTTGACGGAGCATTTCTGTGTGCTTTGTGTAGTTTATCAGGGCTGTGTGATTGTGGAAGAGTTGTTTCCTGCATGCTGGGTGTTTGTGTGTTTTGGACGGGCCATGTTGGTGTGTGTGTATTTGTATGTTTTGGACAGGTTGTCCATGAAATGAGACGGATGCTGCTCTGGCATTGCTATAACACCCTGGGTACAGAGAGGATAAAGAGAGAGCTAGAAAGAGAGCTAGAAAGAGAGCTAGAAAGAGAGCGAGAGAGAGAGCGAGAGAGAGAGAGAGAGAGAGAGAGAGAGAGAGAGAGAGAGAGAGAGAGAGAGAGAGAGAATGCCCTGTACACAGATGTCACTCAGCCACTAATCAGGATGGGACCAGAAAGGTCAGGCTGACAAACAGATCCATAGGACAGATCAATCAACCAGAGGAACGAGTAGAGCAGAGGCAGATGCTAGTCACTTCCTGTCAACTGGAACAGATTGTACTGTAACATTAAACGTAAATAATCACATCATCAATGTCCCAACCACTGTACGTTCTAATCACTTTAATCTGGGTTCAGTCGGACCCCTGAATCACAGAACAGCTTGACTTCCACCCTCATTAAAAAGAAATACACAACTGTTCATTAAACATACAGTAATCATAGGAATGTATATAAAATGGTAGGATATCAATGTATTTAATATGGCATGATATCATACTTCGGTATACTGTACATGCTACACAAATGGACTCTTACTTCACAAATAGAAATGGTGTCTGTTATGATATTACTGTATATTGATACTGCCCAAGTGAGCAGAAGCATTAACTTTGTATTGTAAACTGGTTGGAGAACTACGCATGTATTCTGTCTCTCTGTCTCTCTGTCTCTCTCTGTCTCTCTCTCTCTCTGTCTCTCTGTCTCTCTGTCTCTCTCTCTCTCTCTCTCTCTCTCTCTCTCTCTCTCTCTCTCTCTCTCTCTCTCTCTCTCTCTCTCTCTCTCTCTCTCTCTCTCTCGTACTTTAGATGGCTTAATATTATGGAACCTCTTTACACCGCATTGATCAGTTAGTAATGCCGCAGGACCATGAGTGTGTGTGTGTGTGAGATTCCTCATCAATCAGGGAGGATTAAAGCAATATTATCTTCTCACACACAGGAATACTCTGGAGCAAGTGTGCGTGCGTGTGTGTGTGTGTGGGGTGGGGGGGGGAATTTCCCTCCATAGGACACAAGGCGATTAATAGAAATCCTATGTGGCTTGATAGTAGAGTGACAGTTGAGAGTGACTTGAGTAGGCGTAGGAGAGGAAAAGCAAGGGATGATTTGTCAAGTGTGTTGTGTATGGAGAGCGGGTTAGAACGGAGGGATGGAGGGATGGAGGGAGTGGAGGGGGAGACAGCCCAGCTGTCCTGTCTGGACTTGAGGACCAAGAACAACACGTTCCAGCATTACTCAAAGAGTGCGCTAGGAAAAACACTTCCCCTGAAATAAATTGACTGGTTCCACAGTAAATAGCTCACAGTGATGTACTGACAACCAGCTGGTTGTATTTATATACAGACACATACCGCGACGTACAAGCACATGAATGCAAAGCAATCACACACACTCAGTCTGACACACATACAGGCAAACACATACAAACATATACATGCAGTCAAACACCCCCGCTCTCACTGTCACACACACACACACACACACACACACCTTCCGACATCTTCTTGGTTAACCAACACACAGTGATAGAGCCAATCAGACTGATGGAGAAACTAATTAACGAGAACAGAGATGGTTGAGATAGCAGAGATGTGGAAGGAAAGAGACACAGGGTTTCTCTGTCTGTTCTTCCCTCCCTTTCTCCTACTCAGCGTCAAAGGGCTTGTAAAGCCAATAAGGGATGCTTGACCAGTCCCTCCATCTGTCTCTTTCCCTCCTTCTGTCTCCCTGCCCCCCTCCCCCTACCTTGATCAATCTCCCTCACTCACCGTCGAAGGCCTTGTACTGTCCGTTGAGGGAGGCTTGCAGGGCTCGTCCAGCGTCTCTGATCAGGCCCTGCATCTCGGTGCGACTCAGGTTGGATAGGCTGTCCTCCATGACACTGGTGCAACACGTGTAGCCCTGGGGACAGATCCTCAGGTGCTCTCCTAGTGGAGGGAGAGAGAGAGTAGAGAGTCGATTAACACTATAGGTCACTTAGCATCACAGGTTTGACAGGTACGGTTTGGCCACACTGTAGTTGCTTAGTCTTGTCAGTGTCATTGACTGATTGATTATCTGGTACCGTCCACAGATCAACACAAAACATTTCCGTTATATCTAAGGACATACAGCACGGCAAGAGGCTTACTGAAGCGACAGCAAGTTGCACTGCGATACGTACGCTATTGACGAGCCCTTGTTTACTATTCACTAGCCCTAGACGAGGGCTCGTCGAGCGATGAAGCAGGAACGGCATACCGAACACCAAGATCAGGGCCCGTAGCCGCAAAGTGTCTCAGAGTAAAAGTGCTGATCTAGGACCTGTCGTTATTATTCATTGTGATCTAAAAGGTGAAATGCTACTCTGAGATGCTTCATCTCTGGAAGCGTCGGAGTGAGATGGATGGATGGGATAGGGTCAGGAACTCATGTCAACGGGGATATACGGGCAAGAAAAGCTTCAACTACAACCTTGAAATGAATACATTGTTCTTTACATGAAAAAGGTATGGACGTACAGTTGAAGTCGGAAGTTTACATACACTTAGGTTGGAGTCATTAAAACTCGTTTTTCAACCATTTCAAAAATGTCTTGTTAACAAACTATAGTTTTGGCAAGTCGGTTAAGAGATTCATCCTACTATGGTCGTGCATTATTGACATCAATGTTTTACTTGGGATTTTTTCCACACAAAATGCCTGGTTTTTAACAGACAGAAGTTCAATTCTACGAGTTTATATAAATTCATCTGTATCGTACAACGCTACTGCTAGTAGGGCTCCACAGCTTAAAGTGGAAAACATGAGCATCTAACGCTTGACATGTGCCTTTAAACAGCTTGGAAAATTCCAGAAAATTAGGTCTTGGCTTTAGAAGCTTCTGATAGGCTAATTGACATCATTTGAGTCAATTGGAAGTCTACCTGTGGATGTATTTCAAGGCCACGTGGGTGGCAGCATCATGTTGTGGGGGTGCTTTGCTGCAGGAGGGACTGGTGCACTTCATAAAATAGATGGCATCACGGGAAAGGAAAATTATGTGGATATATTGAAGCAACATCAGTCAGAGAAGTTAAAGCTTGGTCGCAAATGACCCCAAAAATACTTCCAAAGTTGTGGCAAAATGGCTTAAGGACAACAAAGTCAAGGTATTGGAGTGGCCATCACAAAGCCCTGACCTCAATCCTACAGAAAATTTGTGAGCTGAACTGAAAAACTCAGTTACACCAGCTCTGACAGGAGGAATGGGCCACAATTCACACAACTTATTGTGGGAAGCTTGTGGAAGGCTACCCGAAACGTTTGACCCAAGTTAAACAATTTAAAGGCAATGCTACCAAATACTAATTGAGTGTATGTAAAATTCTGACCCACTGGGAATGTGATGAAAGAAATAAAAGCTGAAATAAATAATTTTCTCTATTATTCTGACATTTCATATTCTTGAAATAAAGTGGTGATCCTAACTGACCTAAGACAGGGACTTTTTACTTGGATTAAATGTCAGGAATTGTGAAAAACTGAGTTTAAATGTATTTGGCTAAGGTGTATGTAAACTTCCGACTTCAACTGTATATGACGTATTATACACGTTGCTGTTATTTGGCCCCAGGCAATAAACCTTCTGCAAACATTCACACATAGGCCTCACACAGTGTGGAGATTGGGAACAGTTATCAGCCAATCAAAAATAGATACAATATTTAAGAGGTTCAACTGAATAGATTCTTTATCACATTCCGAACGTGTTCACATCTACCCACACGCTATGCATACTGTCAGATGGAGCATGTCAACATCCTTTCACTGTTTAATTACATTCCCTTTYTTAAGAGGCTGTATTAAGCCTCTGGCACACAAACCTCTCTCTCTCTCTCTCTGATCACTGCTCTAGTCCTGCCAAGGTGAGACAGAGAGTGTGGGCTGTATCTAACAAAGAAAACCATTTTGTATTCACATCATGCTGCTCTCTCTCTCGCTAAAGTAGAGAGAGGTTTGACTAACCAACAACTCTTAAATGACTGGAAATCTTTTATTCTGTGACTCATAGTGTATACAGAAAGCTCTACACACACACACTCACACCGGGACCGACACGCAGAGAATGCCTGTCGATTGAGTAACACCTGGCTGCACACTGATCAATGATAGTCTATTACACGACGTTACACCGTGAATATGACGTAGAAAACACACACTAAGTGCTAGTCATAGTGATTTTCTTTCAGGTGTCCAATAGTGTCCATTTAGCATGCACATGCTGATACCAGATCTCATAGTTCCCCTTCGAAATTCCACGTATTACGGACATACGTCTATTTTTGGCGCATTCATTCTGCGTGGTTGACAGGGTTTCATCTGAAACAACTCAAAGGGTTAAGTTCAGGTATTCATTCCCGAGGGGTTAAGGTTCGGGCTATGGTTTRGGAAAGGCCTAAAAGGAAATCATTTAAAAACAACACGCTGTTTTCCAATCAACTATCATCGAGTATTCCCACGCCTTGTTAGAGCATTGTGAACTGTGGTGGCGCGGTGGCCTAAACAGAGTGCTCCGGCTCCGACCATCACCAGTGCTGGGCAATGTTTTTTGTTGTTGTTGTTGTGAGCACTGAGGAAGGTATACAGTATATCGACGTTCTCAGGGCCTTTTCAGACGTCTGAAATCGCCGTCTATTTCTAGTGACCAGGCTGGCATCTATAGAAGGGTATGTTTGGCCCACAGAGGGGAAAATCAGAATGATAGCCCAACAGTTTCACTGATCAAAGATATTGATCTGCTGTGCAGGACCTCAACTGTTAAAGCCAAGCATTTTGCCCTTATTTAGCTGTAGCCTGCCATTAATCGATATGTGTGTGTGGGTGTTTATACATTTATGACTGTGTGTGCTGCTCCGTGAGTGTAAACAAAACAAAATTTGACCAACCGGGAAAAAAGGCTATTTCTAGGGGGTTTACAGTAAAGGTTAGAATTAGTGTCAGGGTTAGAATTTGGGTTAGGGTTATAGGATTGTTGAATGGAATAAAGGTTTAGTCAACAGACTGTGTGTGTGGTGTGTGTGTGTGTGTTGTGTGGTGTGTGTGTGTGTGTGTGTGTGTGTGGTGTGTGTGGTGTGTGTGTGTGGTGTGTGTGTGTGTGTGTGGTGTGTTGTGTGTGTGTGTGTGGTGTGTGTGTGTGTGTGTGTGTGTGTGTGACTTGTGTGTCCATGTGAGCGAATGTGTTGTTTGTTGCCACGGTGTGTGTATATAGTCCTGGAGTGTCTTTTCAGTCCTATGTCAGTGTTATGAATTAGCTGTTATTTTCCTCTTGAGGTACTGGCGAGGCGATTGCCTCAGTATGGAAGGTAGAGTGACACTGAGCAGCCCTCATCTTACCATGTCACGCAATTACATCAAGACCACAGCAGACTCATACACTCATTCCTCTGACTCGTGTGTGAAGGTGTGTGTGGTGGTGGGGGGAGGGGGTTGGGTGTCTGTGCGTGGGTGTGTGTTTGCCTGGTCTATTGCCTGCTGCCTGCTGTCTGAAGGACGTCTGAACTAAGTGAGTTGGCACACACCCTCACACATACACACACACAGCCTCCTAAACCCGCCTTGCACAGCTCATCCGTAATGTGTTGTTTCTCCAGTCGGTTTGTCTCGAAGCGAACAGACCTCCGCATTACACTCATACACACTCAAAAGTGTTATGAGTGTGTGTGAGTGTGTATGAGAGTGCGTGAGTGTGTATGAGAGTGTGTGAGTGTGTATGAGAGTGCGTGGCATTTGTCCGTGCCTGTGCCTGTGCGTGGGCAAGCCAGCCAAATCACTTTCAATCAGACGGTAGAGCAGATTGAAGAAGCAGCGTTCCTTAACGGTACTCTCTGTCCCTCCTCCGCAGTCATCACTCACACTCCATTTCCTTCCCAGAGGACACTAGGGCAATCAAACAGTATTCTTACTGAAGAACCCATACTTTACTGTCGTAGAGTCACACGACTTTTAAGATGGTATTGGGAGGTATTGATAGTGCTTTCAAAGGGTATTGGGAGGTATAGTGCTTGGGAGGTATTGGTTGTGGAAAGTTATATTCTTTTGAATAATGTGGAATTACCCTATCGGAAGGCACAGGGAAAATGAGGATAAGGGATGGGTATATGGAATGGCTCTATAAAAGTGACCTCTCTTCTTAAATATTTAACAGCAAATGTTGGGGCAATAAGCCAAAAGATGTTGTGCCAGCCATGCACGTTATTTATGTTTAGAGTAATGACAACAAACACAACGCACACACACAGACACACAAACTTGACCTGGTCTGACCCTTCCTACACACCCCAGCAAAGCAGACTCCCATGTCCTTGAGTCTCCCCACCTCACCCCTTAGCCCCCTGAGAAAGGGTGTTAGAGGGGGCGTGAGCGAGAGGAGGGATGTTATGAAGCACTTAAGTTTCCTTGTTCCCCCCGAGCCACTTCACTTCCTCCTTGCGCACACGCACACACACACACACACACACACACACACACACACACACACACACACACACACACACACACACACACACACACACACACACACACACACACACACACACCAACACACAACACACACACACACACACACCACACACACCACACACAGAGAGTCACTAAAGAGGGAACAATTCTCAGGCCATTAACTTATCATAGGCCACCAGGGAGGAAAACACCTATTAAAAACCAATCGGGGCGGAAGCTAAATAATGTTGCGCACACTCCAATAAACCCAGGCCAGAAACAGATAGAAATGGCTTTTAAAGAATGGGAGGATGTTGGGGGGAATAAAAGAGAGAAATAAAGAGAGAATCAAAGCGGTTCATTGCCGGATTGTTTCAATTATCGGTCTGGCCTGCTGTGACAGAGGTTAACACAAGAGTCAGGGGAAAAAGAGAGAGAGGAAGGGAAGAGAGAGGGATAGAGAGAAAAGAGAGGGAGGCGGTGCCCAAGGGAGATCCACAATGAAATAATGAGCCGTTTGAAAGGACCACCGTCTGAGACGGCCAGTCAAGTAGGCTGTCTAAAAACGATTTGAATAATACTTGTCAATATAGAACTTCCATATTGAACAAATTACACAAAGTTGAAGGAGTGACACTGGCTATAGCCTACATTTAGAAATGGTTGTCTTTCGCCTTCACAAGCAGTCTGCCTTTTTGCTTGAATCTACAAATTACAGGAAGAGCAATTTGTCAGAGCTGTCCTTCAATGTGTCCTATCTCTGATGCCCCGTTGTGACAAATTACTCAGAGATTTACAAAAAAACGACCTGTTGAAACGGACTGTCTCAGACGCTGATTACCGAAAAATCCTTTGTCTTTGTTGAAGGACGATTGGTATTTAGTATTTTATTAGGATCCCCATTAGCTGTTGCAAAAGMAGCAGCTACTCCTCCTGGTGTCCACACAAAATATGAAACATAATACAGAATGACATAATACAGAACATCATTAGACAAGAACAGCTCAGGGACAGAACTACATACATTTTGTAAAAAGGCACACGTAGCCTACATATCAATGCACACACAAACTATCTAGGTCAAATAGGGAGAGGCGTTGTGCTGTGAGGTGTTGCTTTATCTGTTTTTTGAAACCAGGTTTGCTGTTTATTTGAGCAATATGAGATGGAAGGAAGTTCCATGCAATAAGGGCTCTATATAATACTGTACGTTTTCTTGAATTTGTTCTGGATTTGGGGACTATGAAAAGACCCCTGGTGGCATGTCTGGTGGGATAAGTGTGTGTGTCAGAGCTGTGTGTAAGTTGACTATGCAAACAATTTGGGATTTTCAACACATTTCATGTTTCAACTCTTAGCCATGAGAGACTGGCATGTATAGTATTTATATCAGCCCTCTGATTACAATTAAGAGCAAAACATGCTGCTCTGTTCTGGGCCAGCTGCAGCTTAACTAGGTCTTTCCTTGCAGCACTGGACCACACAACTGGACAATAATCAAGATTAGACAAAACTAGAGCCTGCAGAACTTGCTTTTTGCTTTTTCTTTGTCAAAAAAGCAGAGCATGTCTTTATTACGGCTAGACCTCTCCCCATCTTTGCAACCATTGAATCTATATGTTTTGACAATGACAGTTTACAATCTAAGGTAACGTCAAGTAATTTAGTCTCCTCAACTTGTTCAACAGCCACACCATTCATTACCAGATTCAGCTGAGGTCTATAACTTAAGGAATGATTTGTACCAAATACAATGCTCTTAGTTTTAGAGATGTTCAGCACCAGTTTATTACTGGCCACCCATTCCAAAACAGACTGCAACTCTTTGTTAAGGGTTTCAGTGACTTCATTAGCTGTGGTTGCTGATGTGTATGTATATGGTTGAATCATCAGCATACATRGACACACATGCTTTGTTTAATGCCAGTGGCAGGTCATTGGTAAAAATAGAAAAGAGTAGAGGGCCTAGAGAGCTGCCCTGCAGTACACCACAATTGAGATGTTTGACAGAGACGCCTCCATTAAAGAAAACCCTTTGAGTTCTATTAGATAGAAAGCTCTGAATCCATGATATGGCAGAGGTTGAAAAGCCATATGCCAATGTGAAGCATCCACTTAGTGTTTCCTCTCACTATCAAATATGGTAGTGAGAGGAAGCCCAGTGGCCGGCAGTGGGAGAAGGTGGAACGAGATGAATTTCGGTCGACATTCTTCAAATTTTCTCATTGATAAAACCTTTGATCTCAATACAGTTTTCTGTTCCCAAAACTATAATTTGTTACGAACAGAGGGGACTAAGTTTTCTAGACTACCCTTTGCTAAAGTTTATTTTTATTTTTATTGAGTTGTTTAGAGGGAATGCAAAAGTGAATTGAGTTATTGCAAATGCACAATTCACAGAGTAGGCGTTCCCTAACGGAAATATGCAAATGTATGCAAAAATGCACCAATTGGATCTCGTTAGCTCGTGCTTGACTCTGCCCACCTCCTTGCTTGTTCTGCCCACTATGACTAATTTGTTCCCATTGGAAACGACAGGCTGTGGCCTATCTTTGTTTACTCGTAAAAATATTTGGTAATACTCTCTAAACTGTGACAGCAGGTAGCCTAGTGGTTAGAGCGTTGGACTAGTAACCGAAAGGTTGCAAGATTGAATCCCCGAGCTGACAAGGTAAAAATCTGTCGTTCTGCCCCTGAACAAGGCAGTTAACCCACTGTTCCTAGGCCGTCATTGATAAATAAGAATTTGTTCTTAACTGACTTGTCTAGTTAAATAAAGGTAAAAAATATAATAATATTTTTATTTTAAATGCAAAATTCCGGTAACTTTCCCAACATTCTTGCCAGTGTGTGTGTAATCCACAGCTGGGCACATTGACGTCACTGCTAGGGGAACTACCCAACATCACCAGGGATGAGATGATGACACCATCAATCAATCAAATGTATTTATAAAGCCCTTTTTACATCAGCCGATGTCACAATGTGCTATACAGAAACCCAGCCTAGGACTCCAAACAGCAACCAATGCAGATGTAGAAGCACAGTGCACTGCTGAGGATTATAAAACAAGCCAGGTGAAAACTCCACAGGGTTGATAGAAAGTTACAGCAGTGGTCACTGAGCTTGTTGCACAGTGACCCACCTAGAGTTCTTTCCAATAATCCTGGGATTTACCTAAAGACTGTCCAATAATCCTGGGATTTACCTAGACTGTCCAATAATCCTGGGATTTACCTAAAGACTGTCCAATAATCCTGCGACTGTGACCTACGTAATATAAATAAAAAATGATTTTAACCACAACTCAGTCCCTAGACCTTAGCCGCGGCCCAAGAGAGACTGGCTGTCACTCATAAGTGGGTTCGGAATTGACATTTGAAAATCACTGGGATATAGTGTGGAGAGGTTAGTGTAGTGGACTCTATTTTTCTCTGTTTCTCTCTCTCACACACACACAAACACACACCCACACACGTCTTCAGCCCACCCAGGCAATAATATCCCCTTGGTGCATGTGTCTGATCACCAGGTTGGTATTGCAATGTGATCTAGAGGTTGGCAACAGAAATAGCTTCCTCCCTCCAGCAGCAATAGCAGCAGGTCTTAACACATGACTACTGGGGGCTGGCTGACCTCTGGGCTATGTACTTCCTAAACCAATCCACCTTCTCACAGGCCACCTGACACCCATACACACCACGTACCGGAACATACACATTTTACATACTTCATTTGAATCCATAAATCACAAATCATACAATAATGATTCAAATATTTCTGGAAAGGGATATCTGGACACCTGGGGAAAGAGATAGCACCTTGTTCTCCGGACAGCAAGGCTGTCCATGACTGCTGACAAGGAGCAGTACCTCGATAGCTGCTTCGCCTTTATTTTATGTTCTGTCTAAACGTACAGCCCTGGTCTGGGTCAGACAGCATGACTCACAAATTGCCATGCGGTACGTATGTCTAGTGTCTAAACACAACAGGAACCAGGCACAACGCACAGCAGCATGAAAACATCAATGAGGTCCCCTAGTGTGTTGTCGTATTGTATTGTTGGTGAACCAAGAAGACACGGTGGCAACACAGGTTCTTAGGTCTCTACAACATCACCAAAACAGACGAATCACCATCCTGTACTAGTTAGCCCGTTCATAAACAAACCTCTGGGTCATAGACATGACTGTGCAAGTGTGTGTGTCTGTGTTATCTGTGTGTGTGTGTGTGACTAGTAACAGTTTCGGTCTGTCTTGGGTCATTTAACAAGCAAGACAACAACCGCCTGTGATGACCTAATTTCTGTTTTCCTCCTGTTGAATGGCGTGACTGGTTCTCTGGTCTTTAGACAGCATGACTCACAGGTTGACACGCTTCATACTGAACACCCCTGTCACATGACTGGGGACAGTCTGTCATAGAAGCAATCCAATAGTTTGGGCTGGCAGCAAACTCACAGAGCTGCCAACTCTMACGCATTGGTGGTGAGACACAAGTATTTGGCCATCTTCTCACGCCTACACGCCACACCTCTTATATCTCACGCATTGAAAAGTACTGGTTTCATTTGTCGAATTAATCCTTTGTATAGTCAGTGCGTTACCTTTTCAACTGTGCTCCAAACCGTTTTAAAATAGAAGCATCTGYGCCTGCAATTTAACATTACGAGCAGACCCACTATAATTGTCCTTTCTTGCCACAGCATTGTGAAACGCAGCTCATTGAAGCATATGAATGGTCTAGTTATGTAAGGGATAAAGRGGATTGGATGCGCATTTTAAAGAAACGCCCCTCAAGATAAGAGTGGAGCTGAATGAGGAGGGAGAACGTTCTCTGCCGAGTTTATAAAACTGTAAAAMGAGCACCGCGGTAGCATTGTTTTATGTACAATGTTGTCAACAAAATGAGGTTGCTGTTACTCCTGTCCCTATTTCAGAATGTAGCCTCTTGACAGCTTGTACGAAAATCGATTTCATCCACATTTGCATTAATCGTTTGTGATTGGCATTTAGGCTGTGACAACAAAAAGGCATCAGACAGACCTACGGTATGTTTTAGCAGGGAAGTTTGGTAGGGTGACCTGATTTGGTCCCCCCCTTCGCTGCTATAACAGCCTCCACTCTTCTGGGAAGGCTTTCCACTAGATGTTGGAACATTGCTGCAGGGACTTGCTTCCATTCAGCCACGAGCATTATTGAGGTCGGGCACTCTCAGTCGGCGTTCCAATTCACCCCAATGGTGTTTGTTGAGGTCAGGGCTCTGCCAGTCGAGTTCTTCCACACCGATCTCGACAAACCATTTCTGTATGGACCTCGCTATGTGCCCGGGGCATTGTCATGCTGAAACAGGAAAGGACCTTCCCCAAAGTGTTGCCACAAAGTTGGAAGCAGAGAATCGTCTAGAATGTCATTGTGCTGTAGTGTTAAGATTTCCCTTCACTGGAACTAAGGGGCCTAGCACGAACCTGGGGCAGGTAGCGTTCTCCTGGCATCTGCCAAACCCAGATTCGTTTGTCGGACTGCCAAATGGTGAAGCGTGATTCATCACTCCAGATAACGCATTTCCACTGCTCCAGAGTCCAATGGCGGYGAGCTTTACACCACTCCAGCCGACGCTTGGCATTGCGCATGGTGATCTTAAGGTTGTGTGCAGCTGCTCTGCCATGGAAACCCATTTCATGAAGCTCCCAACGAACAGTTATTGTGCTGACGTTGCTTCCAGAGGCTGTTTGGAACTCGGTAGTGAGTGTTGCAACCGAGGACAGATGATTTTTACGTGCTTCAGCACTCGGCGGTCCCATTCTGTGAGCTTGTGTGGCCTACCACTTCACGGCTGAGTTGTTGTTGCTCCTAGATGTTTCCACTTCACAATAAAAGCACTTACAGTTGACTGGGGCAGCTCTAGCTGGGCAGAAATTGTATAAAGCGACGTGTTGGAAAGATGTCATCCTATGATGGTGCCACGTTGAAAGTCACTGAGCTCTTCTGTAAGGCCATTCTACTGCGAATGTTTGTCTATGGAGATTGCATGGCTGTGGGCTCGATTTTATACACCTGTCAGCAACGGGTGTGGCTGAAATAGCGAATCAACTAATTTGAAGGAATGTCCACAGTTTATATGAGGAAATCAATCAATTGAAATACATTTATTAGGCCCTGCATTTCACATGACTGGGCAGGGGCACAGCCATGGGTGTGCCTGGGAGGGCATAGGCCCACCCACTGGGGAGCCAGACAGAAATACTCCTCATAAGCTTTTAGTCTGTATGGACATTTTCTGGAATCTTATTTCAGCTCGTGAAACATGGGGCCAACACTTAACATGTTGCATATATATTTTTGTTCAGTGTATATACCGGATATATATTGAACTTTTATTTAACCACACCAGGAAGTCCAATTGTCAATCAGGCCTCTTTCCCAAAGGAGACCTGGAAATTGAAATTCATGCTTTGGTTTGAGTTGGGTCAATATATTGTAAGTAGCAGTGCTGTCAGTGTTTTGTAGTCTGCAGCTCTGTTCAGAATACAACACACCTAAATCAATTCCTAAACAGGGAAAACAATGAAGCATGAATAAATGAGTTGCTCTAACGGTCTTGGTACCACCAACGTGTGTTTTACATACCGCTTTGACGGACAAGGTCTTCAACGCGTCTGTGTACAGTTGTACTGTGGCTTCCTCTACATAGCAGTCCTAGAGGATGAATCCTAACATGCAGCGTCCCATGCAGCGTTCTCTGGTTGAGAGAGACTCACTGACACGGGAAATCATGTTTCACACTGACAATAATGTTGTTAGAATGTTGTGAGTGTGTCGCATATGAGGAGCAGGCTGGGTGGTCTCATTTCTAAACGGGTCAGGACAGGCTAGTTCTCCGGGCTTCTATTGGTCACACTGATTGAGACCGAGACAGACAGAGAGAGACAGACAGAGAGGGAAAGAAAGACAGAAAAAGAGAGTGATCATTTAGAATGTAGACCACCATATTTTCCATCCAATCCACAATGACACAAACCCCAAAACAGCACACAACATCACAGTACAGCAGCTACTTCTGAATACTAGGCCACCACCACTGCCCATTGTTCAATGTAGGCCACAACATTTCCTGTTCATTGCAGAGCAGCGTTGAGCTTGACCAGTAATTCAAAATCATGTATCAGAGACCGCAACTCCCAGCTTCCCCCACGGTCACAGAGCAAATACCAGGCAAAATTGGGAAGATGAGTCATTTGACCTTTGGTAGCATTAGGGGGATTGGATGGGATAGGGTTGGGTTGGGTCTCTGTTGTTTAGATCGTTTGGTGCAGGGCTCTCCAACCTTGTTCCTGGAGAGCTACCATCCTGTAGGTTTTCACTCCAACCCTAATCTAGCACACCTGATTGTAATAATTAGCTGGTTGATGAGCTGAACCAGGTTAGTTCCAACTGGGGTTGGAGGGCTTCTCTCCAGGAACAGGGTTGGAGACCCCTGGCGTAGTGTGATCATGTAAGGCATAGAGTGACATCATCATATGGGAAAGTCCATTGATATTGCTCTCAACATTGCAATTCCTTTCTCTGATATGGGAGCACCAATGGGAATCGTACATTACGGTCACTGTTGTTTTGGTAAGTTCGTATTCCTTATTTTTAGTATGAGGTTTAGGCCTACATAGCTCAAGTCTGCACATACGTTGCAGTTGTTTGCTCGGAAATCTCTTCAGTGACCATAAGTCCTCCTCCCAAATGTTTTTATGGTGTTGTAATTATATTTGAGTGAAAACAAGCTCCAACCACCTCCCTGGAAGCAGCAGCAGGCCAGCCCAGCAGCAGCAGCTCAAACGGGGGTGGTTAATCTTTCTTTTGACCTGTCAGAGCCAGACCCGTGTGCTCTGCCTGGAAGAAAAGACCTGCACATTCCACAGGGAAAATCCCCCCGAGTCCTGACCACTCAACCATTTGTTAAGGCCTGCAGCCTGCATACGCCTGAATACAGTAGTGTTGGAGGGAACACCAAATTACTCCACAGCAATCACACACACCTACGCAGGCACGCACACACACACACGTAGGCACGCACACACACACACAACCTGGAATGGTCTTAACGCCACACACACACACTTGTTTAACTAAACTTGTGGACACACACAATTGATTCCCATTCAAAATCCTATTTTCCCTAACCCGTAAACTCAAACCTAACCCGAAACGTAATCCTAACCGTAACCCCAAAACCTAACACTAATTCTAAACTTAACCCTAAACCCCCTTGAAATTGCTTTTCCTTGTGGGGACTGACAAAATGTCCCCAGTCGGTCAAATGTGTTTGTTTACTATTCTTGTGGGGACTTCTGGTCCCCACAAGTATAGTTAAACATGTCTACACACACGCACACACACACACACACACACACACGAGGATCATGGGCCAAAGACCTCTCCATCAACTTGGAGATAGGGAAAAGCAGGCTGAGGCTAAAGAAAGCCGTGTTCAAAACAAACCATAGAAAATCTCTGTCGAGTCTATAGAGTTCAAAAGATTGGCCTGCGGCCCACACGAATCCAACTTTATTGAGACACCATGACAAGGTAAATGCACAAGGTGTGCAGAAGAATGTTTGCATTTTTCTTTGGCATAGTCTCTCGCTAATCCGCCCTTTCAACGGCGTACTGAAAGACGCTTTTCACAGAGCTCTCTTCGGAGAAAGGATGAAAACATAGGATGAAAAAAAACTAAATGCTTCTGTCAAATCTGCACTCATTCTGAACCTGGATGACAACACAGCTCTTCCCCGCCCGCTCTTCCCTCGCTCTCTCTTCCCTCGCCCGCTCTTCCCTCGCTCTCTCGTTCATTTCCCTCGTTCTCCTCTGTTCACAATTCCTTTCATTCCCTTGTGACACGCTCTTTCTGCTAACTTTGTTTCTCGTTCTTTTGCATTTGTGTCTCCAAACCTTCCTCTCTTTCTCTTCTTTCTCTTTCTGTATCCCTATACAGTATGTCCCTTTATTCCAGCTTGTTTCATGTCAATCTTTCCCAAACATAGAATTATCTCGGTCTGTACCTTTGTTGTGGGTTTCTTTTGCTTTGCGTTCTCTTAACCCCCCTCGTTCTCTTTCTCCCTCCCCCTTACTCATTGTACCTGTCAAGCTGTCTGATCTAGCACTTTGACAGCCAGGTGGCTGCCTTCCCCCGGCAGAGTAAATGCTAGGACGTGCTTGCTGTGCCAAAGTGTCTGGTTGTCTTTCTGACTCAGATCCTGCTCCCTATAGAAATACATATGAATAGATCTCACTGGTAAAAAATGTGAGATGCTTCCTAGCGAGCTAACAGAGGCATTTGTGTGCCACTATGTTTGTTTGACTATGACTATGGCCAGGAGTTCTTCCTGACCGTGTGTGATCAGGAAAAACTCCTGGCTATGTATGCATGAAGTAACTATACTGAACAAAAATACAAACGCAACATGCAACAATTTCAACGATTTTACTGAATTACAGTTCATATATGGAAATCGGTCAATTGAAATAAATAAATTAGGCCCTAATCTATGGATTTCACATGACTGGACAGGGGCTCAGCCATGGGTGGGCCTGGGATGGCATAGGCTCACCCACTGGGAGCGGGTCCACCCAAAAATGTTCCACACAAAAGGGCTTTATTACAGACAGAAATACTCAGTTTAATCCGCTGTCTGGGTAGCTGGTCTCAGAGGATCCCACAGGTGAAGAAGCCAGGTGTGGAGGTCCTGGACTGCCTTGGTTACACATGGTCTGTGGTTTTGAGGCCTGTTGGACGTACTGCCAATTTCTCAAATAGAACGTTGGAGGAGGCTTATGGTAGAGAAATGAACATTCAATTCTCCGGCAACAACTCTGGTGGACATTCCTGCAGTCAGCATGCTAATTGCACATGCCCTCAACTTGAGACATATGTGGCATTGTGTTATGTGACACAACTGCACATTTTAGAGTGGCCTTTTATTGTCCCCAGCACAAGGTGCACCTGGGTAATGATCATGCTGTTTAATCAGCTTCTTCATATCCCACACCTGTCAAGTGGATGGATTATATTAGCAAAGGAGAAATGCTCACTAACATGGATGTAAACAAATGTGTGCACAAATGTTGAGAGAAAAAAGCTTTCTGTGCATTTTATTTTAGCTTATGAAACATAACTGAGATTCCAATGGCATCTGGTGAATAAGGCGTTAGCCATGAGGCTAATTCATTACTGCCTACCTGACAAAACCTGCGCAACCATGCTAACAATGCTAGCCTGTCCTCTGAAAATGACCTGTAAAATGATTACATGAGAGGCTCAACTATAGACCAATCAGCCTTGTTAATACAGCACGCCCTCTCATCCAACCAACACATAAAAATTAGACAAACTTATCTCGCTGCTGCCCAAATATTAATCAGAAAATAACCTCCCCTTTCCTGAGCTGTTAGAACGCACCACAGTGGAGAGGACAAAGGTGGTATTCTCCACTATCACTACCATGCTGCAAACACTCATTACTGAGAGATGGCTTCTGCTGAAAGGGTAGATGGTTATCTACCTCTGTACTTTCTCTACTGGGGGAAAGAGATGGAGAGAGGAGAGAGAGCGGTAGCGGAGGGAGAAAGAGGGAAAGGAGAAAGTATGAAAGAAAGAGAGCTGGCCTCTGCTGAAAGGGTAGATGGTTATCCTTACCTAAAGAGAGTGAGTGAGTGACAGAGAGAGAGAGACAAAAATAGTGTGAGAGAGAGTAGGGGAGAGAAAGATGAGAAGAGGAATAGACAGTAGGGCTGGGAATTACCAGGAACCTCATGATACGATATAACCACGACACCAGTGACGGTTGGTGCAGTTTAAGATGAGGGAGGATTATGTCTTTTTTTATGAGCATGGCCTTATTTCTATTACAGCATATTGGATGACTGTCATTCATATTCCATTCACCCGGGTCAATGTAACATTGACAGGTTTAGGCTACTACATGATACTCAAATTTGTCCTATACCCATCATGAGGTTGCTACAACCTAGCCTACAAATAAAAATGTAGAAAGTAGATGAACAGGTTGCCAGACAAATTGGAGTAATCAAGGTGCCAGACATTGACACATTCAATACCGCATTGGACACTCTTGCCTTCATCTAGCTGATCTACGGTGTAATCATTAGTCCAAACAGTTGCAGACGAGAGTTTCTATTGGACAAATTCAGATATGTTTATCCCCATTTCGTACCGTTTCCTTCCGTTTAAGAAACGTTTTTCAACAGAATTGGCAGAATGAATACAGCCCTGATCCCCCGCAAACACAGTTCACTTTCAAGCAGCCACATACAACAGCATGATCACTTTGCTCGTTGTATAATTCCTTCTCACATCTACGCGCTCTGCTCCTCTCACCATTTCCCTTCACTTGTGGACTTCAGTATACAACACAACAGCTGTCTGTGACCAGGGGAAAAAGCTTTCCAAGCCAAACCTTCATACCATAACTGCTAACAGCACACACAGGCTACATCGTTGTCACCATATTAGCTAACGTCATAGTCAACATAGTTACTAGGACTAACGCGTTAGTTAACCCGCTACAATCATGCAGTACAGTGTACAGCAAGCAGTTACACCGTCGGGCCCCGGTGGCAATAAATTAATAAAACCAAAAGCTTATCTTGACTTGGAAGAGTTCCAGTGTTGGATAGCCACAGCCAGGTAGCTAACATAGCATCCCTCTCTATTTGAGCCGGGTGTTTGAGTAGGCTAAACTATGTAGCTGCATTTGCTAGCTAAGTGAAAGTGAAAGCTAAAAAATACAACAAAATATAGCTAGCTCTCTCTCTTTCTCTCCTCCTTTTTGAAGATATGAATTTGTTCAGAAATGTTAAGCTATTGTCTTTCTCTTTCTTTGAGTCAACTACTAACCACATTTTATGCAGTGCAGTGCTAGCTAGCTGTAGCTTATGCTTTCAGTACTAGATTCATTCTCTGGTGAACAACATGTCAGTTCACGGTGCACGATTTCTGATAGGTTGGAGGACGTCCTCCAGAAGTTGTCATAATACTGTGTAAGTCTATGGAAGAGGGTGAGAACCATGAGCCTCCTAGGTTTTGTATTGAAGTCAATGTATCCAGAGGAGGACGGAAGCTAGCTGTCTTCCGGCTACACCATGGTGCTACCCTACAGAGTGCTGTTGAGGCTATTGTAGACCTTCATTGAAAAACAGTGTATTTTAATAAATGCTTTGGTGACGTGA
Organism: Salvelinus sp. IW2-2015; assembly: GCF_002910315.2. NCBI lineage: Eukaryota > Metazoa > Chordata > Actinopteri > Salmoniformes > Salmonidae > Salvelinus > Salvelinus sp. IW2-2015. The sequence goes on along the minus strand of NC_036871.1, from coordinate 14,977,800 downwards.
ATATAGCATAGTTTTATCTGAAAAGGATAACTTTTTTAATGTTTCACATTTTATTCTTATGAAATTCACTGAGGAGGATGGTCCTCCCCTTCCTCCTCTGAGGAGCCTCTACTTCACGATACTTAGGTGTAAATACGATTCTATATGTATTGTGATTCGATACTAAGATTTTATTGTGATTCGATGTTCCAAACATACTATTTCTTGCCACACTGTATGTGAACCCTTTGGAAATACCCGGATTTCTGCATAAATTGGTCATACAATTTGTTCTGAACTTCAATTCTACGTTTTCATGTCTTTATTGGACACACCGTGTAAACATTCACAGTGCAGGGTGGGAAAAGTACTTTTCCTGATCCATGTCAAACTGATATCATCATCATTAGTATTCTAAACTGTATCTTGTTAATCCTTGTCATAATGAAATCACCATCATCATCCTCATTATCATCATCATCATCATCTTCATCCCAACCACTCTGAGATGCAGAGTGAAAGTGTGTCTGAGTGTGTTTTGAGTGGGCGTGAGAATCGCCCGTTGCGTGTGGCCACACACAACGGGCGTGTATTCCTCTGACATCATTGCACTCTTTCCCCTGCATCACAGCCAGCCACAAAGCCCTCCTTTGTGTGTCAAGCTCTCCAACCGTGGCTCGCCAGTCGCTCCCTGAGATCATGCCACACTGGCATCAGAGAATGACACTGAATGGACAGAATAGCACGTTTAATTAACTTCTTATCTGTCAGACACGACAAGCCATGCCAGAAAGTGCATGTCAGATCATGCAACATTTGATCTTTAGGGGGATTTTATCTTTGGGAGTCTATGGGAGAGCAGGATGGGATGGTGATTCGAAAGTCAACCAGGAAGTTCATACAGTCTCATGACCAGTGAGAGATTGCTGTGGTCGATCTCTTTTGTATAGGTTACTTAGGTTATATTGTTGCACTTGATTTCAATGAACACAAAAATATGCCCACAGGCACAAGTGTGTGTGTGTGTGTGTGTGTGTGTGTGTGTGTGTGTGTGTGTGTGTGTGTGTGTGTGTGGTTGGTTCTCTTTGTGTCTACAGTACAGTAATGAACATGTCTTCAAACAGCAGCCTCTTTCTACATGTCCAGACTGGATTGCATAACTCTGACTTCACTGATGCTTTGTTGATAACTAGCCAGACTTTCTATACAATGTTCATCAATCAATGCCACTATCGGCTACATTAAATGACTTAAAGGCCCAGTGCAGTCAAGAACACGATTGTCCTGTGCTTTATAGTTCCACACTATGAGGTTGGAATAATACTGTGGAATTGTGAAAATTATGACAATGCTCTTTCAGTATAAGAGCTGTTTAAATAGACCGCCGGAAATTTCAGCCTGTTTTGGTGGGATGGAGTTTTGGTCTGCCTGGTGACATCACCAGGTGGTAAATTAGTTAATAGACCAATAAGAAAGAGTTCCAAACCTCTATGCCAATAACAGCTGGTTTTCAGTTTTCCCCTCCCCACTCAGACCACGCCCAGATAGTCCTAGAAACATTCTTGCTTTAGAAATTGCTCTTTGATAAGAAGCTATTTTTGTTAATTTTTGACAATTAAAATTAAAAACAATCACAGTAAGGTACTTAATTGTTACCCGGAAATTACTTGATATTGAGATAAAAACGACTGCATTGGACCATTAAGACAGGAGGAGGTGTATTGACATGATGAAATCAAAGACATTGTAGAAGACCTACCAGACCCAAGTAAGGACGCTGTGAAATATTCAGCAGAAATGAGGGTATTGGTGGGTCAGTACAAACCATCTGCTGCTGAGATAGCCCATATCTGTAAAAAGAAACTGGGACTCAGGTGGGCGGATGTACAGGAACAGTTTGATTTAACGCACTGGGATAATTTCCATGTTCATTTGAAGTGAGGAAAGCTTAACATTTGTTGATGAAACTGTACAAAGAGCAGTGTGTCAACTGAGAAACAGACACACCTGCATGTCAGCACACGCTCAGACCAATTACAGGTCCTGGAGACACAGTGACCATCAACACCATCATCCACAACAACACAGAGAGTATTCTGGGTATTTACGAACATTCATTCATTCAATTCATTCAATTAACTTAAATTCGCATTCGTTCACTTTGTCAAGCTACTATACAAACGGCTAACACAGGAGATGAGGAGAATTTGTGTTGGTTCACATTGTATCTAATCAAAAGGCTCTCCCAGAWGCTTGGCTGGTGAGTAAAACCCGTGAAACAAACAAAAGGATGTAATGGGTCCGTAGTAAAAAAAATGTTTTGCATAAAGCTTACTGTTTATTTATTTTCTCACTGCATCGGGGATAGAGTACACAGACATTTCGGCTTTACAGCCTTCTTCAGTGTGTAGGTTCACAATGTATCTCCTTGTAACACTTCCCCTAAGTGTTTGAACTTTACAGTCATGCAAGAGGAGGTAAGTTGTAAGAAAGGCAAATTGGCTTGGTGTGACCTTTTGCGTTAAACRTCTCTTTTTCCAGTTTTGCCATCATAACTACAGAGTGTTACATGCATTTTTCTCCCACAGCCCAGAAATAATGAGGGTACCAAATGCGCTGGCATACAATAGCTCCACCTGAGTTTAACACTCCTGCTGTGTGAATAATATAGCAGTCCTCATATAACAAGGCCAGCCATAAAGCACAGGTCTGTTCCCACCTGCAGCTTTTAAATTGGAGAGAAACCTTTTTTTTGTACAGCGGTGAAGCAGAGGTGCTGAGAGAAGGACTGGAGATCAAAGACTAACAGAGGGAGATGGGGAGAGAGAGAAATGGGAGGAGAGGGGGAAAAGGGCACTGGCTTACAGCAGGCCACGCCCATGAGAGAGAGAGGAAGAGGGGCGGAGAGAAAGATAGAGAGTGGAACAGAGAAGCAGAAAGGTAAAAAGTGAGAGAAAATATGTGGGAGAAACGATCAAGTAGACAAGGGAAGAATGACAGAAACGAGAGTTAGAGAGAACAGATTTGAACCTTTACAGGATCTGTGGGTCCCCTGCGAGACAGTTGAGCTAACGTAGGCTAATGCGATTAGCAGGAAGTTGTAAGAAACAAGAAAATTCCCCAGGACATAGACATATCTGATATTGTCAGAAAGTTAATCTAACTGCACTGTCCAATTTACAGTAGCTATTACAGTGAAATAATACCATGCTATTGTTTGAGGAGAGTGCACAGTTATGAACTTGAAAAGTTATTAATAAACCAATTAGGCACATTTGGGCAGTCTTGATACAACATTTTGAACAGAAATACAATGGTTCATTGGATCAGTCTAAAACTTTGCACATACACTGCTGCCATCTAGTGCCCAAAATCTAATTGCACCTGGGCTGGAATAATACAGTATGGCCTTTCTCTTGCATTTCATAAATGATGGTACAAAAAAAACAGTTGGTTTTTTCTTTGTATTATCTTTTACCAGATCTAATGTGTTATATTCTCCTACATTCATTTCAAATTTCCACAAACTTTAAAGTGTTTCCTTTCAAATGGTATCAAGAATATGCATATCCTTGCTTCAGGGCCTGAGCTACAGGCAGTTAGATTTGGGTATGTCATTTTAGGCGAAAATTGAAAAAAAAACCGGCGGTCCTTAACAGTCTTGTCCTAACAAAAAAAAAGAACACCTCTTCCTTTAACTGCCTCAGCCCTAGGGACAGCTCTCGATTACAGTACAGCCATCCGAATGACTGTTCCTTTTACCTTCCGCAGCAGCCTCTACACCACTGTATATCACCTGTAACAGCAGTAGTCCTAACTACACCAAAGCCAAAGCCAAGACAGATGGTCCTTTATTACCTAAAAGTCCACTGGGAGTTCCTTTACAGCACAGCACAACTGAACATTTCTCCTTTACCAGAAAGGACACTTTTCCAATTAGAGAGTTAGAAATGCTATGTACTCAGTTTAGCCGTCAGACTCAGAAAAGGGAACAGTATGTTGCTTAACACACAACCCACACCCCATCCCCACACACACTTACACACACACCCCCATCCACACACCACCCACCACACACACACACACCCCATCCCACAACACCCCATCCACACACAACTACAACACACCCCATCCCACACACCCACCCCACCACACACACAACCCCATCCACACACACACCCATCCACACAACACACTACACACACACCCCTCAACACCACGCACCCACCCACACACACACACAAACCCCCGATCCCACACACTACAACACACACCCCATTCCACACACCACCCACACCACACCCCATTCCACCACACCACTACACACACACCCCATCCACACACCACCCAACCACCACCCCCCCCCCCCCCAACCACCCCACCCCCCATCCACACACACCACCCACCACCCATCAACCACACCACACCACCCATTCAACACCACACAACCCCATCCATCCACACCCACACTCACCCCATCCACATACACCCCATCCACAACACAACACATTTACACCCCCAATCCAATCCACACACCCACACAACACACACACACCACACACACACACCAAAACACACACACCACATACAAAACCACACACACACAATCACACACACCACACTCCAATACCAAAACACACACACACAGCACATACCACAACACACACCAGTACGCAACACACACACACAACTCCCACACACACACGAAGAGCAGACGACCCTAGCACAACGGAGGGAAGAGCGATGGGGTGTGCTGGGACGGGTTCGTAGAACATTAAGAACTCTCGCCCTTATTACAATGTTACTTGTAGGTGCCCAAACAGACAGTGACTGTGCTCTCAATTGTGTTTAGGTGTTGGCCCTCCGTTCCTTTCCTCGAGGGGGTCCTGCGCAGAGAACACCAAAAAAAGATAAATTAATAATATAAGAGAAAGGACACTGATAGTTTGAACCTCTGAGACCATCCAGATAAACCCCTGTTTGCTACTTCCCATTAGCATGGAAGGCGTAGAGACTGAGAGGGTCCGTGACTTCATGTGCACGGAAGACACCGCTACAGAGGAGGACGTGAGTCTGCGGAGAGAAAGATGTAGAGGGAGAGAATGTTGTGCGGTCTGGTGTAGGGAGAAATGAGTGAGTAAGGGGCACTTCGTTCTTAAAACCCGTTGCAATACACAGTCATATATTGAGCCCAGAGGCCAGAAATTAAGTGTTGAATGATTCGTTTGTTGTTTTTCCCGTGTCACATCGACCCCAACTCTGAATATAGCCCAACATGCAGCCATGCCTCGTTCCCGAGGACGAAAAAAGTGTACAAACAGATTATGAAAACGGAACCTTTCCCTGTTAACAACGCGCTCCCTAAATCACCTAGTTTGTGCTTGATGAAGTACGTTAAAATATGTGTCCCCAGAGTGTAAACACTGATAAGCTAGGTGGAACACAAGGACGCTTGTGCGTGCGTGTTGAACCCCCAACCGCATGTGCGCTAGTTAGTGATCATGGTGTGTGTTTCTTTCCTTGTCTTGCCTTTTCAATATTCTTCTCTAAGAGGGTGTACTAGAATAAGGTAGGCTCACCCTGAAAGTGATGGGAATGAGCGGGGAAAGTCTGTACCTCAGTGTGCTTGGGTACTGCGACTCATGCGTTACATAGGCCCAAGCGAAAGACACGTCTTGTATCCTCCCGTATGTGAGTGCCTGTACTAGACACATGGACGATTACAAAATATAGGCCCAGGGAAACTAGTACAACCTCTGTAACCCTAATGTTGACTGAAAATCAAAGTTACCAGATAGGACACTGGCGAAAATACTTACTGTATCCCAGCTGTTAGCCTGTATCTCAAGTTCACTAATGGTGCCAAGGGAAAAATCTTCTGTTAAACCTAATGTTGTAGCCTTTGATTCTACCGTACTTCGCCCAAGTGTAGTGGACCACCAGGGGTGACAAAAACGACCCATAACTTATGTATCATCCCCTGCTGCCCATGGGCGAAAGCAGGGCCTGTTAACCATGGACACAAGAGAGAGAGAGAACAGGACAAAACTCCTAATAGCCCCCATCCCCTCTGCAGTGTTACGTGCCTACTGATTCCCAGTTAGCATGCCAGGAGGAAACTCTGCGTTTATCCCCAGTGTTGCCAACTTTGCTAGTCCCAATGAATGGCAGACAAATGCCCCCAGGGGAAAAACTGTGGATCACTCTACTAGAGAGTAGAGTTGGCCTGCGATAGCAGGTGGATGCCACTCTCATGCTCTCTGTCCGCGAAGTGCGTGATTAATCTCTGCTACTCCCAGTGTGTGCTGACCTTCCAAAGGTTCTACCACTCTCTCCCATGTCTCTAGAACGACGAAAGACTCCTGGTCCATTCTTTAGTTGAGTTTAGACCTCTGCATCCACCCTCACACACTACACACAAACACCCCCTCTGACAAAGAGCCATCTGTGGGCACAGCCACATGACGAGACCAGACGATGCAAACACCACTCTTAGACAAGCGCCAGGGATGATTTCTCTTCGCACCCATGCATCATCACTATTACACAAGAATGCTCTGTTTGCCCGTCACTCATGGAGAGCTCTCCCGGTGAGGTGCTAGACTCAGCCACTCGCCACACACACTCCACACCCAAAACACAGCGCTCGACACCATACTAATAGCGACACAAATACGACCACACCCTCCCGACGAGTCCACAGTCACTTGCTTTTCTGCTCCTAGACTTCTTCTCAGCAGCGCTGCTATCCTCTCTCTCTCTACCTCTGACGGCAAGAATAATCATAATCTGCACAAAGACAGACAGAGAGTAGAGGAAGAAAAGTGGCCCATCCCCCAGGTCATTTGAAATTAAAGAAGACAGCTGAACATCGGACTACCTTGCTGAGCAACGCGACTGGGCGGAAAAATGAACCCAAACCACTTCAGACGTCTAGTGAAGAACTCTCCACAATGGAGAATCAACTCCCAACATACAACAATAACTCTCTAAAACCTTCCGCCTTTCCCTAACCATGATTGCCGAACTCCTTTTCCTTTACCTTCCCCCTCAAGTCACACCCTTCTCGTTTCTTCGATTTACTCATTTCTAGATGAGACACGAGCGCTTATGGTGGTATTTTCCGACCCCTAGGCCCATGAGGCTCCCATCGGTTCTTCGTTCCCTGTCACAAGTCACCCCGACATCGACCCGCCGCTTAGGAAGCGGAGGGTGTCTGTGCGTGGAAGCTCCACTGCGCGCATGGTGAATGTCTCTTTTCATTCACGCTGTAGAGTTTGGCTTTCTAATGACACGAGAGAACAATCTCGTGGCGGGAACATGCCAGCGACTTTACAGCCCTAGATCGCACCGTTTTTGTTTTCCCACGAGATTATTAATTTGTCTCATACTGCAACAATTGAAGATCCCTAAACCTACAGCTGATCTACCAGGCCAGACACCAGACCCTCTAGCATGAACTTAGACCTTAAAGCACGCCTTCTGTCTGAAGGGAATAGTACACCTTTCCCTTGCTCGTGGATCTAGGTAATTGAATTTCAATCACAAGACGGCGGTCGAGGGTTTCGCCGCTCATGTAACCCTCAAGGCCGCTCCTAACACAGGACCTGCTGACATGCGTGTCGTCTGTTCAGCACGAAAGACGATGGAGACTCTGAGGCCCGTCACTCAAATACAATTAATAGCCGCGCCTTGATGTGTCCGATTAAAAAACAAGAGAAAGAAAACGAAGAGGAGAGGAAACGAGATGGAGAAAGAGCCGTAAAAGAAAGGAGTGCGCGCTAAAAGTAGGAAAGAAGGGTTAGAGTATTTGTTGGTTGTTTGGTTCATTTGGCGAGAGTTATCTTCACTAGACGTCTGAGTGGTTGTGTGTTTCGGCATCGCCGTTGTTAGCAGTGCTCCTACTTAATGTAAGGTTTCTCTTTGTGTATCTGCCTCCCCCCAACGCTGTACAGTTAGTTAACAACAACACTGCGGCATCCGCATGCTGCCTTTCACAACCCACCCAGGACGACTCAATGAGAAAACAGATCCACTGTGTAATACAAAAAGCAGCAAGAGAAATCACCTGCTTTAGGGTTTCATGCCTCTAAACAGATCTTCAGACGGGACAGTAAACCTCAGAGACTGCTAGTGCTAGGAGTTTCCCCTGGCCCATGTAACCTATCAGCAACACTGGGGTACAGTGAGTTTCCCCTGGCCATGTAATACCTGATCAGCAACACTTGGCTACAGAGTCTTTTTCCCTGGCCATGTACCCTGATCCACGCAACACTGGGGATACAGAGTTTCCCTCGCCATGTTATAAGCCTGATGCAGCCAAACCACATAGGTACAGAGTTTTCCCTGGCCATGTAACCCTGACTCAGCAACACCTGGGATACAGAGTTTTTCCCTGGCCATGTAACATTGATCAGCAACATTAGGGTTACAGCAGTTTTTCCCTGGACCATAGACTTTGATCCAGCAACACTTGGGTAATACAGAGTTCTTCCACTGCGCCATGTAACTTGATCCAGCAACATTAGGGTACAGAGTTTCCCTGGCCATGTAACTTGATCCAGCAACCCGACTGCGGGATTACAGAGTTTTCCTTGGCCATTGTAACCTGCATCCAGCCACACTAGGATACCAGATTTTCCCTGGCCCATGTTACCTTTGATCAGCCAACACTAGGGCGCTACAGAGTTTTCCGCTGGACATCATAACTCATCTAGCCAACCACTAGGGTACAGAGTTTTGTTCTCTTGTCGAGTCATGTGGTCCAGGACAATATCCTAGGCCCTGGCTCAACATGACTGTGTATCGTTAGAGCCTTACTGCTTCTTGTCTCCTCTACACAGACGCAACAATCTCTCCCTCTATCTCTTTCTCTCCCTCTTTCTTCCGCTCCGGAACTCTCTTCCTCTCCTCTCCAGAGGTCAAACTTCTTTAACCCCACAGCCTGGGAGAGCACAACAAATCGATTTACACTGCCGTCACCTTCAATTGTCACAGCCACGTCCACCCTGGGCCAGCATGCACCACTGCTCTTAACTGTCTTGGCCCTGCTGTGGACCACCCAACACAACTAACACCACACCACACCACACACACACACATCACACACACACACACACACACACACACACACACAGCCACCCACACCACCCAACACACACACAATACACAATGCCACTCACGCGGCTACATGCACACACCACTGGCATTTGGGCCAACCAGGTCGCCTCAAGATTCAACTTCGAAATGTCCCGCACGTCCGTCCAGGACATTGAGAGATGCCTTTTCAAAACTGTCCACTTAGGCGGCAGCAGTGAGCGCTATTACCATCAAGTAGCATTTTGGGCTTGTTTTACCATAGTTGGTGTCGGTGGGGCCGTAAAGCCCAGCGATACGCCTATTTCTTATTTTTTCCGAAAGTCTTTAACCCTTAACCTTACCCCATTCGGAACTAGATAATGCCTAACTTGAACCCAGCCGCGAGGCCGTAAGGCGATAGCACATGGACAAAACGTTCGTAATCGGAATTCCACAATTTGTGTAAACTGTGAGATCTTTCTGTAGGCACCCTAAAGACAGACACACACTGCGGAACACACTTATACACACACAGAGTGGGCATAAACACTCTCCCTCGCTCCTACTCTATCTCTCGCACACGGCACAAAACCATACAAAGCAAACCTCTGCCTGGAAAGATTGAGAAGGCAAACCACACGCAGCAGAGCAGAAGCGCCAGCCCAAATCTATCCTGACCCAGCCCAGACCAATCGCTTGAGCACGGTTTTGATTTTATGTTGGCCTTGCCAAATAGTGTGAAAGATAATAATCAACTACTGGGAGAAGCAAATGGAAGGGAATAGACGTTGTTTGGAGAAGGAGGACATTGATTGACTGTATGGCTGTTACGCCCAACGTACTTCACAACCTCTGGCCGGAGACGTCGTGAGCTAAGCGGTTGGACTTGTTGTTTTTTCCACAATCAAAATGCAACAAGTGCAGAAGCTTAGGGGACAGTCAGCCTCAACACAACAGCAGCAGAGCCTTAGACCACACTGGCTGGCCGAATGAACGAATTGCACGGGGAAAACGTTCAAATGGACTAGCTGTGCTTCAAAAGTGCATGAACCATACGGAGGAGGGCGTAGGAATATCGAACGTTGATTCAAGCCTAGGAAGGCCTGAGAACCAGGGAAGAGCGAATTGAGGAGAGAGAGAACGAGAGAGACGGATCGCGAGACGGTGAGAGGGGCAGAAGGTGAGATAAAGTAGAGAGAAAAGCCCGAGAGAGCAGAGAGGAGAGAAGAGAGAGGAGAGAGAGAGATGAGGAAAGGAGGGGAGAGAGAGAGACTGAGAGAGAGATGAAAGGCAAGAGGAGAGGAGAGAGGAGGAAGAGAGAGAGCAGAGAGAGCAGGAGAAGAGACGAGAGAGGATTTAAAGGGTAGAGGTAATCAAGCCTTGCGTGTACGAAACCTCCGCTAAACTTTGATAACAAACAGCGGGGGTGCAGGAGAGCAGATAGTGAAAGACAAGGAGAGAAGTGACAAGACAGGGACGTATATATACAGTTCATTATATCTGTTCACCTGTCTTTCACTTTCTCGTCCTTGTCTTTTATATATACTAATACTATATATATAGTTGATGTCGGAAATTGTCTACATACACCTTAGCCCAAATACCATGTAAACTTTTCCTACTTTCCTGACATTGTTAATCCAAGTACAAATTCCCTGTCTCTAGGGTCAGGTTAGGGTTCACCACTTTATGGTTAAGGATATGTTGCAAACTGTCAGAATAATCAGTAGAGAGAATTTATTTATTTCAGCTTTTATTTTTCTTTCATTTCACATTCCAGCAGTGGCGTCAGACGTTTTACATTACACTCAATTAGTATTTGGCTAGCATTGCCTTACAATTGTGTTAACTCTGGGTCAAACATTTCACGTATAGCCTTCCCACAACCTTCCCACAATAAGTTGGGTGAATTTGGCCCATCCTCCTGACAGAGCTGGTGTCACGCGTGAGGTTCAGGTTTGTAGGACTCTTTGTTCCCACAAGCTTTTTCAGATCTGCCCACAAATGTTCTATGAGGATTGAGGTCAGGGCTTTGTGATGGCCACTCCAATACCTTCGGACTTTGTCTGTCCCTTAGCAGTTCTGCCACAACTTTGAAGCTATGCTGTGGGTTCATTGTCCAGTTTGGAAGACCCCAATTTGCGACCAAGCTCTTAACTTGGTGACTGATTGCTCTTGGAGATGGTATGACTTCAACTATAATCCACATACATTTTCGTTCTTCATTGATTGCCATCTATTTTGTTGAAGTGCACCCAGTCCCTCCTGCCAGCAAAGCACCCCCACCAACATGATGCCTGCCACCCTCGTGCTCACGTCTTGGCGTAAGGTTGTCCTTCGGCTTTCAAGCCTCCCCCTTTTCCTTACAAAAACATAACGATGAGGTCATTATTGGCCAACAGTCTATTTTCTGTTTCTCATGCGACCAGAGGACACATTTCTCCCCAAAAAGTACGATTCCCTTTGTCCCCATTGAAGTTGCAAACCCGTAGTCTGGACTTTTTTTCAATGGCCGGTTTTGGTAGCAGTGGTTTCCTGCCTTGCTGAGCGGCCTTTTCAGATTATGTCGATAATAGGCACGTCTGTATTTCGATTGGATAAATACTTACCAGTAATGTACCGGTTTGTCCGTCCAGCCATTCTTCACCAAACGTCCTTTGCCTTTTCGTTTTGGGATTGCATGTTGCACTGTTTTGCCACCCAAAGTTACGTTCATCTTCTAGGAGACAGGAACACGTCTCCTTCACTGAAGCCAGTTATGACGGCTGCGTGTGTCCCATGGTTGTTTATACTTCGTACTTATTGTGTGTACAGAATGAATGTGGTACCTTCAAGGGGCGTTTGTGAAATTGCCTCCCAAGGCGATGAACCAGGACTTGTGGGAGGTCAACAATTTTTTTCTGAGATCGTGGCTTGATTTTCTTTTGATTTTTCCCCATTAGTCATCAGCAGAGGCACTGAGTTTGAAGTTAGGCCTGTGAAATACATCCACAGTACCACCTCCAATTGACTCACAATAGATGCAATTAGCCTGATCAGGAAGCCATTACACAATCTTCTTGAGATTTTCCAAG